>NC_057850.1:72925195-73234838 GCF_015237465.2 Chelonia mydas | reverse complement strand
AGGTGACAGTGTTATTTCATGTAGTTTTCAGAACACTAAGAAGTTTGTCGTGTTGATTAACTGGTAAGGACTTCATCTGTTTATTCCTAATGAGTATTGTTAGGAAATATCCTAGAAGGGTATTCTCTTGTAATTAAAGATAAATGCATTACGGCATATTAATTTGTAAACAGAGGTGCTACATCACCATAGCTGACAGCATCACAAAAGTGTTCCAAGAATAAGCTGGTAGAAGAAACTGTTGTGAGAAAATGTATTTTGGTGTCTGCAGTGTGCAGTGGTCTTTTTATAAGTTGCCCACACTCTCCTTTCAAAAAACCAAGAAAGGAAAGCCTCCCCACCACTCTCAACCATGCATTATATTACTTCTTATTCAGATATCAGAGAATCAGGGCAAACTTTCAAAATCGGGGCAGTCAGTATAAATGGTGTATACTGTTTAATATGAAGACAGTACAATTATTTAACATTTATAGTGTGGCAATACCTCTAGACCAGCCAGGACAGGGGCTCATTCTACTAGGTGCTGTACAAATATACACGGACAAACCTTGCTCCAAAGAGCTTGCAACCTAAAAGGCAAGTCATGACAGGTAGATAAGACAAACAAACAAGCCATCATGAAGAGTGGGAGTTGGGGTTAGTGGTAACAAAAATAATAGAATGTGAGCAGTTCTTCGCCACTCAGGAGCAGTATATCTAGCTCTTCACCTTCCTGGTCATTATCAGACTGCAGTTTCATGTATGAATTGCAGCAGAGGTGAGTTTTGATGAGTAACTTGAAGGATGATAAAGTGGCTTTAAAGATTTTGACAGTTCAGTGCAAAATAGAGACCATGATCTCCCAATTCTCCAAATTCAATCAGGAAAAAGCAGAGGGGATGCTAAGGCCCAACATTTCCACCCAGAACATAACAGTTTTGAAGGGAACATCGGCTATCCCAAGGTCTTTGCTGCCCTGTGCCATCCCATCATGTTTTTCATACAATATTACAATTTGTTAAAAACATGAAAGTCCAGTTCTACTTTGAAAGCTGATTTTGGGTACATTTTTCCAAAAGTACCTAGAGGACTTAGGAGCCTAAACTCCATTTTCAAAGTGACATAGGCACTTAGGAACCTAAATCTCATTGAAAGTCAATGGGACTTAGGCTCCTAAGCCACGAAGGTGCTTTTGAAAATTTTACCCATTAAAAATTGCATTCTAGGGGTCCATGTTTATTGTCTCACCGTGATTTCCCAAGCAAATGTGCTCAGGCTACAAGTAAATAGATGTTTTCTCTAACTAACAACCCTACAAACTCAACCTTAACTCTGACAGACTACTTGGGTTTTTTCTTTCTTACATATCATCACCAGTAATAAAGGTTCTGCTGGCTAAACTAATGATTTGGAGCCACCTACGTAGCCCACATTTTCTTCAGTCAGCTCATTGGAACTTTGTGAACAATTTGGTTGATCACACGCAAGGAGAAAGAGAACCTAGCTCAATCTTCTTAACCTATGTGGGCTCTGCCAGACTGACAGGAGTACAAAAAAAAAATGTCACAAGTGGACCAGCTATGATGCTAAATGTAGACGGGGAAAGATCTATTCAGTAAAAAGGTGCCATTTTAACACAATCACTTTTCATAGAGGAACAGCACTTTATCAAAGTCATGGAAACAAAAGTGCACATAGCTCCTAGCTTGAGAACAGCAGTGCAATCTCTTTGTGACACAGCCATGCCCAGATACCCTCAGCCATGCCCTGGCAGATATATTACATCTGTGTTCGACCATCTTCTAAATATTTCACCAAAGGAGGTTGTGTGTGGTCTCTACCAAAAGTTAAACAAGTAGCTGGTTGTCATGGTTATTGCGGGATGTTTGTATGGAAAACATTTGTAGTTGTGTAACATGTAGAACATTGTCTTCCAAAACGGATGGAAATGAAACTTGTCACCTGAACCAGGGTGAGTCTCAGAACAACACCGAGAACAATTGACATCTATGGATTCAGCCCAGCTCTGTGTTTATACTCTGGGACAGATGCAGACTTGAGCACTGACAAAGACAAAAGTCTGAGACTGTATTAGAGAAGGAAAGAGGGCACAAATGTTATCCATTAGGGAAGCAACAGTCTGCCAGTGGGAATGACTTGTGAAAAGTGGATCCCAGCCCTCTGTACTGGACAAGTGCTGTAAGGACTCACCATTGGGTGTGAAAATCCTTATCAGACAGGAAAGTAACCTGTTAATAAGAATAAGCTGTAGTTTGCATTTTATATTTTTCTTTTACTTGTAAGCTTATGTTTCCAAATCCTTTTACTTTCATGTGACTCTGTAACTCAAACTTTGTTAAATAAATTTCAGTTTGGTATAGATACATCTAAGTGCCTGTGCTAAGGAGAGTTGTTGAACAGAGATGAAGCAGGTAAATTGGGGTGCGCTGCTTCCATGGAAGCAGTGGATCAGTGTACACTCTGGGAAGACAGCAGGTTGGGCACTCACGTGTAACAAAGTGGAGTGTATAAATTGCTAGCCTGCAGAGAGAAAGAGTGGGGTTTGTGGAGCCCAGAACAGAGTGTTTGTGCTGCCGGTGGCAGCCATTGGTTGGCACAGATAAAGCTCTCACAATCTCTAAGCAGGTGGTAGTGATTCACTATGGGTGCCCACCCGTCCTCAATGAGGCAGGACAGTCCCGAAATGTGAAGTTCAAGTCCCTGGCTGAATGACTCTGGGACAGCATTTGTCCCAGATTCCCCGAGGGGCCACTCTGCGCCTGCCTGAGGCTCAGGGCAGCACCAGCCTCTTCCTGCACTTTGCCATGAGGCCCTGCCCCTGCTCCTCCTCTCCCCCCGAGGTCCTGCCCCCTGGCCGAGCCAGAAGCCAGAGCAGGCAGAAGTAAGAGCCGCCCTGAGAGCCTGGGCTGCTGAGGAGCCCCAGACTCTCCACCTGCCCTAGATTTACCTCAAGTAACCCCGAAAAGTGTCACATTCTTGTTTAAATGTCTTGGGGGAAATTAGCCTAATAAAACATTCTCTTCAGGCTAGAATATGACTACCAGAACCTTTACAGTGTTTGAAAAACACTCCTATAAAACTAAACACGATGGCTCTAAATAAAAGGGAAAAAAGTAGAAGATTCATTGATCCATAAAAACTTGCATAGGTCCATAAAAACCTCTGCTGTAAAACACCAAGAACAGTAACATCTACAAAACATGAGTAGATATCAACAGCAATCAACATAAATATTTTTATTACAAGATATAAATTACACACAAACATGGTGTTACTGTGAAAGCAGCAGAAACTATGTCTAAAATTATTCTGACCCCCACTAGTTCACGAGAGCAGCAGAGTTAAACCAGGCAATGTACAGCTGCCCCTCTGCCGAGTGGTAGCAGAGTTTGAGGCCTTGCAGACTGGGCTTCCAGTTAGAGGAGAAATCAGCAACATGGAGTCTGGAGATGTATTCTTGGTGCAACTTGTTTTATTTATACTACATATACCAGTCCTTGAACAGAGGTAGTCACAAGTGGCGAGCAGGCAAACCCCTCTTTCAGAAATATCAGCCCAAGACTTGTACCCAGTCTCCAGGAAGTTTCTCTGCACCAAAAATTGACATTTGTTAGATTAAGGCAAAGAGAAAACTCTCTTGCTGTTTGCAACAGCTCATTCAAAAAGAACAGCATCACCAAACTAACAATACAGCATTTCTTCAGAAGACTGAACACTGCTTGAATACTAAGAAAAAGAACTTGTTAAACTATGTGTAACAGCACAACCTGGTGACACCTACTGTAGTCATATGCAACTGTTTAATTAGTTTTACCATTTCCTGTACTTAATATTGTAAATATATTGTAATTATTAGTAGAAGGCAATTGTAGTGCATGTAAAGAAGGAGCATGGTACATGGTCAGAAAAACCTTTAAAATGCTGAACATGTTGAAAACCCTGCTATATGATCTTCCATTCATCTATTCTATCAGTAAATATAAAAAAATTACTCATATATATAAGAACTGACAACCATTCAGAAGGGTCTCTTGCACCATCCTAAATTAAAAAATCTCCATCTTGCACCAGCACATCAATCTGCAGTACCAGGAACCCTAAACGCTACCTTGTGAGCATGGTTCAAAATATTATACACTTCGGAGAATAGATGTCGCGGGGAATTAGTAATAGTATACATAGTATTGAACATCTAAGTTATTCCTTTCTATTCAGCCCAGATATGTAAGTGATCTAATGTTATTTCCATTTGATAGCAAGCATTTAGTAGTCTAAGTGAAATAAACTGATGGTCTCCAACAAGTTCCTAATAGAAAGTATACATAGCATTAAAAGGAAAATTTACCTACTCTAATTTACAGTTTCTGCAATTCCCCACTGCTTCAGTCTGGATGGGTAATATCTCCTTCTACCAGCAGATGGAGAGAGGAAAATCAAAGACATTTACTCTGTCAGGCCCACATAAAGGGTCAATTTCATCTGAGGAATCCAGTTTCTGAAACTTCCTGAGCCATAAAATCCACACAGAATAAACTGATAAGTGAACAAATCAAACAAATTGTGAAAACAAGTCATGAAAATAAAGAGAAATCTATTGAGATAAAATGAGCAACCTTTATTGCTAATTCACGTGCCATAGAGATAAGAGATTAAATATAAACAACACAAGCTCGATTACATTAAAAGTTTCATGTTTTATTGTGTTTTGTTTTAAAAGGATTTATATAAAAGCCTCAAGTGAAAAAATGTTTTCTGACTCTATATGGGGATATCTGAATGGCTATTCGGCACTGGTGAGGCCACACCTGGAGTACTGTGTCCAGTTTTGGTCCCCCCACTACAGAAGGGATGCGGACAAATTGGAGAGAGTCCAGCAGAGGGCAACAAAAATGATTAGGGGGCTGGGGCACATGACTTACGAGGAGAGGCTGAGGGAACTGGGCTTATTTAGTCTGCAGAAGAGAAGAGTGAGGTGGGATCTGATAGCAGCCTTCAACTACCTGAAGGGGGGTTCCAAAGAGGATGGAGCTAGGCTGTTCTCAGTGGTTGCAGATGACAGAACAAGAAGCAATGGTCTCAAGTTGCAGTGGAGAGGTTTAGGTTGGATATTGGGAAACACTATTCCAGTAGGAGGGTGTTGAAGCTCTGGAATGGGTTACCTGGGGAGGTGGTGGAAACTCCATCCTTAGAGGTTTTTAAGGCCCAGCTTGACAAAGCCCTGGCTGGGATGACTTAGTTGGTGTTGGTCCTGCTTTGAGCAGGGGATTGGACTAGATGACCTCCTGAGGTCTCTTCCAACCCTAATATTCTATGGTTCTATGATTCTATGATCCAGCTGGGACTAGGAGAAACCAAATCAGATTAACTAAAAGTCCCTTCCTCCTAGGTCTCCTGGGCCAGTCCAGAAGAAGGGGAACTCCCAAAGCAATACTCTGACACAAGAACAATAGGGTGAATACTGAGAGCCACCTGAGATAAGTCTGAGATTTTACTTGACTTTACCCATCTCACCAGGCAGTGACCACAGACAACTGTACATTTTAGATGAGGTCATCATCTGGTGGGAATCAGTGTAACTCCGTTTAATTCTGTAGATGTGAGAGAGACTGCAGTACTGCAGAGCTCCAGGGGGGAAACATCTACCCTTTCTCTCCATGAAAAGAATAGTATTCTGGTACAATGATCTTCAGATAGAATAGGGGAGGAGCTTTGCCTTTAGCAACATAGGCCCTACAGATGCAATATCACACTTCATAGTATCCTTGCAATCTTATGCAGCCTTCTTGGCTTCTATACTGAATGGCCTGATACATGGGCCTCCACAGTTCAGTTTAAGTAGATATTCAAGCTATATTTATATGTTGGGTGTGCAGAAAAGTTTTCTTTGTCATCCCTAGGAGTGGGGATGAAAGACAGAACTATCACATTGTCAGTCAAGTTGATGCAGAAAGGGGTCTTAGATAGGAAATGAGGAACCTGTCCAGTCACCCCCATGTCTTGTAGAAAAAATAAATGGGGAAGGGGAAAATAGGTGATTACTTGGAATATGGTTTTGAGACTGAGGAATTTCTCTCAAACCAACCTCAGAGCCTTGAAGGGATGGAGGATGGTGTAAAGGATTCTGTGAAAGGTGGAACATTTGGGGCAGAGTCTTGGCTTGAGTTTATCCGCTGCTTTTAAAGTTAGATGGATAGCTCCAAACAATGTAATGATTGATTTTGTCCAACTGAGCACTAAAGCCTCCTGTTCCTACTTTTAGGGCTTGTCTTCACTACGGGGGTAAATTGACCTAAGTTACACTACTCCAGCTACGTGAATAATGTAACTGGAGTCGACGTAGCTTAGGTTGACCTACCCCGGTGTCTTCACGGCACTGAGTCGATGGGAGATGCTCTCCGGTTGACTTCCCTTACTGTTCTCGGAGAGTTGGAGTACCGGAGTTGACCAGAGAGCGCTCTGCCATCGATTTAGCGGGTCTTCACTAGACCCGCTAAATCGATTCCTGCTGCATCGATCTCCCCAGTAGTGGAGACCAGCCCTTAGATAACTGGTGCTTGGAGCTTTACACAGACCACTCTGGAAGAAAGCCACAGAGTAGCTGTCAGGGTAACATGATCACAGCACAAGTCACAGATTAATATTTGGGGCTGACCTGCACTAGACTAAGAAAGCCCCCAGCCTCTTTAGTAAGAAGAATATTTTTACATGTGCACAGGATATGATATTGTTTGTGGTGAATAATCTGGCTGATGGGTCCACAGGGGATCTGTCGTGTATTTCAATACTTACCTAGTGCTTAACCTGTTTAAATCTCAGGTTACACTTTCACCATTTGATGCCAGTATTTCTTATTACATGGTCTGTCTCTTTTGCTTTCTTTGTTTCTGTAGCAGAGAGAGGGAGCAAATCGTATATCTTTGTGTGTTGTCTGCAGAACTATGTTGCCTTAGTGTGTTTAATACAAGATAGATAAGCCCATGAATAAAATAAATCATACATAGTAATGAGGATGGGATGATTGCAATTAAACTGAAGCTAGAATTAGAAGGCAAGAAAAAAAGCAACCTGGTTTAGAGGGGAAATGAAGGCAGCTATGTGATGGGGTAGACAAACTCACACTGGTTAAGCGAGGGTTGAGGAGTTGCTCTGGACACAAGAGGCCACACCGCACCGCCCCGGATGGGCATGCTCACAGTGGAGGCAGAGCTCAAAAGGGAGCAGCTCAACTCAGTCTGGATGGACTGAGCAGGAGAGCAGTTGGGTGTTGCAGCCTCCTGCAGAGAAGCTGGTGAGGCTCCAAACAGCTGAGACCAGGCTTTATGGTTAAGCTGCCGCAGCCCTTCAATTGTGAAAGCTGAAGACACCTAGCTGCCACAGACAGAAGGAGACCCTTTGGAGACCCAAGCGAACTCCAAGGGGGACCACAAGACAGACCGGTGGCACCACCAGAGGAAACAAAGCCGCAGTAGGAAGTGACCCAGGGAGCAAGCATTTGCGCCTACCCCCTAGTCCGCACACTTTTAATTATGGTTTTTTGGGCCCTGAGTTGGAAGCCGGTGGAGCAGGAAGGACCTGAGTTCCTCTACCCCCGGCCACTGACTACAGCCAATAGGCAAAGTGGCCACCAATTCTTGCCATTGGCGACATAGCCACTGACTCCAGCCACTAGGCAAAGCAGCCAATGACTCCTGCCATTGGGTGACACATCCACTGACACAGTCCAGAGTATTGCTGTGAGGCAGTATTGCTGGCCTTGGACCCAAAACCCCCTTTTGACAAGGTATAAAAAATAAAAAATAATATGGAAGAAAGGGGAAGTTGATAATGAAAATAAAACAGAAGATAGGGACTGTAGAAAATTGATAAGGGAACCAAAGGGACACCAGGAGAATTCTATGGCCAGCAGAGTTAAGGACAGTAAGAAGGAATTTTTTAAGTATACTAGGAACAAAAAGAATCCTAATAATTGTACTGGTTGATTACTAGATGTAAATGGTAGAATTATCAATAATAATGCAGAAAAGGCATAAGTGTTCAATACATATTTCTGTTCCGCATTTGTGAAAAAAACAGATGATATGATAATACTCTTTCCATTCCACTACCATTTAAGGATGATATTAAACAGCATCTACTAAAGTTAGACATTTTTAACTCCACAGGTATGGATAACGTACATCCAAGAGTTTTCAGAGTGTTAGCTGAGGAACTCGCTGTACCATTAATTGATGGAACACTGAAGAAGTTCCAGAAGACTGGAAAAAAGCTAATATTGTGCCAATATTTAAAAAGCGTAAATGGGATGACCCAGGTGTTTATAGGCCTGTCAGTCTGACATTGATCCCAGGGAAAATAATGGAGTGGCTGATATGGGACTTAATTAATAAAGAACTAAAGAAGGGCAGTATAATTGATGCCAATCAACATGGGTTTATGGAAAATAGATCCTGTCAAACGAACTTGATCTCTTTTTTTTTAAATGAGATTACAAGTTTGGTTGATAGAGGTAATAACGTTGACATCATATTCTTAGATTTCTATAAGGCATTTGACTTGTTACCACACAACATTTTTATTAAAAAACTAGAAAGATGTAAAATTAAAATGGCATACATTAAATTGATTCAAATTTGGCTAAATGAAAGGTCTGAAAATGCAATTGAAAGCAAGGAATGTTCATCAAACCAGTGTGTTTCTAGTCAGGTCCCACAGGGATCGGTTCTTCGCCCTACACTATTTAACATTTGAGACCTGGAACATTTTTGACATTAGTGATCTGGGAGAAAACATAAAATCATCACTGCTAAAGTTTGCAGATGACACAAAAACTTGGAGTGAGAAATAACGAAAAGGACAGGTCACTGATACAGAGCAATCTGGATCGCTTGGTAAACTGGTACAAGCAAACAATATGGATTTTAATATGGCTAAATGTCAATGTATACACCTAGAACAGTGGTTCCGAAACTTTAACAACCTGTGAACCCCTTTCACTAAGATGTCAAGTCTCGCGAACCCCCTCCTAAAAATGAATATTTCCAGGGATTTTCTCCTTTACCTGAGTATAAATTATAAAAGCAGTGATCTTGGAAATATAAAATTTGTTTTTATGACATGCTTATTACACACTATTTATTATTAATGATTTATAATTACAGTATTTTTATTACATTATGAAAATGGCAACACTCTTCCAAGATCTCACTTTCATAGCTTGTATCACTTTGAATAAGCCTATTATAAGACAAGGCTCCTATGCTTCACCAAGGAGTATCAGATGTGAAACAGCATGAAGGTATTTAAGAAGCCAACTCAAAGCGTTTCTCCTACACAAGCATTCAGGTCTTGAGCAGTCCAGGCAAACAACGTACGTTACAACAAATCTTAAACTTATTCTTCATAATAATTTTAAAAACAATACTAGCTGCCTATTTAAAACAGCAAAAAATATCCACCTCCCTTTCCATTTCTTAGGAGGAGTCTCAAAGTTTAAATCTCCTCAGTGTAATAGTGTGATAGATATGCTTGTTTTGATCAGCTTAACTCTTGGAAGTCCAGGGGCTGCTGGCCCCGTGCTGCCCAGCGTCCCTTGAGACAGCTCTTTCCGCCAGTAGGGATTTTTTTTCCTGAGAACCCCCTGTAACATTTAACGAGCCCCCACTGATCTAGGAACAAAGATTGTAGGCCATACTTACATAATGGGGGACTCTATCCTGGGAAGCAGTGATTCTGAAAAAGATTTGGAGTTTGTAGTGGATAATTATCTGAACATGACACTGTGGCCAAAAGGGCTGATGTGATCCTGATGCATGAACAGGTGAATCTCGAGTAGGAGCAGAGAGGTTATTTTATCTCTGGTTTTGGCACTGGTGCAACCGCTGCTGGAATACTGTGTCCAGTTCTGGTGCTCACAATTCAAGAGAGATTGGAGAGGGTTCAGAGAAGAGCAATGAAAGTAACTAAAGGAGTAGACAGCATGACTTGCTGTGATAAACTCTAAGAGCTCAATCTATTTAGTTTAACATAGAGAAGATTAAAAGGTGACTTGATTACAGTCTATAAATACCTACATGGGGAACAAACATTTAATAATGGATTCTTCCATCTAGCAGAGAAAGGTGTTACATGACAGAATAGCTGGAAGTTGAAACTAGGCAAAATCAGACTGGAAATAAAGCATTTACCAAGTGTTGTGGTGGATTTTCCATCACTGACAATTTTAAAATCAAGATTGGATGTTTTTCAAAAAAGATATGCTCTAGGAATTATTTTGGGGAAGTTCTATGGCCTGTGTTACATAGGAGATCAGATGAGATGATCTCAATGGTCCTTTCTGGCTTTGGAATCTATGAAGCATGTGTGTATCATTTCCACTGAGATGGCAGCCTTCATGCACAGGGTGGGCGGGCTTGATTCCTACACTACTACTACTCCCTGGCTCTACAGATCATGAGGATCCTTGGCTGCTCTCACAGTATGCCCCGACTTCATTCTGTAAAGGGCATATTTTTCTCATTTAATTTCTACAACTGAGAGGATTCTACAAATTTTGTGTTTTCATCATCCAAAATAGTACATTATCCCAAACTGTACTGTCTGTTATTTTCATCAATACATTCATTATTAAAATTATTCTGGAAAATAATTATTGTTAACAATTTGTTTGAATATTCTATATTTGAAATCTGAAAAGCACTGGTTAGTTTTTATTGGACACATTAGTCACAGCCTATTGTTTTTTGTTCCCTGAGAGTTAGCAACTCTTAGAATCAGGTTTCTAGTGGGAATACTCAAATTTTGATTTTGAAAACAATTTTCTGAAAATATTTGCTAACAGTCACTTCAAATTTGCTGTTGCTGCAAACATTTCTGCTAGAAAATTTGTCAGCTCGAAAAATAGAAATTGAAGGGAGTGTAAGACAGCCAAAATCAATCTAAACGGTTTGTTTGAGCAAATATTCATGAGCAATGTTTTGAGGCATTTGCTTCTTTTTACTGATGACATTGGAGGAATTGCCTAGCTCTGAGAAACTTTTACAATAGTTTTTCACAGCTGTGTGAATACAAAGGCCTGGTCTATACTAGGGATACTTTGGTGAGTGTAGCCATAGCAGTATACTGTACCAGATGTAGAATATATCACCACATCTGTTTTTTCCATTATAGTTTATTACAGCCCCCATAAATATAATAAGTTTTATCGTCAAAAACACAGTTTTATTATTTATTAATATTTGTATTACTGTTTGGGGTTGTTTTTTTTTTTGTATAACTGTGTCTACAGTCTTTTGCCAGCATAGCTACGTCAGTCAGAGATTACACCCATAACCAGCATAGCTATGCCGGCATAAGACTGTAGTGTAGATCTGGTTTATGAAACAAAAGTCTGCATTTTTACGCACTTGTTGTTGCCAAGACTTCTGTTTCACCATGAAACATGCAGAAAGTGTGAAAAAATTGACCCCATTCAGGGTCTGCCTACCAGTGCTTTCGCACTTAGTGACAACGCTGCCTACGCCGATGGGAGAGCTCCTCCCTTTGGCATAGGTACTCCAGCTGCCTGAAAGACGGTAGCTAGGTTAATGGGACAGCTTCCCATCAGGAATTAGGTCGGTACAACTACATCATGGATGGAAGAGATTAGGCCACTCAGTCCACACACCCCCCCCGCCAGTAAGGGATAGTTCTCTACAGCATGTCAGGTAGTAACAACTAGCAGGAACAACCAATGTAGACAAAATTTGAACCAGTTGTCTAGATGCAAGGGCTCTATATCCCGCTGGCAGTCTCCTGATCCTTCCTGACTTTTCAAAGTTTTCTATAATTTAGCCAGGATTATTTTTAAGTAATTTAATTTTGGTTTTTGAGTTTTGTTACTGAGCTGTGTTGATCTATGGCCATGGAATTCTCCTGGAACCCAGTTATAATACGTGGATCTTGGTGTATTCATATCACGTTATTTATTAAAAATGCTCCCTCTGGGAACATCCTTACATCTGAGGTTATGAGTATTTGGAAAATAATTCAAAAACACACATTTAATTTCACTAGCAGCACTTTGGAGTAATGAGTTCTCCTGTAAACTTCGCTTCCGTGTTAGATTACTTTTGGCATGCTGTAGTTGCATTTCATTTGTCTGAAAAAAGGTGGCATTATAGGTCTATGTTGCTTTCTGCTAGTGCATGATTACCTGTAACTTACAGCATGCTTTACAATCTAACAGGTTAGCTGTTAAATTTTGTTGAGACCAGAAAAAAATGTTAAAAGTGAAAATGTAACTGGTAGGTTTCTTATTACTTTTCAGTAACCTGGAGCAAATAAGTAATAGCAAGGTTACAGGACCAGAGAATTTAGTAATCTCTTTTGAAACCCTCCCCCCCCCCCCCACAATTTATACATCCCTAAGCATTCTCAACAGGAATAGATGCAATTGCTTTACTACAATAACCGACTTAGGGGAAAAGAAATATCTCACTATCACTACATGTACTACAGATACAGAGAACTGGCAGTTTCAAGGTAAGGAAAAGCATTACATTAAAAGAAGATTTTCCTTATATTTGGATTTTTGATAGTCTTAAAATAAAATGTAAGTGAATTTAACGCTGTGAGAGGTATTGAATTGCCAGCACTGGGAGCTGAAGTTCTCTATGTTCAGAATATATAAAACATTACTGGCGGCAGCAGGAGCTGACCCAGACAGACTCTTTCTAGAACTGAAAGTGTACTTTGCTGTCCAAACTTAATCAGTTCTTGGCCTGCCCACTGAAGTGTCATTCAGGAAATTCTTACAACTGAAGTGATGATAATTACCACATAAAGCAACTTGAAGAGCGAAAAGTTGTTCTGTCCTGTGAAAAATAAGTTTAGAGTGTTTTGATGCTAATATTTCTACCCATTTGTGGAGACCTCCAGTATTTCTGATTTGTTTTCCTTCTGCCTCCTGGATTAGCCAGAGAGCATCCTCACTTTTTTTCTCGTTTGAAGATAATATATATGTGACAGGGTTACCATCACCCTCATACTTGTTTGAATGTTTTTCACAGTTTTTGTCACCTTCCTGTTAGTAGAAGCTTGTGTTTTATGGGTAGCCTGATACTTAACCCTATATCTAGTTATATTTCTGGACATGAATAACACACTATCATAGCCTGAAAATTTATGTCAGTATAACTACATTGCTCTGCAGTGTGTAAAATCCACATCCCTGAGCCCTGGTCTACACTATGGGGTTAGGTTGAATTTAGCCGCGTTAGGTCGATTTTAAAATGAATGTGTCTACACAACCAACCCCATTCCATTGACCAAAAGGGCTCTTAAAATCGACTTCTGTACTCCTCCCCGGCGAGGGGAGTAGCTCTAAAATCAACCATCCTAGGTTGAATTTGGGGTAGTGCAGACGCAATTCGACAGTATTGGCCTCCGGGAGCTATCCCAGAGTGCTCCAATGTGACCGCTCTGGACAGCACTTTGAACTCTGATGCACTAGCCAGGTACACAGGAAAAGCCCCGGGAACTTTTGAATTTCATTTCCTGTTTGGTCAGCGTGGCGAACTCAGCAGCACAGGTGACCATGCAGTCCCCCCAGAATCGCAAACGAGCTCCAGCATGGACCGAAAGGGAAACACTGGATCTGACTGCTGTATGGGGAACAGCATCTGTGCAGGCAGAACTCTGATCAAAAAGAAGAAATGCTTGCTATGGGAAAGGATGGTGCTGCAGTTTGAAACAATTCCCACATGTTATGCATAAGACGCCTACCCTAAGAAGCCTACCCTACCTACCCTTTGCCTTACCATGGCTGCATGGAAACCGAATTCTGTTGCTCAGCCATGTGTGATGTGTCACCATACCAGCAAGCGCTCAATATAAAAGACAAAATGCGACCTTGTACTTAAAGCACACGTGCTATCTACTGTGAATTGCTTGATTCACTGTGAAAAAGTCTCCTTTTTGTTCTCAGAAATGTATCATCTTTAATTTTACTCTCCCTGGCTAGCAATACTCAACACAGTTAGTATAAACAACAAAGGGAAGAAATGCTAGCTGAAATAGGGACAGAACAGGTTAAAGAATATTTAGGTAAGTTAGATGTATTCAACTTGGCAGGTCTGATGAAGTTCATCATAGGGTGCTTAGGGATCTAAGCCCTGGTCTACGCTACGAGTTTAGGTCAAATTTAGCAGCATTAGATCGATTTAACCTGTGGCTGAACAGAAATGTTCCCCGCTGTTAGCCACGGGGAGTGGGGAGGGTGGAGGGGCTAACCACACGCTGGGGGGAGGCAAAATGCAACCTTGGAACGAAAGCACATGTGCTATGTATGTAATGTTAACAGTAAGGTTCACCATGAAAGAGTGTACCCATTGTTCTATAAAATGTGTCTTTTTAAATACCACTGTCCATTTTTTTTCTCCACCAGCTGCATGTGTTTCAAGGATCACAGGATCTTCTCCTTCCCAGAGGCTAGTGAAGATTAGAAGGTGAAAAAAATGCACTCATGATGAAATGTTCTCTGAGCTCATGCTGTCCTCCCACACTGACAGAGCACAGACGAATGCGTGGAGGTAGACAATGTCAGAGTGCAGGAAAGCACAAAATGACCGGGAGGAGAGGTGGCAGGCTGAAGAGAGTAAGTGGCAGGCTGAAAAGAGGGCTAAAGCTGAAAGGTGGCGGCAGTGTGATGAGAGGAGGCAGGATTCAATGCTGAGGCTGCTGGAGGATCAAACTAATATGCTCCAGCGTATGGTTGAGCTTCAGGAAAGGCAGCAGGGGCACAGACCGCCGCTACAGCCCCTGTGTAACCAACCGCCCTCCTTGCCAAGTTCCATAGCCTCCTCACCCAAGAACGCGATGGGGGGCCTCTGGCCACCCAGCCACTCCACCCCAGAGGATTGCCCAAGCAACAGAAGGCTGGCATTCAATAAGTTTTAAAGTTTTAAACTTTTAAAGTGCTGTGTGGCCTTGTCCTTCCCTCCTCCACCACCTCTCCTGGTGCTTCTCTCCTCCATCACCCCTCCTGGGCTACGTTGGTAGTTATCCCCCTATTTGTGTGATGAATTAATAAAGAATGCATGAATGTGAAGCAACAAAGACTTTATTGCCTCTGCAAGCGGTGACCGAAGGGAGGAGGGGAGGGTGGTTAGCTTACAGGGAAGTAGAGTGAACCAAAGGGCGGGGGGGTTTCATCAAGGAGAAACAAACAGAACTTTCACACCATAGCCTAGCCAGTTATGAAACTGGTTTTCAAAGCTTCTCTGATGCGCACCGTGCCCTCCTGTGCTCTTCTAACCACCCTGGTGTCTGGCTGTGCGTAACCAGCAGCCAGGCGATTTGCCTCAACCTCCCACCCCACCATAAACGTCTCCCCCTTACTCTCACAGATATTGTGGAGCGCACAGCAAGCAGTAATAACAGTGGGAATATTGGTTTCACTGAGGTCTAACCGAGTCAGTAAACTGCGCCAGCGCGCTTTTAAACGTCCAAATGCACATTCTATCACCATTCTGCACTTGCTCAGCCTGTAGCTGAACAGCTTCTGACTACTGTCCAGGCTGCCTGTGTATGGCTTCATGAGCCATGGCATTAAGGGGTAGGCTGGGTCCCCAAGGATAACTATAGGCATTTCAACATCCCCAACAGTTATTTTCTGGTCTGGGAATAAAGTCCCTTCCTGCAGCTTTTGAACAGACCAGAGTTCCTGAAGATGCAAGCATCATGTACCTTTCCCGGCCACCCCACGTTGATGTTGGTGAAACGTCCCTTGTGATCCACCAGTGCTTGCAGCACTATTGAAAAGTACCCCTTGCGGTTTATGTATTCGACGGCTTGGTGCTCCAGTGCCAAGATAGGGATATGGGTTCCATCTATGGCCCCACCAAAGTTAGGGAATCCCACTGCAACAAAGCCATCCACTATGACCTGCACATTTCCCAGGGTCACTACCCTTGATATCAGCAGATCTTTGATTGCGTTGTCTACTTGCATCACAGCAGCCCCCACAGTAGATTTGCCCACTCCAAATTGATTCCCGACTGACCAGCAGCTTTCTGGCGTTGCAAGCTTCCACAGGGCTATTGCCACTCGCTTCTCAACTGTGAGGGCTGCTCTCATCTTGGTATTCTTGCGCCTCAGGGCAGGGGAAAGCAAGTCACAAAGTTCCATGAAAGTGCCCTTACGCATGCAAAAGTTTCGCAGCCACTTGGAATTGTCCCAGACCTGCAACACTATGCGGTCCCACCAGTCTGTGCTTGTTTCCCGAGCCCAGAATCGGCCTTCCACTGCATGAACCTGCCCCATTAGCACCATGATGCCCACATTGCCAGGGTCCGTGCTTTGAGAGAAGTCTATGTCCATGTCCTCATCACTCTCGTCACTGCACTGACGTCGCCTACTCGCCCGGTTTCGCTTTGCCAGGTTCTGGTGCTGCATATACTGCTGGATAATGCGTGTGGTGTTTAATGTGCTCCTAATTGCCAAAGTGATCTGAGCAGGCTCCATGCTTGTCGTGGTATGGCGTCTGCACAGAAAAAAGACACGGAACGATTGTCTGCCGTTGCCCTGACGGAGGGAGGGGGAACTGACGACATGGCTTACAGGGTTGGCTTACAGAGAATTAAAATCAACAAAGGGGGTGGCTTTGCGAGAAACTGAATGGCTCCCTCAAGGATAGAGCGCAAAACCTCAAGGATAGAACTCAAAACTGGGTTTAGCAGGCCGTTGATTTCACAGAGGGAGGGAGGAGAAACTGAATACAAAACAAATCGGGTCTATTTCTTGTTTTGAGCCACTTCATCTATCTTTATACATCTTGCTGGCAGCAGACTGTGCAGTACGACTGCTAGCCATCGTCATCTCCTGGGTGCTCGGCAGAAGACGGTGCAGTATGACTGCTTGCCATCATCTTCTGCTGGCTGCTGATTAAAAGACAGTGCACTGCCGGTAGGACTGAAGCGCCATGAGACGAAACTTAAAAGGGAAATGACCTGGCTGAGTCACTCCCATGTTTGCCCAGGCGCCCCTGACCTCATCGAGGTCGGTTAAAAGAGCGCCCAGGACTACGTCAATGATGGCTTCCAGTCATACTGCACTGTCTGCTGCCAAAAGGCAATAAACTGCTGCTGTGTAGCAATGCTGTGTAGCGTCTGCCAGCACCCAGGAGACATACGGTGACAGTTAGCTGAGCGGGCTCCATGCTTGCCGTGGCATGGCGTCTGCACAGGTAACTCAAGAAAAAAGGCGCAAAACGATTGTCTGCCCTTGCTTTCCCGGAGGGAAGGGGGGCCTGACGATATGTACCCAGAACCACCCGGGACAATGTTTTAGCCCCATCAGGCACTGGGATTTCTCCCCAGAATTCAAATGGGCAGCAGAGACTGCGGGAACTGTGGGATAGCTACCCACAGTGCAACGCTCCGGAAGTCGACAGTTGCCTCGGTACTGTGGACACACTCCGCCAACTACATGCACTTAGAGCATTTGTGTGGGGGGACACACAATCGACTGTATAAAAACACTTTCTACAAAACCGACTTCTATAAATTCGACCTAATTTTGTAGTGTAGACATACCCCTATGATTCTGTGTCCACCTTTCAGTGGCCTATAAATAACGGGTTCATGGTCTGAGCACAGCTCCCAGTGGACTGCTGTCTCCATCACCAAAACCATGGTGCAACAAACCATTAATTGGCACCCTCATTAGCAATCTCAGCAGGGAGACCAAGAGCCAGATCTTAAACTGAACTGATGCTGTGCCTGGTGCAGCTGATCGTAGAGTCAGATGATGAGAGATAAGTAGCGTTACGTCACCTTTACAAACCCTTGATTCTTGGGCCAACCAGGGGCTGGTTCAGGCCTTAGTGCAGCTAAGAGCAGATACAGTAAATCTCTCCAAGCTGCAATGGCAAAGGGGCCAGGAATCACCAGAGCACAGCAGTATTCCATCCCTGCCCCATTCTCCTAACCAAACCATCAATATGCGCCATACTCTGGGGTAGAGCTGTCTGGACTTACTTACCCCACAGGAAAGGGTTGAGACACATGAGCAAGGCACTAGGTGGGGGCTTGCACTGGCACAGCACCTGCTGTTCCTTGTAGTGTGGATAGAGGAGTTTGGTCTCTGGGGCTGTTGGGCTGACACCTTTCACAAACACTAAACTTGCTGGCTGATTTTTATTTTGAGAGGTGGATTCTGCACTATATTTTGTTTGCGTGAAGATCAATTTTTGAAAAATAAAGTGCTCTAAAGTAAACTTGTTTGGTGGTTTTTAAGAGTTACTTGGGTCTTTTTTGCCCGACTAAATTATATTTCCATAATTCAAAGCACAAACCATCTTTTATTTTTATTTCTCTTACAACAGCAGTTCAATTTTCAAGGGCAGAAGCAACCAAATCTATTCCTCCCAAATGGATGACTTACACAACAAGCCAATGTAGACTACAAAGCCGGTATTTCTGTGATGAAGGGACAGTTAGGACTGTTCAAACCGTTTATTCCAACTCTCACTCCCTCACTCATCTTTTCCCTCCCCCACTGTAAACAAAGTCCACAGGACTAACAGGCCAATCCCTGCCAGCAGAACCAAGATTAGAAAAACACTGCTCAACCATATGTTCAGTCCTGACCAGCATGATCGTTAGGAGCCTGACATCTGCAGATGGAGAGCACCTTTCACCAGTCAGCTGTAACATACTGCTCCTGCACTGAAGTCAGTGTTAGCAAGGCTTTGCTCAGGAGAAATTTTCAGCCATGGAACATATCCTTATTTTTCCAATTAATTTTTACTACAGCCATTGATGTGAAGAACCAACTATCTAAAGAAGATCTAAGAGAAAATCCATTATGAGGCAGCGATTGAAAAAGTGAACCCATACGAACCATTTTGGTAATGTCCTTTAGAAGGGAAAATCTCTTATAGCAAATGTTTAGTCAAAAGTGACCCGACAGCTATTCATTCTGTAGGAATCCTTGCCAGTATTAGATCTGATGCACCCTTAAGAAAACCCATGCGACATACCAGCTTAATTTGGCCTTTAGGGCTGTATGGTAAGAGAACAGAATGAGCTAAAACAGGTTTTTAAATTATTTTGAAGACCAAGTGGACCCAGGCTTTTTTTTTTAAATAAAACCCATCTGCCTTCTTTTTAATCTGTGCAATAAGGACAGAAATCTTTCCTGCCTTACTCGTGAGTAGTCATAGTGAAAGCAAACACTTCCATAGTGAAAGCAAGGAGACTACTATACTTGCATGAGTAAGGGGAGCAGAATTGGGCACTGCATGGAATGGGTTTATACCAATATACTTAGGGCATAGTCAATTAATCCAGAACAAAGATTTAGATGAAATAGCCTGCTGCTGTACAATTAAGATTAATGATTATTCTTTTATTTCTGCAACAGTTAACTTGCATATGGTAAGGATCTTCATAATTGTTATCAGCAGTGTTCTGTGTTCTAGCTGAGCATGAACCAAGTACTGTGTTCACATTTTTTTCCTGCAGCTGGGACCTTTGTTGCATTTTTTCTCTCTTTATGTAAAAAGGAAGCAAGTTTTCTATTCTTTAACTGTTGTTGTGCATTAGAACATGAACCAATCTGAAACAAAGAGTTAGGATTAAAAGATGTTCTAAATACAACATAGTAACTTATTAGAGGTTTCACTGGAATTTGGTTCCCTGTCTTCTAATAAACCACAATGAATCACATCCACAGTTGACCTTAGTACCACAGCGTTCAGTGACTTACCCACTTTTTCGTTCTTCTGTGTACACTGGCTGCATTAAGATATTGGAAAACAGCACTCATATTTGTTCAATAATAAAAAATTATAATAATGTTTCCCCTTTTCCTCATTTTTCTACATGTGTGCAGGCTGCCTGCTAGCTACAGCCAGCTGCCCCAAAGGTGGTTTCATTTTCTAGTTTATAGTTTGTGATATGTTGTGGGATCCCTTGAGATAAAGGTGCATTATAATCGGAGATATTAGAGGTGTAAAAAAACTATCAGGTCATCAAGTCCATCCCCGGATAATGAAAGATTTTTTCCTCGTGTGTATTATTTTGTGCTTTATCCAGTCTTGTTTTAAATAACTCACATGATCAGCTTTCTCCTCTTCCCTTGGGAGACTACTCCACAATCCAATAGATATAAATGCAAAAGATTAGGCTGAGTCTATAGCAACAGCCTACCACAAAAACTTTGTAGACAGCTGTGTTACGAGTCCTGAATGCTGTTAACTGAAAAGCTAGAGATCACACCAACACCCTCTAGGGCACATGCAAATAATACGGCCTCTCTGCCACTCCAGATCACGCCCACTGGAGGAACAGTTAGCAAGGGCCTCTGTGATGCTGGAGAAAGCTAATTGCAGGAATGGAGGACCAACCCCCCAGCTCCTCCAGATCTTTTCAATATCAGTCCTGCCTGTAGGGGAGCTCCCTTCCTCTAGTCAGCTCCTCCAGCTGCCAAAATTATCTCTTCTTATTGGGGAGGTCAGGTTGTGGAAACCCTGGTCCCCACTTCGTTGAGAACCAGGGCATGATTCAAAGCCCATTAAAGACACCCATTGATTTTAATAAGCTATGGATCTGACTGCAGCCTCCTCCCATTCTCTCTAAAAACAGGCTGTTTCCAGAGAAGCAGGGAGGTACCATTTGTTAGCTCTGGCCCTCTACCAGATCAGGTACAGAAGAACAAAGAAAGGCAACAGTATGTGTGCCTACACTAGAGTAATGTAGTGTACAAACTTTAGTCTTAAAGGGGCAGTTACCTTAAATGCCATCTCTTGTAAACAAACATATGTGTATAACCCCTTAGATTACTCAAAATAGAAAAATTTTAAAAATCCCATTTCTGTTCTCACTATTTATGCTCTTTGTTTACACATAAATGCTTTGGTTCAGGAACTGACTCTTATTCTGTATTTGTGCAGTGCCTAGCACAACGGGGCCTTGATCCTGACTGGGGCCTTTGGGTGCTACAGCAGTACAAAGTCTAGGGTCGCCACCTCTGAAATAACAAAAAACTGGGACACCCAGGATAATCCTGAGCTGATAAAACTGCACAGCTAGCAGTGTATACTGAGCACTTTCCCAGGAAAGCTACCACAAAAGAGGGACAATCCTGGGAAAACCTGGGTAAGTGGCAACTCTAATACAAATACAAATAATAGTAAAAATAATTTTGCATTTCTCTCAGCTTAGACGGTGGTAACATATTAAGTTAGATTCAGTTTTGTTTACAGTTACTTTCTCTACCACATTATTAGTGATGCTGTGTTGTGGTATTTAAAAAACAAACACCCATTCACCCACTCCTAACTGTGGACCTGTTTCTATATGTCTTAGGTTTTATAAAACCTTGCTTTTTACCAAGTTTAATTTGGGGCCAAATTTCAGCTGACAGACTTTCTTTGATAGAAGTCAGGGCGGGTAACACAAGAGTCTGTGGAGAATGTACTGTAAAACCATCATGCTAATACTAAGGGCTAGTATCATGGCTGTCCATGAGCAAAATATTACCTAAAAATTTAGATTTACTCCCACCTTCATCACAAGTATAACTGAGCAAAAATAGGAATTTCAGTCCTGTGGGAAATTCTGATGTTTTGACATTTGTTTTCATCCTGAATTGGGACAAAAAGTCAAAATAGATAAATTTTTCATGGAATGAAATGTTCTGAAATGTTTCATTTTCACATTTTTGATCAAACTGAAATGTTCTGACATTCCTGAATCAAAATGTTTCAACATAAAGCTATATCTGCCTTCTGTGCTGCTTGGCCAGACTACATATGCCACAATACACCACAGTCTGAGGGGACACTGTGGTGCATTATGGGGATGTAGTCCTGCCAAGGAGCCCAGCCCTCCAGAGAGAATGGGGGCATGAAGCATATCCTGCATTACATACCTTAGCTGTTAAATACACTATACACAGTTGTTTTTCTGCCTTTCATAACAAACACAGTACTCACGCATCCAGAAATGTTCAGCAGCACTAGCATCCTTGGAAGGGGTTAGCTATGTGAATGGAGCATGTGCAGCACCTACAGAACGTAAGGCTCTGAATGGCTAACGAAAACAGGTTACTTTTCTCATGAAACATACTTCCTACCCAAATCAAATATAAGACCAGGTGGCACTGACCAGGGAAATCATGAATTTCAAGCCTTCTATACACTGGCTGGGGAAATGTGGTTCACTAGAAAAATGCTAGCACATTTTCACTGGTCAGTGTAGTCTAGTCCTTCTTTACTTTGACCTCCTGTGATGGATTATTGCAATATTGTAGTTTGGGCTTCAGAGCGGTGCCTTCAAAAAGGAAAAGATATGGTTATTTCTCATCAAACAGAAACGACTTATAGGGCTGCCTTAAGTGGGGGAGGGGGAAAGGAGGAGTATCCTAGAGGCTTGTTTGCCAGGGAGACAGCAGGAGCAGCTGCAGCTCTGTTGTTATTCGTGTGTGTGCATGAGAGTGTGTGTATATGTGTATTTGTCTGTGTTCGTGTTAGTGTGTGTATCTGTGAAATCAAATTCAATTTGATTCAATAATACCTTATTGGCATGCCAAGCTGTACAAATATTCCCAGGGCAAAAGAAATAGACCCCCTTAGGTATCTGTCAATGGCAGGTACAAACTGCCCGGGATGTGGAGTCGTTCTGTGTCTAGGGTTTTATCCCATGTATTCATTTGTCATCAGAGTTCATTCCTGGTCCTGGTTTTGTACTTTTTTAATGGTGACTTCAAGTGATCTGCTGGCAGGTTACTACACCAAACAGTTCCACCTCTGAAATCTGTCTCCTTGGGTCAGGGTTTGTTTGGGTTTTTTGTTTTTATTTAATTTAATTTGTGTTTGGTTTGTTTTGTTTTCCCCTCAATGCTTTTTGATAAAAAATCTTTTATGATTCCTAATAATTTGATGAAATATCTTTCCCAATCTCATTCATATTTTGGATGTTGAAGTAGGAAGCATCACTCCATCTCTATTACATTGGTTGTTCAGACCCTCCTGTTTCAATTTGGACTGTTGCTTGTGTCTTCCTGTTTCTACTTCTAGTTTATGGTCACTGATTCAGTATTTGGTGAGAGTTCGCCTGAGCTTTGCACATTTCACTGTAGTGAGGTAGTCTGTTCGTGTGATAGAGTGAGAAATCTAGCCTGTTGTCTATATGTCTGTTCTTCACAGTGCTTTGTTACTGATGGTTTGGGTATTGTTCTAGCATCTTGAGCATTTTTCAGTTTTGGATGGAGTGGTTTCTTTCATAGGTAGGACGTGAGAATTATGCAGCCCAGAGAGTGGAAGTATATAGATCAGACTTTCATTTAGGTTTAATGTTTGATCCTCTGAATCGTTGCAGTGAAGGGAGTGTTTGCTGCTTTGGCTGGGATGGCATCAGAATGGAATGTTTTTAGGAGTAGTTTTATTGGAGTGCTGTGTCTATCTAGTGGTTTCTTAATGTAATATAAGGCCCACAGAATTTTTTTCTTGTAATGCTTTTATAGCCAATCTGAAGTTCACTGACATGTCTAATATGAGGCCCAGATATGTGTAACTTAAGGAGTGTTCAATTTTCACACCTCTGTTATAAAATTTCATTCTGTTTTGTTTAAAGCTTTTTCTGTTTTTTCCAGGTTAACCCTGAAGGGCCCATGTATTGCAGTAGGTTTCTAGCTGACGCAGGCTTCTTTGTAGACTATCTTGTAGGAGACCGTACTTCAGGGCATCAGCCTACAGTAATCTTTTTATCTCTGAGTTGTTTAGTTGGAGTCCAAGGTTTGGGGAGTTTTGCAAAGAGGTTAGTAGATCTTACGGTGGAAAGTGTTGCACTGAGATTACATCCCTGTTTTACTCCTTCTTGCTTATGGTTTCTGTTTCCATGCAGTCTCTGTGTATATAATGTCTTCTGCAGTTTCCACAGTATGCATCCGATGAAGTGAGCTTTAGCTCACGAAAGCTTATGCTCAAATAAATTGGTTAGTCTCTAAGGTGCCACAAGTACTCCTTTTCTTTTTGTTTCCATGATAGTTATTTTTTATCCTATATATGATGGATTCATACATGGATTGAATTAAGTCATATATTTTTCCATGATTTCTATTTTATACCAATTTACAGTTCAGTCCTAGGTGCCAAAATGAGTCAAAAGCTCTGCACTGTCAACTTCAAGCATTTAAAAATCGTGAGTCAGGCTCAGGCCCCAAAAAATCATGTGATTTGAATAACATCATATATTTTGGTTTCCTTTTATTGCCTTCTGGTTTCTGAGCCTTTAGGGTACAGTCAGGTCACATGTTCAAGCTTTACTTTGCAGCCATAAGGGCTACAAACACTTTTTTCCCCCATGAAATCTGGGATTTTCACATAATCATGTGTCTACAGGAGCTGGGGCTTCAAGAAAAACAGCATATATCATGAGACTCGCAATAAGATCACGAGAGTTTGTATTTTAAAGCTATGTTAAAATCTGTAAAGACAGCAAATATCGTTCTGCTATTTTTGTCTGGGTGTCTTTAAATATATTGTGGGTTGTGTTGTTGGTTGTTTTTTTTCTTCACAGAGGAAACCAATTTGATTTTCATAGATTGTGGTGTTATTGGTCTGGTATTTTATTATCATTTGGGGTCTCAGTCCTGCACTATTGAAGACAATGGTAGTTTTCCAGCTGCCTTCAATAGCATAGAATCCGGCCCTTATTGAGGATGCTATAGAACAGTTTGCTGATCCCGCACCTAAAACAGAAACCTCTGTAGCTGTTGGGGTTAAGGACATCTGTGCCCACCCCTGTCCATCTCCTGGTCTGCCCCAGACAGCTGTGTGGGGAAAGGGAGTCAGCTGTGTGCTCACCTCCAATCAAGCAGAGCCAATCAAATTCCTACCTGCTCTCCCCAGAGCTCCCATAGCCCAGTAGGGAAGCAAGTAATAGAGCAACCTGAGCAGTTCTTTCCTTCCTCCCCTGTGCAATGCAGCAGGCAGACAGCAGGGGAGCAACTGAACAGGTGGAGCAGAGAAGGGGAAGCAGCTGTTCAGAGCATTGGCGCTGGAATACTTTTAATAGTAGGGGTGCTGAAAGCCAGCCCCTTTACCCCTGTCCACCCTCCCCGCCCCCGGAGCTGAGGCCAAGAGCAGGGCAATGTCTCCAGGAGGGAGACCTGGAGAGGGATAAGGCGGCCCAGGCTGGGACCACAGCTGGGGGGTGGGCGTGGGGCCAACAGCTGGGACCCCGGGCGTGGTGCCAGCAGCCAGGACCCCAGCCACAGGGCTGGCAGTCGAGCCCAGGTGCAGGGCCGAGAGCACAGCCCATGTGTGAGGCGGGCAGCCAGGAGCCCATATGCAGGGTCAGGATCAGATAGGGTGACCATATGTCCTGATTTTATAGGCACAGGCCGATATTCGGGGCTTTTTCTTATATAGGCTCCTATTACTCCCCACCCATCCCGATTTTTCACACTTGCTGTCTGGTCACCCTAGGATCAGAGTCTGGGCATGGGGCCGGCAGCCAGGATCCCTCCTGCAGGGCCGGGAGCAGAGCCTCACGTGAAACCTGGGCGTGCTGCAGTACCCCCCCACACACTCCTAGTTCCCACACCTATGATTCAGAGTGCTCTTTGCTCAAGACAGAGCCTGTCCTAGGGCTGCAGGTGGGAGGCAGTTGGGCAGACAATCCCCTTTCTCCTCCGTGCGGTGACAGAACTGATTCAAACTCATCAGGTTAAAAATTTCAGGGCTCAGGGATCATATTTTCAAATTGTAACCAAATACAAGTTTTCTTTTTAACGCAGTTGCCGTTGAGAGACACAATTTAGTGCCTTGAAGGCGACTGATTGGACACCACGACTTTACAGCATTTACTTGCTGTTCCTTATAACCACTGTGGCAGTGGGCAGGGCTATCTTTGCCTAGCCAGGTCTCATGTGGTATGGGCATGTCATGGCATTCTGAATAAATCAGAGATTTAGGGCTTGTGTCCAAAGACCAAGGGCAGTCTTGTATCTTCCAGCTACTTATAGCACGAGGTCATTTTCATAATTTTGTGAATAGTAATTTATGCCTACAGTTGTGAAGAGCATCCAGAATAAGGAAGTGAGAGTTTACTACATTGTATGTGTGTGTATTACTATATATTATATATAATACATAATATATATTATATAATATATTATTTCTATCATATTATTATCTGTCTTCTTACTGTATTCAGGTTTGGTTATGCATGTTTCTACTATTATGGGCCCATTGCTAGTGATGAGGCTAGGGCTGTATCTTGAATTGATGCTCTGGAGTTTTTCTGTGTAGGTGGTAATGCGTGGGAAGTCGCTGAAACCTTCTGTTGTCCAGTTCTGAGCTGAGTGGTCTTATTGGATCTAGGGTCAGGGCTACATCTTTAATTAGACTAGCAATTATTCCTATTCCTATCCCTGCTTTGCACAAGAGAACCTTGTCACATAGATGATTTTTTTGTTGTCTGTGTCACTGTGCGTCAGTGTCAGCATATGCATGTGAGTTTTAATGTATGTGTGCCAGTTTTGCTGTACAGTGGCGTGTATATCTGTCACTGCATGTGTCAATATTGGGGGAAGTTATGTGTGCAGCAGTGTGAGTATGATTGTCACTGCCTGTCAGTATGGGGGGGGGGTATCATTGTCACTGTGTATGTCAGTATTGGTGTATATTTGTGGGTGCAGCAGTGTGTGTGTATGTGTTTGTCAGTGTCACTCCATATCAGTATTGCTGTGTGTGTGTGTCACTGTCTGTGTCAGTATTAGGGTTGTGAGTGTCAGTAGATGTAAGTGGTGTGTGTGTGTGTGTGTCAATATCAAAGTATGAATCAGTATTGGCAGGGAGTGTGTCATTGTTACTGTGTATGTCAGTGATAGGAGTGTCAGTGTCATTGGGTAGCAATGTGTGTTGGTGTGTGTGTCATTATGACTGTGTGTGTCAGTACTGGTGTGTGTGTGTAGTAATGTGTGTGGGTCAGTTTCACTGCATGTCAGTATTGGGTGTCAATATGTGTTGGGATATGTGTATTATTATGACTATGTCAATACTGGTGTGTTGGGGTGTCAGTGTCAGTCTATTGGGGATGTCAATGTCACTGCATAGCAGCATGTGTTGGGGTATCAGTGTGTGTCAGTATTAGGGTGTCAGTGTCACTAGGTAACAATATGTGTTGGGGTGGTGTCAGTATCACTGAGTTACAGTATGTGTTGGGGTGTCCGTGTGGGTGTCACTGGGTAGCAGTATGTGTTGGGGTGTCAGTGTGTGTCTGTGTTAGGGTGTCAGTGTCACAGGGTAACGTAACAGTATGTATTGGGGTGTCAGTGTCACTGGACAACAGTATGTGATGTGTTGGAGTGTCAGTGTGTGTCCGTGTTAGGGTATCAGTGTCACTGTGTAGCAGTATGTGTTGGGGTGTCAGTGTCTGTCAGCTTTGAGGTGTCAGTGTCACTGCGTAGCAGTATGTGGTGGGGTGTCAGTGTGTGTCAGTGTCACTGGGTAAGCAGTGGTGGGGTGTCAGTGTTACTGGACAGCAGTATGTGATGTGTTGGAGTGTCAGTGTGTGCTGTGTTTGGCTATCAGTGTCACTGGGTAGTAGTATGTGTTGGGGTGTCAGTGTCAGTGAGTAGCAGTATGTGTTCGGGTGTCCGTGTTAGGGTATCGGTGTCACTGGGTAGCAGTATGTGTTGGGATGTCAGGGTTGGGGTACCGGTGTCACTGGGTACTAGTATGTGTTAGGGTGTCAGGGTTGGGGTATCGGTGTCACTGGGTAGCAGTATGTGTTGGGGTGTCAGTGTGTCAGGATTGAGGTATCGGTGTCACTGGGTAGCAGTATGTGTTGGGGTGTCAGTGTGTGTCAGTGTCACTGGGTAAGCAGTGGTGAGGTGTTATATACTATATACTCAAGTGTCACTGGACAGCAGTATGTGATGTGTTGGAGTGTCAGTGTGTGCTGTGTTAGGGTACCAGTGTCACTGGGTAGCAGTATGTGTTGGGGTGGGGGTATCGGTGTCACTGGGTACCAGTATGTGTTGGGGTGTCAGGGTTGGGGTATCGGTGTCACTGGGTACTTGTATGTGTTGGGGTGTCAGGGTTGGGGTATCGGTGTCACTGGGTAGCAGTATGTGTTGGGGTGGCAGGGTTGGGGTATCGGTGTCACTGGGTACTAGTATGTGTTGGGGTGTCAGGGTTGGGGAACCGGTGTCACTGGGTAGCAGTATGTGTTGGGGCGTCAGGGTTGGGGTATCGGTGTCACTGGGTAGCAGTATGTGTTGGGGTGTCAGGGTTGGGGAACCGGTGTCACTGGGTAGCAGTATGTGTTGTGGTGTCAGGGTTGGGGTACCGGTGTCACTGGGTAGCAGTATGTGTTGGGGTGTCAGGGTTGGGGTATCGGTGTCATTGGGTAGCAGTATGTGTTGGGGTGTCAGGGTTGGGGTATCGGTGTCACTGGGTAGCAGTATGTGTTGGGGTGTCAGTGTGTCAGGGTTGGGGTATCGGTGTCACTGGGTAGCAGTATGTGTTGGGGTGTCAGGGTTGGGGTATCGGTGTCACTGGGGACTAGTATGTGTTGGGGTGCCGGTGTCACTGGGCAGCACTATGTGTTGGGGTGTCAGGGTTGGGGTATCGGTGTCACTGGGTAGCAGTATGTGTTGGGGTGGCAGGGTTGGGGTATCGGTGTCACTGGGTACTAGTATGTGTTGGGGTGTCAGGGTTGGGGAACCGGTGTCACTGGGTAGCAGTATGTGTTGGGGCGTCAGGGTTGGGGTATCGGTGTCACTGGGTAGCAGTATGTGTTGGGGTGTCAGGGTTGGGGAACCGGTGTCACTGGGTAGCAGTATGTGTTGTGGTGTCAGGGTTGGGGTACCGGTGTCACTGGGTAGCAGTATGTGTTGGGGTGTCAGGGTTGGGGTATCGGTGTCATTGGGTAGCAGTATGTGTTGGGGTGTCAGGGTTGGGGTATCGGTGTCACTGGGTAGCAGTATGTGTTGGGGTGTCAGTGTGTCAGGGTTGGGGTATCGGTGTCACTGGGTAGCAGTATGTGTTGGGGTGTCAGGGTTGGGGTATCGGTGTCACTGGGGACTAGTATGTGTTGGGGTGCCGGTGTCACTGGGCAGCACTATGTGTTGGGGTGTCAGGGTTGGGGTATCGGTGTCACTGGGTAGCAGTATGTGTTGGGGTGTCAGGGTTGGGGTATCGGTGTCACTGGGTAGCAGTATGTGTTGGGGTGTCAGTGTGTCAGGGTTGGGGTGCCGGTGTCACTGGGCAGCACTATGTGTTGGGGTGTCAGGGTTGGGGTGCCAGTGTCACTGGGCAGCACTATGTGTTGGGGTGCCAGGGTTGGGGTGTCAGTGTCACTCGGTAGCAGCACGTGTTGGGGTGTCAGCGTGGGTGGGTGCCTTTCTATGGCCCTGCATCTCTCCAGGCTGCTGCCCATCCAGGTGCTGCGGCTGCACACACAGTCTCCATGGGAACCCGAGCGGCCGCGGCTCGGCGGGGGGCGGGGAGGGGGAGGAAGCGCTCAGCCTCCTGCTGCTGCTGCTGCTGCTGCCGGGCCTGCCCCAGCTCCGCTCCCTGCTCTGCCCCCCTCCCCACCAGGACACTCCACCAATCCGGAGCGGCGCCTGCGAGCCCCGCCGGCGCTGGAGGTATTTCTGTGTTACTATAGGAACAGGAGGGGTGGGAGGCAGGGAGAGCCTCCCCCCGCCCCGCTCCGCCGGGCCCTGAGTGCCAGCCCGGGCCCTGAATCAATTAACCCAGCAGCCGCCGCGGCGGAGCCGGGAGGCAGCCGCAGAGACGCAGCAGCAGCAGGAGACGGGCCCACAGCCCATCCAGTGTCTCGCTGCAGCCTCCGCACCCGGCGCGGCCCTAGCTGGCCCTGCCCCGGCGGCACCCCCTGCCGCAGCGGGGCTGGGGACGAGGAGAGCGGGGCCTGCGGCCCGGAGGCTGGGACGGGAAACCCTGGTGCCACACGGAGCCCCTTGGGGCGGACTTTCCTGCCCTCCGTGTGCCGCAGTGCCAGGGCCGCGGCTTCTCCCCCAGGGGTTACCCGCGGGGGCGGGGGGAGGGGCCCCAGCCCCAGCCCCAGCCCCCTCGCCAGGGAGTCTTGGTCAGCCTGACACAAAGGCCGGAGGCGCTACACTGCTGCTCCCCGTGATGTTACAGGGAGGGTCCCAGTCCCAGTCCCACTCCCCCGCCTTTGTTTTACTGAGCGGCGCCCCCTGAGTGGGTCAGACTAACCTAGAGAAAACCACCAGAGCAGCCAGGCAGGGCCCAGGGCCCCTTTTTAAGCTGCCCGCACTAAACTCTTTGATTCACCCGGTCGTCTCTCTCTCCCAAGGTGTATGCTAAACACAGGGTGTGGGAGATCCGTTTCTAGGTTGTTATCCGGCTGTTGAACGCACAGGCAGGGAGAGGCGCTTGTAGGGGACAAACGTGTACTACGCAGCACCTATCGTACAGGAACGGTATTTTCAACAAGAAATCTGGACTGTACCTAGTTTAGGAAACCGTACAGACCACGGGAATGAAAAGGGAAAATAAAAGCGGCTAAGCGACAAAGTAAAGCCCAAGATGAGGCTGCCTTGGCCGTAGGCAAAAATTAAGAGGTGAACAAGGTGCCGAAGAGTGAGGTGTATCCCCCCCCGTTAACTGTGAAATAAAAGCACTTATTTACCGTGCCGGCTATAGGGGGAGGGGAGGAAGAAATGTCTTCCAATTGCTAAACCAGTGGCAGATATGTGTATTTCTCAGTTCATTCATTATATCCACGAGTCATAGTCATGCATAATGAATGTTTCACAGGTAAGAAAAAATAAAATTATTCCCATTAATTTTAATTGATATTTTAGCCATCACAGATATTTGTCTATGGGAATTTCAGTGTTTTTTCACAAGTGAGGGTTGAGATGTTTTCCTTTTACTGCATGATAGGAACAAAGTTTAAATGGCTCCAGAAAACACATCAATATAACAAACAAAGGTTTGTTCGCAATACCATGTTCAAAATACAATAATTATAACACTCCCATTTTTATTTTATACACAAAAAATTAACCAGATTGAAATTTGATATTTGTTCCTGAATCATGTTCCTACTTCTGTTAATATCTATGCAGATCTTAGAGTCATTTAAAGAATAGATAGGATTTAGCTTTATTTTAAATGACAAAATGTTTATGCCTGTAAATAAAAAACTTGCAACATGTCACCTTAGAGAATAGTACTAAAATTAAATTCGAGGGGGTACGTTAATGCAAAATTGAACATGCAAAAAGTTAGAAAATTCAGTTAATGTTCCCACAGCAACTATAGCTTGGCCCCAGCATACACATGACAGATGTAATATTTGGGGGGCTGTGCTGTTAAATATATGTTCTACTAGGACTAAGTTAATGTTGTGGTAGTAATCTTAACCTTTGAATTTCCTGCAGGACTTCTCTCTTACTGCCAGTATTTTCTTAGTCTTGTCTGGGTTCACCATTAGCCATCCAGGTGTAAATTTTGAGTAAATTATTGAGAATGCTGAGAGATGGTGCGGTTTACCTTTGACATAAAGAGATGGTGTTGCCTATATACTATTGATACTTTAGCCCATGGTGTTTCACTAGCTCTTCCAGTGGTTAAAAAATAGATGTTGAATAACAGGAAGAGATAATTGATCCTTGCTGAATAATATGGGGGAGAGGAATAGTTGCCCATAATGATCCTCTGGTTCAGTTTGAGAGAAAGAACCTGAACCATTTAAGGGCATTCACCTTTGAGGTTTCTTTTCAGGATGGGTGTATTTGGTATCTAGTGTCGTAGGTACTGTACAGCATGAGGAGTACAGATGTATTTTCTTTGTCTCTTGGCAGGAAAAGATCTTCTCCCTACTTTACAGAAGCCCTTAGCACATGGCCAGGGAGCCACAACTGACTCAGCTGCACGGAGCAGAATCCTAATCTGCTTCCAGAGAGTTCCACGTGTGAATAGAATCACTGTAAAATGGCTCAAGCCATCTGTGATATGGAAGCTGGGTGCTCCTGAAAATCTGACCCTGTATATTCTTTAAAAAGTAATGAAAGTGCTGACACCCAAATACTATTGTGGTAATGTGTAGTATTATGAGCAAGTTACTGCCATTTGTATTACCATCTAGAATTTTTAGAAGTATTAGTGCCTAATCCTGCTTCTGTTGAAATCAGTGGGATTTTGATATTGACTTCAGTAGGAACAGGATTTGTTCCTAAAAACAGTAAATTTCAGATTACAATGGTACAGTATTGTCATATAGTAATTCCTAAATTCAGTCATTCTGGCCTTGGAAATTTGATAAAATTAATATGCAAATGATTTCAACTAAACTCAGCAAATTTACCATATTTCCACTCTCATCATGTACAAAATTTTGTTTAGATAAATAATAAGACAGATAAGTTATTGCTCCAGATGGTAGTGGGTGGATTGGACCTAATAGATTCTCCAGTTAATTGATTTTTAAAATTTTATTTTAGAGTAGCCTAGATTTAGAAGCCCATTTCTAGATCTCCTCTTGTGTGCAGCTTAGGCTGCATCTGGTTACTCACGAAAATAATATGCTTTCCAATCAGAGATTAAAAAAATTTAAATGCAGGCAACATGGTGGTTCAACTAACTAATGTTACACAAGCGTACTGATCCTACTACCCATAGATGATACATACATTTGACTCTTAGCTCCTGTAGTTGCGCTGGAATGCAAAATTAGAAGCAACAGGCCTCAAGGTCTGTAAGTACAGACAGTGTAAAAAACCAAAAATATATGGCTTTTAGTAAATGACAGTCAGCAATTGCAAAGGCAAGACAAGAACTGAAGAAGAAAATGGGTAACACAACACATATCAAATGGACATTACTGCTATTATCTAACTGTATCTGAACATATTCCTAAACTACAAAGTGGTACATAACCTTGTGTAACCTATCACTTAAATCACCTTCTGTGCCAAGTGACTGCAGGACAAGTAATGTGACGCCATTTTTTAAAAAGGCTCCAGAGGTGATCCTGGCAATTACAGACCAGTAAGCCTAAGTTCAGTACCAAGCAGACTGGTTGAAACTATAAGAAAGAACACAATTATTAGACACGTAGATGAACATGGTTTGTTTGAGGTCAACAAACATGTGGACAAAGATGATCCAGTGGATATAGTGTTCTTGGACTTTAAGAAAGCCTTTGACAAGGTCCCTCACCAAAGGCTCTTAAGGCAAGTAAGCAGTCATGGCATAAGAGGGAAGGTCCTCTCTTGGATCAGTAACTGGTTAAAAGGCAGGAAACAAAAGGAAGGAATAAAATGGTCAGTTTTCAGACTGGAGAGAGGTAAATAGTGATGTCCCCCAGTACTGGGACCAGTGCTGTTCAACATATTCATAAATGATCTGGAAAAATGGGTAAACAGTGAGGTGGCAAAATTTTCAGATGATATAAAATTACTCAAGAAGTTACGTCCAAAGCAGACTGCAAAGAGTTACAAAGGGATCTCACAAACCTGGGTGACTGGGCAACAAAATGGCAGATGAAATTCCCTGTTGATAAAAGGCAAAATAGTTGGAAAACATAATCCCAGTTATAGATACAACATGATGAGGTCTAAAGTAGCTGTTACCAGTCGAGAAAGAGGTCGTGGAGTCACTGTGGATAGTTTTATAAGAATATCGGTTCACTGTGCAATGACAGTCAAAAAAGCTAAGAGAATATTAGGAATCATTAGGAAAGGGATAGATAATAAGACAGAAAATATCATAATGCAACCATATAAACCCCTGGTACACCCACACCTGGAATACTGTTTGTATTTCTGGTCACTCCATCTCAAAAAAGATATATTGGAAATGGAAATGGGCAACAAAAATGAATAAAGGTATGGACTGGCATCAATGTGAGGAGGGATTACAAAGACTGGGACTGTTTAACTTGAAAAAGACAAGAGCAGATATGATTGATGACTATAAAATCATGAATGGTGTGGAGAAAATGAATAAGGAAGTGTTATTTACCCCTTCACATAACACAAGAACCATGGGTTACCCAATGAAATGAATAGGTAGCAGGTTTAAAACAAACAGAAGGAAGTACTTCTCCACAGAATGCACAGTTAATCTGTGGAACTCATTGCCTGGGGATGTTGTGAAGGCCAAAACTATAACTGGGTTCAAAAAAGAATTAGATAAGTTCATGGAGGATAGGTCCATCAATGGCTATTGGCCAAGATGGTCAAGGATGCAACCCAATGCTCTGGGTGTCGCTAGGCCTCGGACAGCCATATGCTTGGACTGGACAACAGTTAGTTAATTGCCCTGTTCTGATCATTCTCTTTGAAGCATCTGGCATTGACCACTATCAGAAGACAGGATACTGGGCTAGACGGATCATTGGTCTGACCCAGTATGGTCATTCTTACGTTCTTAAAGTATATGTCATGTTTATATTCAGGTTTGCACATGTATGTAAAGAAAAAACTTTTGAGTATTAGCAGCAAATATATTCTAGTTAGCTATGATGATGGGTGCTACGCTCATGTTTAAAATAAATAATACTGCATTGTTGAGTAATAAACTGTACTTAGAAATAAGATGTGGCAGCATTCATTGTTAGAAGGGCAAATTTCTGCAGAAACAAAACTTTAGTGAAAAATGGAAAACATAATTTTCCCCTCATTTTCCAAATATTTCCAGTGGTTAGGTAGTTGATAATTTGTGATTGCTCCATTTGCAGGTAGCATTGTATGCTGGGCTTCATAAACTTTGAGGCTAAACACCAATAGCCCAAAATATGGAAAACTTCCTTACTTTTTACCTCATTTACTTCATAACTCATTACCTTTATTACTATTAATCTGAATTTGGTACTGTTTGCCATTGCAAAAGCTGTGGAAGAGGGAGAATAGAAAGCTTTTAAAATAAACAGAAAAAATGTGTGGGAGGAGAATCTTTAGTTGGAAAGGTGAGAAGGGGAGGTAACTATGTTTCATGTGCTTCGATGTAGGTAGAGTTCAAAAGTCTAAAGCCAATGAAACATTCTCCAACTCAGACCCTCTCGAACAATCAGCGTGAGGATTTTCATAAATAAGAAGTATACACTTTATTGTGATTGGCTGAGACAATTACAGTAGAATACGTTATAAGCAAAGAATAAAGGCCATATTCAAGAGTAGTGTGAGCTAGTGCAACTCAGTGAGGTCACTCTGAAGATTACATCAAAGCTAAATTTGCCTGTAAGTGTGCACTGAAATGAATGACATAAAATCAAACCCCTTTAACCATGTGGTACATACATTTATTAGACAATAGCCCCTCACATTGGAATATTTTATGGCAAGGTAAGTAGGGTAATTATAGTTAAATTAATGTTAAAAAATATAAAATAAGGAATTTTATTTTAATAAATTAGGTTGACACCTTGCTTCACTACCCAATCTACCACCAGCACTCATTGATATGAATGGACTTATGCATGGAGTAAGCATGGTATACTACTCAGTAGGTGAACTTCATCCCCAGGCAGAGGATCAGTACTAGGCCTATTCATCACTAAAGACCTACAAAAGACCTCAAAGTAGAGTGCATAATCCTTGTGCTATGAAGTTGTTTATATGCTTGTGATGGCCCTCTCCCAGTGCTGAATTTGACCCCATGCAAATAAGGGTGGCAGAATTGGGACCTTAGTAACAGCTGACCCAAATTCATCTTCTTCCCCAACTTCTTACAGTTACAGTTCCTTAATTATTCCATATGTCCTCCTCTGGCTTGCTCACTGCTCCTACTAAGTGAGTTTCATTTAAAGATTAATGAGTTGTTATAATGTAAACAAATACATTCCACTTTATTTATTGCTTACCTTCAAACTGCAGTGGATGGTGCTAGTTGTTAATTAGTTAAATGCTTATATAAAAAAGTACATACGTTGCTAATATTACATTTCAATATTTATGAAAAACCAGTTTTTTATAAATATAGAAAAATCAGTAATTACCAATAGAATTATTTGGTAAAATTCCCAGATAGATAAATAATTATCAGAAAAGCCTTAATCTATTACAATTCTAGAATTTTTGTTTAAAAAAACTTCCTAATATTCTTAAACATGAAGCTAGCTCACTATCTCCTGTTTAAGAGCACATTTTCCCACTCTTTTTTGAAAATAGTCTCCATGGTTAAAGTAGACAGAGATGCAGCTAAAGGGGTATTTACAGTTGCACTACTTCATTATCACACTCCTGATCCTAAGTCCAGGTGTATTCTTTGCAAAATTAGGATGTTCTGGAGAGAACAACATTGGTATTTGCTACACAGAAGAGCAGCTGGGGGAAAGAATGTAGTACTTTATTCAGAGGTCATAGGTGGCAAGTTATATGGGCCTGTGGTGCCCATGCCCCACCAATATTCAGAAACATGGGCCTGGCTCCACCAACGTTTGGGCTTAAATTTCAGAGCCATCCTGTCCATAGGACGGACTGGGGCAACCGCCCTGGGCCCTGCACTTTGGTGGGCCCGGCGCTTCATGGGGATGCGGGATCCAGGGTGGCCTGGAGGTTAGCAGGGGGCCTGGTGCTGGCAGCAGCAGCAAGTGACTGGTCCCAGCCCCTCCACCCCACCTTTTCCCGCCCCGCCTCTTTCTGCCTCTCATCTGCCCTCTCCCCGCCCCCATTCCACCCATTCATCAAGTCCCCTGCCCTGCCCCTTTCTGGCTTCTGCCCCCTCCCCCGAACGATGCCATGAGCCAGTGGGCCAGAGCAGGCTGGGGCCGGGTCGTTCACTGCCGCTGGTGCCAGGCCCTCCACTAACCCCCCAGGCTGACCTGTACCCCACGTTCCCCTGAAGTGTAGGGACCCCAAAGCGTGGGGCCCGGGGTGGTTGCCCCAGTCCCTCCTATGGATGGGAAGGCTCTTCTTGGACCCGTTTGGGCACCACCAAAAATTATACAAAGCTGGCACCCATGTCAGAGGTGGAAAACTTTGGTTTATATTTTTAAATATATATTTAACTCCTTAAATGCTCCATCATGAGCCAAAGTTTTCTCTCAGTTACACCAATCAAAACTGTCTGTAGCCAGTGTGGTTGCACAGAAGAATTTGTCCCCATATATTTACTACAAGGACAAAAGGGCAGAGTTATAGTCCCCAATGAATTTGCATTATACATCTTGTTGAAACTGATGATTTTGGAAATGAGGATAGCCTTTTAATATTGTGTGTTCCTACAGACTTATTTTGTGTTAGAACCTTGTTGGGAAATCCTAAATCTAGGCAAAAGGGGATAAAAATGCTTCTTGGAGTTCTGTCTGCCTTTCTCAGGGTTTTGCACTTGCACCTACCACCATAGTATCTGAGTGTAGGATCTGTTGATAGAAAGTGTGACAACTGAAGGGTTTGAATGTTTGCTCTGATTAGAATTCTTTTATACATATGGGAACAATGGCTGTAGAATTTGTTGATTTACTTTTATAAAATGATAGAAAGCTACCAAAAGAGGATATGAAAAACCATCAGTTTTTCCAGTGAAGAGAGAATAGCATGAGTTTTCTACTTACTTTCCCCCCATTGTATATAGAAAAGTGTAATGGATATGTCATATAAACACACACCTACATCCCATATTTCCTTCAGAGACCTGGGTTATCTACCACCATGGAAAAGATCCCACACTGCCTTCTAGAAATCATCTTTCATTTGAATGAGGTAATTGTGTCTAGTGTTTGCCATTCTTTTCACAAACAATCCTGGTATGGTTTCCTGTCCTTTTCTTGTCATCTTAATAATAATTAAATAGTATTTCAGCACCAACCAGATATGCTAGCACTGCAGCTCTGCAAAAAAAGTTAAGATGGAAACAATATATATTAGCATTAATCAGAGTTGGAGGAACATCTGCTTTGAGGGGGTGGTTGACCATAAACTTTTTGCCCGAGTCACTATCAGTGTCACTGTGGATTGATCCACATAGGGTATTGCCAGAACATTACAGCTAACACCTCTTTTCCTCCTCTAGACTAATATCACTTCAGAAACAAATACATAGGAACTGCCATACTGGAGCTGACCAAAAAAAGAAAAGGAGTACTTGTGGCACCTTAGAGACTAACAAATTTATTTGAGCATAAGCTTTCGTGAGCTACAACTCGCTTCATCGGATGCATGCAGTGGAAAATACAGTGAATTTGAGCATAAGCTTTCGTGAGCTACAGCTCACTTCATCGGATGCATGCAGTGGAAAATACAGTGGGGATATTTTCCATTGCATGCATCCGATGAAGTGAGCTGGAGCTCACGAAAGCTTATGCTCAAATAAATTTGGTAGTCTCTAAGGTGCCACAAGTCCTCCTTTTCTTTTTGCCAATACAGACTAACACAGCTGCTACTCTGAAACCTGGAACTGACCAGTGATCCATCTAGTCCTTGTTGCCATGGCAGCCTATACAACATGTTTCCAGGGAAAATAGTAAAATAAATCCCCAAACAAAACATAATATACCAGGGCAAAATTACACAGTACTATGCCATGGAATGATTTTATTCGCTAACCTCAGCCAATATCAGCATACGTACATGAAACCTACTAGCTGAGGATTAAACCTACTAGTAGAGATAGATTTGAAATGAAAAAATGAAGGAGGGGGCCCGCAGCATTCAGCAGTGAAAAACCCAGATCACAAGAGACGGAAATGGAAGGGTGCTGGGAGTTTATGAGGAGCTACAGGTTAGTTATAGATTTGTCTAATAGTCCTTCCTTTTATTGATTCTATGGGCTAGAGTGTGGCTGACCCTGGTGGAGCTCATTGGGAGAAGACACAAAGAGACACCTCCCTCTCTGCAATGTCAAGGACTGCTTCAGGTTAATGTCATCACTGATACTAGCAACCTGAAAGGAGGATGGGAGAAACAGGATGAAGGTGGGACCATGACCTTGTCCTTTGCTCTGCCCCAATCAGCAAAGCAGAACTGGCACAAAGGGAGTGCAGGTTGCACCTCTCCAAAGAGTACTGGGAGCTGCCACTTCACTGTATAATCCACAGTAGAAATTTTGATTGAGTCAGTCAGAATTCCTGCAGGAGCTGCAGTGCAGACTTTCTACCCAACTTCCAGAGATTTAAAGCTACAGTCTAGGCCTGTATTTGCTACTTTTTAATGTCAGTTGTCACATATTCCTGTCTAATGGAATAGGGTAAAAAACAACATCTGACTGACCATCTCTACATTATTCACTATCTAATGTACTCCTATCATACTTTCTTTTAATCTTTTCCTTTCAAAATTATATAATTCTAGTCATTTTAATTGTTCCTCTTTTGGAAGTATCCATGCCTTTAATTAGTTTTGTTGACTTCTCTGGACTTTTTAAAATCTCTTCTGTATCCTTTAGAGAAGAGGTAACCAAATTGAACACATTATTAAAAGCAAGAGTATACCACTGAATTAATGAGCAAAATATGATTTCCATATTAGTCTCTATTCCCTTCTTAACACAGTCTAACAGCTTATTTTTTTACTCCTACTATGCATTAAGAAAATTGTTCCTAGATATTTTCCCTAAGAAATTAACACATAATCTAGCAACCTCAGGTGTGTCCAAAAACTTTAAATTGTTTCTTTCAATAATTAAAGGGCAATGACACACTATGTGAATTACCTTCCACTGGTCTAGAGTGAATTTCATCTGTCAGATTTCTTATTTTTCTACTCTTTATGGTACTTCTTTTTTCTCCTCCCAGTGCTCCCTAGACTTGACTAACCTAAATAATTTGCATGTCCATTGCCCACCAAATGTTGACAACCCTGCTATTCACCTATCTTCCAAATCATTATATATATTGAACTCCATTCCTACCATTATTAATCACTTCCCATGCTGAAAATAGCCATTTATTCCAATCCTTTATTTCACATATCTTAACCAGCATTTAGTTTTTAACAGGACTTTTTGTCTCTTATGCCATCACTACCAAGGATCCAGTCCTGCTCCCACGAAAGTCAATATCAGACTCATTTTGAGGTCAGTGGAAACAGACTCAGTCCCTAAGTTTCATCTTCTGAATTATTTTATAAAAAGACTTGACAGTCTAAAGTTATATACACTAGATCTGTATTGTGTTAACTCAACGAATTCTAACAGGCTAGAGAAATATAATTAACACTTGCAGAAGCCTTGCTGGTTTATATCAATCGTGTTATGCTCATCTAAGGACTTAACAACTCTGTAATGATTTTCTTACTGTTTCTTTTCTGGTATTGAAATATAGCTCACAGGTCTATGATAGACAAATTCTATTAACATCCTTGCCACTTTTTTATAGATTTTTGGCCACCCCCCAGTATCATAGCTGTTTTAATGGCAAATGAGAAATGTTAATATTTTAATTACTTCATTCTTTAGTTCTTCAGAACTCTTGGATTTGTACCAGTCCTGGTGATTTACTGCAATTTATCTTGAGTTGTCCCATCATCTTTTCTATTATACCTCTATTTCTATCAGTGCCTCAGTTTCATTACCTATAAAGTGTAATCCGGGGATAGGTACTTCCTCATCATTTACAGAGGGGAAGCCTTTGAATGAAATAATTTATTTTCAGTGAAACGTCTCATCTTCTTTGATTGCCCTTGCAGTCTGGCAAAACAAGTGGCCCTACCACAGGCTTGCTGCTCCTGAAGTATTTAAATAATTGTTTAATTGTCAATTCACACCTAGAGAATATAAGTCACTTCTAAAAGTTTGATTTTCCAAATGCCACTAAAATCATAGTCTTACCACAAGAGCAACTTATAATTTAGTATCAGCTACTTGAGTTCTGTGTCTGTCTTGAGTTTAGACCTTACATAGTTTCATAGGCAATGTTGTGATAAGGTTTTTGGCTAGCAGACATTGAGATTAACCACAAAGGGTATTTCACAATGTTAGAAGTTGTAGTCTGCAGTGAGAGTGATTCAAGTATAAGTGGCCATATTCTCTGAATTTATTTATTTTTTAAAAGGAAGCCAAGGCATAATAGCATTGGTAGTCTGCTGCTAAATCAAAGAGTTTTGTGGAACAACGATTTACAAAACTTTCAGAAAGTGAATTTATTGGTAAAATTCTGGCCTGACATTTCCCAGAGGACCTCATTTACAACCTCTTAGGTGAAAATAGTTGAATGAATTTCAGCCTAGTTTCAAGTAGGTCGTTTAATAAAAATTACCAGTGTTCATATTGTACATTTATGTCTGGAAAAAAGTCTTTGCTTCAGGTGAACTCTGCCATAGATTAGATTTAGTTACTAAAATGTCCACTACAGATAGTCCCTTAAATTGATATGTATTCACAGGTACAAGTTAGTGGTTCAAATGTTACATTAAATTTAGGAGACTGTCTTTAGTCCTTGTACATATATATCTCCAAATGGCAAGGTACTCAATTTACAGAACTTTGGATTAGGTGTTGAGAACCTTGTACTAATAGCCATAAAACTCACACCGAAATGAATGAAAGAATAACAAGGAGTCCTTGTGGCACCTTAGAGATGAACAAATTTATTTGGGCATAAGCTTTCGTGGGCTAAAACCCACTTCATCTGATGCAACGAATCTGAAATGAATGGGTAGGAAGTTGCCATTCATCAGACAAAGAAATGGTGACCTTTAACAAGGTTCCTTATATGTACAAGAATGCCCAACATCATTAATTGTGGCAAGTGTTCCTTGTCTATCTGGATATTTTACCTCAGTGTACCTGTTTAAAAGTGGTCTTTTAAAAGTAGATGCTCATCTACTTCACTAAGGTAAAAAGTATTAGGTGAAAAAGGTGCAAGATCAGGTTCACTCTTGCCCTTGGGGAGTAGCACAAAGTGCACAGGCATGTACCAACCTGGCCATCTGCCCTCCTTCAGGGACTTCACCAGTCAGAGGCAGCTTTATCTTCTTCTGGCAGCTCCCTAGGAGATTTGCAGAATCAATACATCCCTCAGCCACTCTAGTTGTTCTGTCAGTGCTACCCATTTTGGGAGCTGTGTTGGCCAATGCAAGCTACCCAGGAACGAAGTTTCTCTGGTGCCTTGTGCCACCGCATCCAACTTTCTGTTGCCAGGAGCTCTCCACCTAGGTAAATCTGAGCTGTAGAATCAGGATTTTCAGTGTTCTCTTGATGTTTCCTAATCTTTCTCCACATCTACCTCCTCAATTTTCTCTTCACCATTTGTGCTGCCTCCTCTGCCGACCCTCATCAGCTGCCTCCTGCACTTTGGTGTAGGCTTAGTGCCCAAAGAACACTTTCTCCATAATATTCCAAGCAAGTTCCAAAATTTTGCATAAATTAAACTGGCATCTTATTTTTGGAACACTGCTTCTACAAGACATTTGCTGGAGAAAAATGGGGACCAAGAACTCTGTTACAGACTTGGACTTTCATGCCAGCTGTTGGCTCTTTATTAGGGTGGTTAATTTTTGATAAAGTGGGTGGGTCCCTGACTGTGTTCTATATTGTATGTATAAATATGTATAAAATGGAGATGTCAGTAGTGACTTTTGTTCAGATAAAGTTACACGTACAGGAAGACTAAAATTCTTGTTTCATACGGAAGTGATTTAATTTGGTTTTTAAATTTGGCACACTATTCAAAGAACAATGGTATTTTGTATGTAATCTTAAAATAAAATAATTTCTAATTTTACAGAGGAAACATTTACAGATGCCTTCGTTTCGAAAATTTGCTCTGTTTTTCCTCACACTATTTTGTATAGTTCTAGCTAAACAAACACAGTTACCACAAACTCCAAAATATCACAAACATAAACACACATAGATAACATCTTAAATATACGCCACTTTTGACATTTTAATTTTAATGGCATAGACATTCTCTTTATTCATGAAAACCTAATTGAGCTACATAAAAAATAACCATCTGAACTGTTTAGTTCTATCAGCTATATCCATTTTCTGATACTACCTGTATGTCTTCCTGATTCCTCAGCTCACAGAGACCATTAGCAGACCAGGAAGCAAGCTGGGCAGCAGAGGTATAGGGAGTGGGTAAGAGGAATAGGAACAGATGGAGCTGTGAAGGGCTGAGCAAAGATGTGGTTGTGAGGGGAAGGTGAATGAGCAAGACATTGCAGGATATGAGGGGTTGAGTGGAGCTTTCGAGAAATGGGGAAGCATTCAGTAGGACTATGAACAACTGCAAAAGTGTACTCTGGGATAAATTACAGCCAACCTTCAACATCAGTCTCTTAATTACATTGTTTCACCTTTATATCTGTTATATTTTGGTAGTTCATTAGGATATAGAGCTACAAACATATATTTTCCGAACTCTTTTGTTCACCTTTAATACTACCTGCTACAAAAATAAAGAGAAAAGTATGGAAATGATGCTACACACTTTTAGATTGCCATAAAGTGTCCCACAAGATGAAAATAATTGAAAACACACGGTAACGTCAACCTCTCTTTTAACATACAAACTATTTTTTCTTTCATGTATTTTTTGTATATTAGTATTCATAACCAAAACTGCACCCATCAAATTATAAGATCAAGAAATGACTCCATGAATAGATAAATGAGGATACAGACTGGTCTATTGAACTCAATAAACCTTAATTTTTTAGCCCCTGCTCCTGTAATCAAATCCATTAGTGCAGACCCTTAGCCTGTTTGGAGCTCCATTATTCCACTAAGGCATATCTTCCTGTAGGGTCAGGATCTAAGGATCTAACTAAAGCCAACATATTTTTGTTTTTGAAGGAAGGTTGGTTTTACGTGCCCAAGTGGGAAAAGTATAAAACAAAATATGGGAAAATGCATACAGAAGGCTAGACTTGATTTCAGTTATTCAATAACTCAATTGCAGTTACTGCAGTTACTCCAAATTTACACTGATATCAGAATCTGGCCCTTGAGCTTCTGTCCCTGTAGATTTCTGTACAAAGTATATTCTGTACATTGGGGCATATTTTATAATCAATTTGTAGGCAGAATTTCTTATTTAAATGGGGAGTTCCGCTTAAAATCTGATGGTATTTATTGGCCCACTATTTCTTAGCTTATTTTTTTAGCAGTTTCTAAATCTGGGAAGATTTTAGGAACCATATTTTTGCCCAGGAATAACACAAACCAAGAAAAATAATACTGATAATTAATTATTATTATTTTGTTCTCCAGTTTTTAATCTGGCAACAATTTCAGCAAAGTGGATAGACAGAATACAAGGAAACCAATCATAACAGTCATTTACACAGTTTAAAAAGATATTACACTTGTAATATTAGTTCTGCACATTCATAAGTGATTGTGGGTACCAACCATTAAAAGTGTATACTAATTATTGTCAGCCATTTGGCATATTTCTCAATTTAATACTTTTATGTAATGCCTTTAAGTTAGGCATCATTTCACTGTTCTCATAAAGTGCAGCTTGGGCTCAATGAAAAAGAACATATGACAAAAACAGTAACAATGTAAAAAGTAGAAGAAGTAGGATGTTCGCTGGACTGTGTATTCAAATACTTCACTGTGTGTTGTCCCACTCTGGACCTAAAATGGCTGTTTTGCAGGATGTTGTTGCTTGGTGACCTAAAGTGCATCTCCTAGACCACAGAGGGATGTGAACATTCTGAGATTGATTTGTTCCTGTTGCTCTTGAGGAGACCAGGCCAGTAAAATAGAAGAAGACTACGTGTAACTATCTAAATATTCTGCTTGTTTGTATATTTAAGTTGATATTTAAAACAGGCTTGTGATTTTGGGATGCTCACCAAACAAGCAATGGGAAAAATGGACAAAACCTAGCATGTCACTGCCCATGAAATACAAAAAGTAGACCAAGCCTTAGCTACTCTAAGCCTGCAAGATACCCTTGCTTCAATTAAGTCTGCGTTGTATGTCTAGTCTGTTCCGGTTGAACCTCCCAGTTGCTATCAGTCTCTCTTTCTTTCATTAGAATCAAGTAGTTAATTAGCCCCAGTCTGTCCTCTCCCCTTCTCTCTTTCCCTTTAACGCAGCAGTAATGATGTCTAATTACCAGCAGCAGTGGATTACAGCACCATCAGGAGCAAATCTCTGTGGCTGACAGCAAAGCTGAGCAACAAATCTTAGAGCTTCAAGGAGAGAATAATTCTGAACAACGTCGTTGCATATTATTTGCTTATTTTTGACCAGTTTATGACTTTGAAGTTAAAATTGTAATTTCATCTAAGTGATGCACAGAGAGTGCTTGTGCTGGCCAGAATTACCATTGATGATTAACTGTACATTAATTACTTTTACTATTGAGAGATCAAGTGATGGAGAAAGTTTTTACTCTTTTAGGCTTTGATACTGTTTGTGGCTGTTTCTGTGGGCAGGAGGAGCTCAAATTTCTGTGACAACAGCAAGACAAAAATGGCATAAGTACTGTAGAACCTAAACAATAGGGTTAGTTATGAATTATCATAAATGAATAAACTCTTCAATAGTTAGTGTGGATTTCACTAAATGAATTAAAGGGTGGGCTTTCGAGAGCTAAACAACAATAACTTGTAAGGGTGCCATCTGAAAACATCAGGTTACTCCTATATAAAACATAATTTTGAGTTACAGAGTGAAATCCTAGCACCATTTAAGTCAATGGGAGTTTTGTCATTAACTTTAATGGGTCCAGGATTTCACCCACAATATATAAAACAATTCCTTTTGGAGCATTCAGCATTTGGTACTCTTTGGCATATAGTAACATATCAGACAAATAGATGCCACTCTACGGATCTGCTTAAACAATGCTACTTCCCTTTGTGATTGGAGTATGAAGTTGATTGCATGTGTTTAAGTGGGGGATGACATTTGTTTTTAGTAACTGGTAAGTCGTATCTGAATGCTGTGCATACTCTTTTCTTGTTTATACTGTGAAACAGATGTTGGAAACCAAACACTTAGGCAAATGGAAGTCAGTGGACGTTTTACCTGAGCAAAGACTGCAGGATCTGTTACTTAATATTTTATGTTTAATAATTCAATATAATGCAGACATACTTCAAATTTTTATGGCTGTATCATGGTAGCTCTCTTGTCCTGCTTTTGTTATGGTGCCTGGTTGGTTGTTATAATATTTATCTATCTATTGAGAGAGAGAGATACACAAATATTCATAGGATTCCAAATGTAAGCAGAAGCATTAAGACCAACATTTAATTAAAATCTCTTAACCGATAAACACATCAAGAAAGGTTCTAGACACAGGGACCGGAAAAAATCAAGAACGACAAAAAGCGGGGAGGAAATCCAAACCCTCCTGGCCTAGTAAAGATGCCAGACAATGTACAAGTTGGTGACATAAAAAAGTGTTGTTTTTTGAAAGGCCCAGAATAGCTCTACCTTTTACTAAATCTTGTAAAAATAACGCTAGCCTTTTTATTCAGACTGTTCATTAATTTAATTTACCCCAAAATAAGGAATTTGCTTGCAGTTCTGAACTTGTGATGAAAAGTAAACCCATAAGAAATAAAAGATCTTTCATGCAAGACACTTAAAAAAACACTGCTCCAATTAGTGGAAGAATAAAATAATTCAGCCTAGAAGTATAATTCTATTTGAGATAATTTTTCCTTTGTTCTAGGCTTGATTTTCAATTTCCATCCCAAAATATATTTGATCTACAGAGAATCTCAGGATCAAATATTAATAATCTGCTGTTTAACTCTAGAAAAGTAACATGCCATTCTCCATATAAAGCCTGGATCTATAGGCAGACCTAGAACCCTTTGTGAACAGAAGAGGTAAGGAGGGAACATAAACATCGCTCAGAACATTCTCTATCTCTTGCCTTTTAACTCCTTTACAAAATTAAATCCACATCTATACTACCTGACCACAGTTACTTTGATGATTAGAAACAGGACAAATATAAACTAGCACCACAAATGCCTTGATTTATTAATACTTTGAAGAAGATACTTCTACAGAATCTCCAGATTTTCCCCAGCAACACATGTTGTAATTAAACCTAGAATACTTTTCAAGAAGCCTTCTGTATTATGCCATCCAGGAGCATATTCATTAGACCAGGATGAGATTTCAATGCAAAAGAAAATATTGTTTATCAAACCAAAATGCCAAAGCAGAAATAAAAGACTGTCTGTGTTTCCATCTTTAGATCCCCAAGTAAGGAGTCTAGATTCCCTGAGGTAGTTTAGAGGGGGGAAATGATATATTAAAGAGTTCGATATGCAAACCTACTTGTAGCCAATAGTTCCCATCTTCTTAAATAGGAAATTCTGTAGCTCTTGCCACCACCAAGCATAATAGCTCCTCCGCTGTTAGAACTGCGTCTAGCTATTCAGATTCAGACCCTGGGAAGGCTGGTGCTACTACTGGATGGCATCAATTGAGTTTAAGCTTTATAGCTGTGAGACTTGAGCAATCCCAGAAAGAGAAACAAAATCTACCATTTGGTCATGTGGAAACCGCTCTCTCTCTTTGTTGATCATCCTCTCCTCGCCTCCTTTAATAAAATAGCAAAGCTCCAGATTCATCAAGGCATATCCCTGCTGCTCTGTGTCTCAGGGGCTGTGGTCTAACAATACAAAAACCCGCTATCCCGGGGAAGCCCCCAAATAAAGGACCGGCGCCACAATGGGCTTTGTGCCAATAAGGATACACCGTGCTCTATCGATCGCAATAGAATATTATGAAAATGTGCCGCTGTAATCGTAATTGTGTGGCCTTTATACAATGGCAAGACACGCACCAGACAGCACACAGCCAAAGGGCCGGGACAATAGCCCACCCCAAAATAACAGCATAGAGGAAGCGGGGGCAGTGGGGTGCATGATCCCTTGAAATTAAAAGGGCCACAAAGCCCGAACCTGTGCATAATGTGCAGACACGCAAATACAACATGGTGATGGCTTAGGGGGGAAGAGAGAAACGGGCCAACTGTGGCTGTCCTCTCTCCCACTATAGGCTGCATTTGTCGCCATATAACAAGGAAGACAATTCTCTACTAACCGTGGTTTTGACTGGCACGTACAGCACTTGCTTCCCTCTTCCACCAGCACCATTGACCTCGTCCGAATTGCCGAGCTGGAAGCCTTTAGATTTGACCCAGAATTTAAATTTGGCATTATCCGTGGAGCTCGATTCGGAGCCATTCAAGAGCTGGACGATCCGATCGTATTTTTTACGGGTCACCGTCTTGGTTTTCCCCGAGTCCCCGTAAGTCCTGAGACACCAGTCCTGAAACTGGCGGTACATGTCCCGGTCGCTGCTCTCCATGATCTCCTACGAGACACCACACACACTACCAAACGGGCCGTGCCTGGATCTTCCAAATGTACTTTGCACCTGTTCACCTAGTCCTCATGAAAAATGCATCCACCACCAAGATGGAATGAGAGGAGGTCCCGGTGCGAGCAGATCCCAGCTGATTTTTGTTGTTGTTGTTGGGGGCAGGGGGGGGATGGGTAGGGGGTCAGCAATCAATTCAATAGTGTAGCAATGTTCTTGTTCATTTTTTTTAACTGTGCCGGATCACAGAAGGCAAACGGGTCTCGCAGAGGCTTCTCTTATCCTTCTACTGTACGTGATCGCTCTCCAATATTGTGCAAGGCAGGACTATCCCACTGTCTCCAGTAGCGTCTACCCAGAGGGTTTTGATTTATAAATAATTAAAATCCTATCCCTTGGCTTAACAAAAAGAGAAAATAGAATATTGACTCGTATTCTTCTCTCTCATGTATCAGCTCCACCCGGCTGCACCGGGGATGGTGCAGGTGAAAAAACACCCTCCACCCCAGCCAGCCCTCGCCGCTTTTTCAAAGGGTTTTCTGTGTCTGTCCTGGAGGACCGTGCCTCTCCTAAAGCAGCCTCTGTGCAGGATGGAGGAAACACTGAAGGGCAAACTGGTCTCTGTTCCCTGGCTGGTTTTGCTTTAGATTTCTCTGCTTTGGGCATTAAAGTACGGGAAAGAAAGAAAGTTCTTACCTGTTATTTTCCTTCCTAACAAATCCCATCCACATTTTTTATATTTTTATTTTTTTGTAAACGGTCTGTGAAAATTTCACTTGCTCCTACTCAGTCCCATTGAATTTCAGGTGCCCTAATAGGAATTCGTATTTATTTATTTATTTAAAATCCCAGCAGATGGAGGAAAAATATGTACCAGATATGATCAGATGTTAGACCAAAGGAGAGAGATCAGTCCCAGAAGGATGTTGGTAAAGAAAAGAAGGCGGCTGTCGGTTGGTCTGCCAGTTTAATAATGGTGCTCACACATGTAGGACTCCTCTGGTCTGGGGTTTCCTTGCTAAACTGGCTACAAGGCATTGAAGTAAGTTTGCGTACGGATGCTTAATAGAACCCCCTTATTTTTTGAAGGGATCGATTTTTTTCTCTCCCTTTGGCTTTGCCACAGTTTCAAGTCACCCTTGAGATTTCTGATCTCTCCCTTTTCCCTACCACGTAACGAAGGACACCCCCTTCTCTGGTGAAAGTAGCGAAATTGTTAGCTCCTCTTGACGATCTTCCAAGGCAAATGCAGACTGCAGCTCCTCCATTCAGTACCTATTTCCAATCATTAAAAGGAACCAGGAGAAGGGGAGTTCCCATCCTCCTCTCCCAGCGTCTGCAAGATCCCCTGTCTTAGACACACACACTCCCACTCTCTGTCTCTGTGTGCTTCAACCCGTCCTGCTCCTGTTCAGCTCCTCTGCTAAACGGGCGGCCAGACAAGTGCACACACATTCCTGGTCCGTTTCACAGCCAGCATTTCCCCATTTTTATATGCGGGTTGGGTTTGTTTGGTTTTTTTTTTTTCCTCCTCTGGTCTCCAGAACGAAAACAAAGTGAAACGCCTCGGCACCCTGGAGCAGCCTTGTCCCAGGCAGGCACTTGCAAAATGGTCAGCCCCTCCTCCTCCTTCTCCGCCTCCCCGGCTCGCTCTGCTCAGTGGCTCTATTGGAAGGTCTGGCGGCGGCTGGAGCCGGGACTGACAGCAGCGGCACAGGCTGAGCGAGAGCAAAGCTCCACACTAAACCTCTCTCTCCCCCCGCCGTCGCCCGCGCGCTGATTGGCCAGCGGGACAAAAGTTTCTGTGGAGACGGCTGAGCAGCTACGTGACGGACAGAATTGTCCCATTTAGGGATCCCGGGCAGTGCGCATGCTGCCGGCGGCAGCAGGTTACAGAACGCGGGGCAGGCGGGGCGGCCAGGCAGCAAGGTGGCGCAGGGAAGCAGAGGCGGCTGCAAGCACATCCTCAGCCAGAGCCAGGTGGGGGGGGGGGGGGATGCAAGGGGAGGGTTTCCATGGAGATTTCACCGAGCCCCCCCCCTTCTACACACACAGCAGATCAGCTGACACATCATTAGCTTAGGACCTAATTATTGCTTATTGGAGCAACAAATGAGAGAGAGGGCCAGCTGCAGGAGGCAGAGCGATTTTCCTTTGCACCCGGTGGACTAAGGCAGCGGTCAGCAGTCCCGGGTGGATTCTCATTAACTTGCAGGGTTCCCACAGAAGCGGGAGCAGCAGACCTCAGTCTGGCTGCACCGCCACCCACCCACGTCCCTTCCTGCTTCTTATTTTTTTAAAAAATGCAAAAGTGGCCAGGGAATATTTTATGTCTCCAAATTAAACTGGCCTGTGAACCTGGTGTTAGCCCACAAGCTTGAGTGGCAGCCACATCTGGAGGAGGGCACTATAGCTAACACATCTGGCGGAGAGACAGCAAATCCCAGCAGTTACCATTTAAAAGGGGACGTGTAGGCCTTTAGAGGATCAGTTTATCCATTTTGAAATAAAAGAAAAACACTTCTGGTTTTCTTTTCTTCTGTTTGAGTCTCTAGTTCACCCCCAGGAATCGGAGCAGCAGGATAGCTTCCGACAGTTTGCTTGTATCATCTTTGGGCAAATGTAAGACCATCACCAAGAAAATCCTAACAGGCATTAGGACATTTCTACACCGCTCTCTTCACAGGTGCAAACTCCACAGAGACTCAGGAACTCCAACCCAACCCCTCCCAAGTGGGCTCTGATTCATAGATTCCAAGGCCAGAAGGGACCATTGTGATCATCTCATCTGACTTCCTGTACAACAGGCCATAGAACTTCCCTAAAATAATTCCTAGAGCAGCTCTTTTAGAAAAAGAGATGCGTCTCACTCTTCTGAGGCCCAAGTGTAGTACAGACACTCTAAATGAACACATGGACAAAACAGAAGCCACTACAAAGGATGTGGGATTAATTATCACAAATAACACTGTTGATAACCTCAACTTCATGAGTCCACATTTCTGATATTGCTAATTTCCAGAAATGAAAGTAAGTTGTCACACGATTGATAGGGGACTAAGCCCAGGGATAATGGAGGGAATACATCTCCTCTTTCTACATCCAGTTGACCCAAAATAAATTTTACATTTTTATTTTCAAAGGTTTCATTTGTTGTTTAGTTCTTAGCAGAAGGTGGCGTAGAATAGATTGTGTTTGGGTTTCTAGCCACTGCAGGCCTGGAAGAAACGAGCTAATACAAAAGGTAGTTGTTGAGTCTCCGGAGGTGAGATGCTGGACTTTATTGCTCCCCATCTCTCCTTGCTCAATGACTTGTGCAACATGAGGGCAAGGTCCCTTTGAAAAGGGGCAATGATGGAGAGAATTCCCAGTATCCATATGTGTGGTAGAGCGCCCCACTCTGGCCAGCCTATGATGAAATATTTCTAAATTAAAACACTTTCATAGTGGTTCTAAGCACCACCTCTTCCATGTTGGCTAAATCTTGTGAAGTGCTGAGCATGCTCAGCTCTCAATAAAGTTATTAGGAGTTGAGGGCCCTGCACTCCAGAGGATCAGGCACAGATCACTTGAGGTTTTGGAAGCCCTGCTAATACTACTCCTGTGTCCCATGACACTGTGTTTGCTTTGGGCTTTTATGTGTAGAGCTACCATATTATATTTCCAGGCAAATATATGCCCAGGCAAAATCAAGGACAAGACTTTTGTTTAAAGGCAGGACTACTACCTAGCAGCATTAGAGAGCAACATTAGTATTCCCAACACCGTGCTTAGCATCAGTAGGATCTGGGAGGGCAGTCAGACATAGGGTGCTACTACATTAAAAACATGCTTGACATAAGGGGAAAGGACCATGAGAAAGTAGACAGAGGTACATAGAGGAGGAGGAAGATAGGCTGGGGGAAAGGACAGAGAAAAGTAGGACATGCACATAGGTCAATGAAGCCCATGATTTTTTATTGGCCACTGGCCCAAAAATTATCATGACAGCCCTGTTTAACACGGATTGAATACAGGACTCGTGTGACCATTGCAGGAGCTGTGGGACAGACACCACAATGGAATTGCTACCAAGAAGTGGAGAGCTGGAAATATAGAGCATCTCATTAGAACTTTGGTCAGCAAATTTTAAGGGAAGTAATATCGTTTTAATTATGACTGTCGCAGTGATTTAAAAAATTAATCGCGTGATTAAACAATAATAGAATACAATTTATCTAAATATTTTTGGATGTTTTCTACATTTTCAAATATATTGATTTCAATTACAATACAATACAAAGTGTACAGTGCTCACTTTATATTTGATTACAAATATTTTTATTGTAAAAAACAAAAGAAATAGTATTTTTCAATTCACCTAATACAAGTACTATAGAGCAATCTCTTTATCATGAAAGTTGTACTTACAAATGTAGAATTATGTACCAAAAAACCCTGCATTCAAAAATAAATCGGTGTAAAACTTTCGAGCCTACAAATCCAATCAGTCCTACTTCTTGTTCAGCCAATCATTCAGACAAACAAGTTTGTTTACATTTGCAGAAGATAATGCTGCCTGCTTCTTGTTTACAATGTAACCTGAAAGTGAGGAGAGCTGTTTGCATGGCACTGTTGTAGCCAGCGTTACAAGATATTTACATCCATGCCAGATGCGCTAAAGACTCATATGTCCCTTGATGTTTCAACCACCATTCCAGAGGACATGCATCCATGCTGATGATGGGTTCTGCTCGATAACGATCCAAAGTAGTGCGGACCAATGCATGTTCATTTTCATCATCTGAGTCAGATGCCACCAGCAGGAGGTCGATTTTCTTTTTTGGTGGTTCAGGTTCTCTAGTCTCCGCATCAGAGTGTTGCTCTTTTAAGACTTCTGAAAGCATGCTCCACACCTCATGCCTCTAAGATTTTGGAAGGCACTTGAGATTCTTAAATCTTGGGTTGAGTGCTGTAGCTATCTTTAGAAATTTCACATTGGTATCTTCTTTGCATTTTGTCAGATTTGCAGTGAAAATGTTCTGAACAACATGTGCTGAGTCGTCATCCGAGATTGCTATAACATGAAATATATGGCAGAATGTGGGTAAAACAGAGAAGGAGACATATAATTCTCCCCCAAGGAGTTCGGTCACAAATTTAATTAACACATTCCTTTTTTTAACAAGCGTCATCAGCATGGACGCATGTCCTCTGGAATGGTGGCTAAAGCATGAAGAGGCATATGAATCTTTAGCACATCTCTCACGTAAGTATCTTGCTACGCCAGCTACAACAGTGCCATGCGAACGCCTGTTCTCACTTTCAGGTGACACTGTAATTAAGAAGTGGGCAGCATTATCTCCTGTAAACATAAACAAACTTGTTTCTCTTAGCAATTGGCTGAACAAGAAAAAGGACTGAGTGGACTTGTAGGCTCTAAAGTTTTACATTATTTTGTTTTTGAGTGCAGTTATGTAACAAAAAAACCTATATTTGTAAGTTGCACTTCAATGACAAAGAGATTGCACTACAGTACTTGTATGAGGTGCATTGAAAAATACTGTTTCTTTGGTTTATCATTTTTACAGTGGAAATATTTGTAGTAAAAATAATATAAAGTGAGCACTGTACACTTTGTATTCTGTATTGTAATTGAAATTGATATATTTGAAAATGTAGAAGAACATCCAAAATAATTAATAAATTCCAATTGGTATTCTATTGTTTAACCATACAATTAATTGTGATTAATTTTTTAAATCGCGATTTTTTTTTGAGTTAATCGCGTGAGTTAACTGTGATTAATTGACAGCCCTAATTTGAATGTTAATCCATATTTGGCAAAAGTGTCATAAGATAGGCATGACTGTCTTGCTTACCTGGACTGAGACATGATTCTTCTCAAAACAATTTCCTGCTGGGTGATTCTCAGTCACTTCCACATCACACTGACACCATATTATGCTTGTCACTGAAGCCAGGTCACAGAGTAGTGGAGGTCAGGAAAAAAAGTGACATACCCACAGGTGATGCTTGATGCATACCATGTTACACTCAATGTTAAAGGGAGTTGCAGGGCCACAGTAAAAGGAAAAATAATGATACTATATCCAGGAGTACTGCTTCAGTCAGAGATCCTGTAAAAGGGCTGATCCTGTTCTCACAGGAGACAATTTCACATTGACTTCAGTGGGAGCAGGATCATGCCCTAAGTGACCAAAAATACTATTAATTGGGTGGAACAATGGAACGGGGTGAGAAAAACATGAGCAGACCAATTCCAACAATGGGATTAGATGGGGAGTATGAGCCATCACTGAATTTAACCAAATGGATGTTTCTATTTACTATTCGATTTACTATTAGATTTTATGATTCACATCCAGTGTTTGATGTAATAATTTTATTTATTAGTTGCATGGAGGTAGCATCTAGGAGCCTCAGTTATGGACCAAGACCCCATTATGATAGGCAATGTATAATCCTATAACAAAAAGTCCCCGACACAAAGAATTTACAATCTAAATAGTGTGAATTTTAGGGCCTATATATATATAATGCCATTGATTTCAGTGGGGATTATTGGTGCACTTGGAATATAGGATCTGGCCCTGATTTTTAAATCATCACAAGGAGTTTCTGAAATTAAGACTTCAAGGTTTATCTGGATTAGAAAAAGTGAATGAAGTTAGGTAAAACCTTTTACTTTGATTTAGCTGTTCATATTGTAGGCTTGGCTCCCCCTGATCTGACCTCAACCACTTTCCCTAATCTAGACAAACCCTATGGCTTTAATAAATTGGGGAAAACAAGTGGAATTCCATTTGTGCTGCTGAAGACTTTTTTCGGTCAAGATTAATCTGAACAAATATCTTTGCAATGGAAAGGGCTAGAATTTTCATTGAATGAAAGTTTGGATTCTTTACAAAGAAATGGAATCCATTTCTTTCAGAAATTCTTAAAACCTCCTCCCTTCCCCAGAATCACGTGAACTTTAAGATTTTAGCATTTTTTTGAGTAGGGGCCAGAAAAATCCATAGATTCTGTAGACTGAGGGTTTTGTTGTTGTTTTTTTGTTTTGTTTTATTTTGTTTTGCTGTGTTCTGCAGATCCTAGGTTTTCCTTTATTTTAGAAAATCTAAGTTTCTAGTCCTTCTGGTTGCAAAGATAGCTTTCATACAGTAGATCAATGGACTGCTGTAGTGTTTGCTCTGTAGCCAGACTGAAACAATATAGCACCAACAGATGTGTGACCTCTCCCATTCATTGTAATGAAGCATTAATCACAAAGCAGCGTTTTGACCATTTAAAGTGCCTCGTATGCACAAAACTGTTACGGGGATTCTAACATAAAGCACTTACAATTTATAAATATTGCATATTGGGAACTATGAACATGAACTGTTATGTAACCGTCCATTAAAGCACAGAGAATGAAGAGTGACTGAGTTACGCCTGGTGTCTTTCATTGACGTTCTAGTGTCTACAGATGGTAACTCTAGCACACTAGTACGGCAAGATACTCATGTTGCTAGAGTTATGGTTCAGGACACATTTTCAGGCATTTGTAAACTTTCTGATGAAGGAAAAGACTTTTGTCTGAAAACTTTCATCCTTGTTCTGCCAAAAGAAGAATGTCTGGGAAACATTTGATCATGTGGTTCCAGAGGTGGTTCCAGAGAGGATGGTTCTAGACTATTCTCAGTGGTAGAAGAGGACAGGACAAGGAGTAATGGTCTCAAGTTGCAGTGGGGGAGGTTTAGGTTGGATATTAGGAAAAACTTTTTCACCAAGAGGGTGGTGAAACACTGGAATGTGTTACCTAGGGAGGTGGTAGAATCTCCTTCCTTAGAAGTTTTTAAGGTCAGGCTTGACAAAGCCCTGGCTGGGATGATTTAGTTGGGGATTGGTCCTGCTTTGAGCAGGGGGTTGGACTAGATGACCTCCTGAGGTCCCTTCCAACCCTGATATTCTATGATTCTATGTTATTACATGCTGTTTGGCACTTTGAGTTAGCAGAGCGCAAGAAAAGGCATTTTAAGAAATTTCTCAGAAGCTTTATTTTGTCTTAGTAAATGGAAAATTATTTCATTTTAACATTTCAAACTTGCCCTTTTTCTGAGCCTCAATGGAAAAGGTGTCCTCAGTAAGGAAAGCTTAGCTAAACTGAGAAACGGTTGGTTTAGTTATAAAGGAGCTGTAACTAATTGGAAATAATGTACCTTGAACTGTGTACGTACTACCACCTCCTCAAGGGGGTTCTAATGGAAGACTATTGCCACATTTTTACCTGATGATCTCCATAACAATGATGACGGGCAGTTCTAACTTCGTAGAGAGAGGAGTCATTGCTTACATACAACTTGTGATTGCTCACATATGTAATCATTCTGGTCTCGGGTACATGGCAAAATTCACTGAACATTCAATTAAACAAACATAATTATATCTGGGGAGGTATATCTCCAATGTTACAAAACTTGCAACAAAAAAAGAAACACTACTCCTATCCATGGTAAGTAACCTATCACATAAAATAAGCCTCTGTGCCAGATAGCTATTGTGATGCCAATTTTTAAAAAAGGCTCCTGAGGTGATCCTGTCAATTACAGGCTGGTAAGCTTCAGTACCATGCAGACAGGTTGAAATTATAGTAAAGACAGAATTATCAGACACAGATGAACACAATATGTTACGGAAGAGTCAACATAGCTTTGGTAAAGGGAAATCATGCCTCACTAATCTATTAGAATTCTTTGAGGGGGTCAACAAACATGTGGACAAGGGTGATCCAGTGGATATAATGTACTTGCACTTTCAGAAAGCCTTTGACAATGTCCCTCACTGTCATAAATATAAAGGGAAGGGTAACCACCTTTCTTTATACAGTGCTATAAAATCTCTCCTGGCCAGAGGCAACATCCTGTTACCTGTAAAGGGTTAAGAAGCTTAGCTAACCTGGCTGGCACCTGACCCAAAGGACCAATAAGGGGACAAGATACTTTCAAATCTTGGGGGGGGGCAGGGGGGAGGCTGTTGTTTGTGCTCTTTGTTTACATACTTGTTCTCTCTTGGGACTGAGAGAGGCCAGACAGAAATCCATCTTCTCCAACCCATCCTAATCCAAGTCTCCAATATTGCAACCAGTATAGGTAAGCCAGGCAAGGAGGATTAGTTTATCTTTTGTTTTTTGTAAATTTTCCCTGTGTTAAAAGGGAGGTTTATTCTTGTTTTCTCAAAAAGAAAAGGAGTACTAGTGGCACCTTAGAGACTAACCAATTTATTTGTGCATAAGCTTTCGTGAGCTACAGCTCACTTCATCGGATGCATTCAGTGGAAAATACAGGGAGGAGATTTATATACACACAGAACATGAAAAAATGGGTGTTATCATACACACTGTAAGGAGAGTGATCACTTAAGATGAGCTATTACCAGCAGGAGAATGGAGGGAGTTTTCTGTAACTTTAAGGTTTTGCCCAGAGGGGCATCCTCTGTGTTTTGAATCTGAATACCATGTAAAGTATTTTCCATCCTGATTTTACAGAGATGATTTTTACCTCTCTTTTTTTTAACAAAATCCTTCTTTTAAGAACCTGGCTGATTTTTCCATTGTTCCAAGATCTAGGGGTTTGGGTCTTTGATGATTTTGTAACCAGTTGGTTAGGATGTTATTCTCAAGCCTCCCCAGGAAAGGGGGTGTGTAGGGCTTGGGGTGGGGGGATATTTTGGGGGGGGAAGACGTCTCCAAGGGGGCTCTTTCCCTGTTCTTTGTTTAAAATGCTTGGTGGTGGCAGGATACTGTTCAAGGACAAGGCAAAGTTTGTACCTTGTGGAAGTTTTTAACCTAAGCTGGTAAGAATAAGCTTAGGGGGTCTTTCATGTGGGTCTCCACATCTGTACCCTAGGGTTCAGAGTGGGGAAGGAACCCTGACACTCACCAAAGGCTCTTAGGCAAAGTAAGCCATCATAGGATAAGAGGAAAGGTCCTCTCTTGGATCAGTAACTAGTTAAAAGACAGGAAACAAATGGTAGGAATAAATCGTCAGTTTTCAGAATGGAGAGAGGTATATAGTGGTGTCCCCCAGGGCTCTGTATTGGGACCAGTGCTGTTCAACATATTCATAAAATGATCTGAAAAAAGGGGTAAACAGTGAGGTTGAAAAGTTTGCAGATTATACAAAATTACTCAAAAAAATTGAATCCAAACTGCAAAGAGTTAAAAAGGGATCTCACAAAACTGGGTGGCTGGACAACAAAATGGCAGATAAAATTCAATGTTGATAAAGGAAAACATAATCCCAATTATAGATACAAAATGACTGAGTCTAAATTAGCTGTTACCGGTCAAGAAAGATCTTGGAATCATTGTGGATAGTTTTCTAATAGTATCTGCTCGGTGTGCAATGGCAGTCAAAAAAGCTAAAAGAATGTTAGGAACCATTAGTAAAGGAATAGATAATAAGAGAGAAAATATAATGCTACTATATAAAATCATGGTACGCCCACACCTGGAATACTGTGTGCAGTCCTGGTCGCCCCATCCCACAAAAGATATATTGGAAATGGAAATGGTACAGAGAAGGGAAAAATATGAATAAAGGTACAGAACGGCTTCCATAGGAGGAGAGATTAGAAAGACTGGGACTATTCATCTTAGAAAAGATGACTTAGGACAGATACAATAGAGATCTATAAAATCATGAATGGTGTGGAGAAAGTGAATAGGGAAGTGTTATTTACCCCCTCACGTAACAAGAGTACCAGGGGTCACCCAATGAAATTAACATGCAGCAGATTTAAACAAACAGAAGGAAGTAACTTCTTCACACAACACACAATCAACCTGTGGAACTTTTTGCCAAGGGATCTTGTGAAGGCCAAAACTATAACTGGGTTCAGAAAAGAATTACATAAGTTAATGGAGGATAGACCCACCAATGGCTATTAGCCAAGACAGTCAAGGATGCAACCCCATCCTCTGGGTGTCTTTAGGCCTCTGACTTCCAGATGCTGGGACTGGACAACAGCAAATGGATCACTTGATGATTGCCCTTTTCTGTTAATTTGCTTTGAAGCATCTGGCATTGGTCACTGTCAAAAAACAGACTATTGGACTAGATGGACCATTGGTTTAACCCAGTACTGTCATACTTACATTCTTATTCCAAATTCTTGTAATGGTGGCACAGGACAGACCAGCTAACTACAATGTTGTTTAAAATACCTTAAAGAGATCCAAGGCATGGACTACTAGGTAGAACAGAGAATTATATACAGAACAATGGACATTAGTTTGTGAGGTTATAATTATTATTTGAAAACAGAGAATAAATGACTAGTTCCAGTTTTAGGTTTATCTATTGAGTCATGCTTTCCACTAAGCAAAGCCTAAAACACCAGTTAAATCTAAGCAGCCCTTGAGTACTTCAGTACCTTTCCAAAATCTAGGGATAGTACATTTCATTTTCATTTCTAGTCTGCTTGCTTCAGTAGCTCTTGGTCAGTGCTATGCACAGTTTGTAAAGTGAGAATGAGATAAGAACTAGGTGAATAGGAGATGAACAGTAAAATCTGATTGATTGTAAAGTCTTTGGAACAGATACTATCTTCCTTTGTGTTTGTACAGCATCCAGCACAATGAGGCCTGATCACAATCCTGTTTAGGGCCTTCGAGCACTACCAGAATATATATAAATGAAAATAAATTAGTCTGAAGTATACATATTTTCTTGTTCTCTAACACAGTGGTTTTTAAAACTTTTTTTCTGGGGACCCAGTTGAAGAAAATTGTTGATGCCTGCGACCCAACGGAGCTGGGGATGAGGGGTTTGGGATGTGGGAGGGGTTCAGGGCTGGGGCAGAGGGTTGGGGTGTGGGCTGCGGGGTGGGGCTGGGAATGAGGGGTTCAGGGTGTGGGTGGGGGCTATGGACTGGGATAGGGGGTCCCCCCAGCCCTTCTGCTGCCTATGCATATATGCACTTACAGGCCTATGCACTTACAAAGCCCTGGCTGGGATGATTTAGTTGGTGTTGGTCCTGCTTTGAGCAGGGGATTGGACTAGATGACCTCCTGAGGTCTCTTCCAACCCTAATGTTCTATGATAACCTGAGAGGGAACACCCCCAAAGGACAACTTCATGAGCCCGATTACATCCAGCCAGGGCTGGACAGGTGAGTCCATCATTATTCCTCAGTTGGGTGCCAGAGGATGACATTGGGGAAGCAGAGCTGTTTGCCAAATTTCTTTTCTCCTGCCAATGTACAGCTCCTCATTCTCCCCAAATAAGAGAATGGGACCTTCTCCTAACTCTCACTGCAGGAGTTCCAGTGGTTACTAGGCCTCTGGTAACATCGGACACTAACAGGATCCACATATGTCTGCTCAGGAAGAAGGAGGTAACTCATTTGGATGAGCTACGCTCTTCCAAGAAACTCGACTCCTCCTTCTCACAGAACAGACAGAGACCCCTTTCTGAGTCATTTCCACATTGGAAATTACTGGCCTCCTGATCTTTATCAGGCACAGTTCAAAGCCTGATGAATAGTACCCAGGTATGGTCCTTAAGTGTAAAGGACCCTATGAAAAGAACATGAGGATCATGGTGGATAATCAGCTGAACATGCAGTGTGGCTGTGTGGCCAAAAGGGCTAATGCAGTCCTTGGATATATAAATGGGAATATCATCAAGTAGAAGTAGGCAGGTTATTTTAACTCTGTATCTGGCACTGATGTGATAGCTCCTGGAATACTGTGTCCAGTTCTGTTGTCAACAATTCAAAGATGTTGATAAATTGGAAAGTGCTCAGAGAAGAGCCACAAGAATGATTAAAGGATTGGAAAACAGGTTTTATAGGGAGACTCAATGAGCCCAATCATTATAGCTTATCAAAGAGAAGGTTAAGGAGTGATTTGATCATAGTCTATACATTCCTACATAGGGAACAGAAATTTAATATTAGTAGGCTCTTCCATTTAGCAGACCAAAGCTTAACAAGATCCAGTGTCTGAAAGTTGAAGCTAGACAAATTCAGTCTGGAAATATGGTGCAAATTTTTAAACAGTGAGGGTAATTAACCATTGGAACAATTTACCAAGGCTCGTGGTGGACTCTCCATGACTAGCACTTCTTAAATGAAGATTGGATGTTTTGCTAAAAACAGACTGGGAATTTATAGGGCCTCAGTTGTACAGACTAGATGATCACAATGGTACCTTTAGCTTTAAAATCTAGGAATATTAAAAATAATATCAAATAGTTTGTGTAGAACAGCTTGTCCTGTGTTCTCCTACTGTCATTAATGAGGGTGACTCATACAGTTTTCCCATTATTTGCAAGAATTCACTAGCTTTTTCTTTAGAAAATTTACAGTGCACATAAAGTACTGTACCTCTACATGTCTGATGTTTACATGGCATATAGACTCATATGTTAAGGCCAGAAGGGACCATTTTGATCATCTATCCTGACTTCCTGTCTAACACGGGACATAGGATTTCCCACAGTCATTCCTACGAGTCCAGTAATTCTTGGTTGATCTAAAGCAGTGGCTCTCAACCTTTCCAGACTACTGTACCCCATTCAGGAGTCTGATTTATCTTGCATACCCCCAAGTTTCACCTCACTTAAAACCTACTTGCTTACAAAATTAGACATAAAAATGCAAAAGTGTCACAGCACACTATCACTGATAAATTGCTTACTTTTTCATTTTTACCATATAATTATAAAATAAATCAATTGGAATATAAATATTGTACTTACATTTCAGTGCATACTATTTAGAGTGGAATAAAGTCATTGTCCATATGAAATTTTAGTTTGTACTGACTTTGTTAGTGCTTTTTATGTAGCCTGTGATAAAACTAGGCAAATATCTAGATAAGTTGATATACCCTCTGGAAGACCTCTGCATACCCCCAGGGGTAGATGTACCCCTGGTTGAGAATCACTGGCCTAGAGCATCTATTTTGAAACAATATCTGGACTACAATTTTGTAGGGTGCCTATGGGAGTTAGATGCCCAATTTCTATTGCATTTCAGCTGGAGGTGAGCACTTAACAGCCTTAGGCTGCTTTATAAATCATAGCCCCATGCCTGATTTAGAGGGTTTAAATCCTCACTCTATTGAAGTCAAGGGAAGTCTTGCCACTGACTTTAATGAGGCCAGGATTTCATTGAATCAAAAAATGGAGAATTTGCCACATCCCTTAGTAACCTATTAAAATGGTCAATTGCCCTCACTGTTAAACAATTGCATTTATTTCCAGTTTGAATTTTTGTAGCTTTCACATCAAGACATTGGACCTTGTTGCCAACAATTTTGTTTCACTCGATCACAACTCTTTTGTTAAATATACAGGTTGGGGTGTGCAGTAATAATCAACACCAATTTAAATTAAAGATGAAGAAGCAGTAGAGACTCTGTGAAGTAACCTAGGCTCATAACTGAATTACTTTAAAATCATTATAATTTGCCATGGAATAGTCTCTGGCTGCTAAATATCAACTATTAAAAAATATGCATCTTCATTTTGAACACTAATTAAAAAGACCCCAAATATCCAACAATCTGTGAGTGTAGGGCACTTTATCATTTATTTGTATTATGGTAGCTTCTTAGACCCCATTGTGCTAAGCACTGTACAAACAGAAGAAAAAGGATCTCTGCCCCAAAGGCTTTACAGTCTAAGCCCTGGTCTACACTACGAGTTTAGGTTGAATTTAGCAGCTTTATGTCGATTTAACCCTGCACCCGTCCACGCGACCAAGCCTGTTTTGTCAACTTAAAGGGCTCTTAAAATCGACTTCTGTACTCCTCCCCGGCAAGGGGTTTAGCACTAAAATCGACCTCGCTGGGTCGAATATGGGGTAGTGTGGATGCAATTCAACAGTACTGACCTCCGGGAGCTATCCCAGAGTACTCCATTGTGACCGCTCTGGACAGCACTCTCAACTCTGGCACTGGCCAGGTAGACAGGAAAAGCCCCGGGAACTTCTGAATTTCATTTCCTGTTTGGCCAGCGTGGTGAGCTGATCAGCACAGGTGACCATGCAGAGCTCATCAGCACAGGTGACCATGGAGTCCCAGAATCACAAAAGAGCTCCAGCATGGACTGAACGGGAGGTACTGGATATGACCGCTGTATGGAGAGAAGAATCCGTGCAGGCAGAACTCAATTCCAAAAGACGAAATGCCAATATATTCACCAAAATCTCCAAGGGCATGATGGACAGAGGCTACAACAGGGACACAGAGCAGTGCCATGTGAAAGTTAAGGAGCTGAGGCAAGCCTAACAAAAAACAAAGGAGGCAAACGGTCGCTCCGGGTCAGAGCCCCATACATGCCGCTTCTATGATGAGCTGCATGCAATTCTAGGGGGGGCCCCCCTATCATTATCCCACCACTGTCCGTGGACACCTGCAAGGGGGAAGTCTCACGCAACAGGGATGAGCATTTTGTGGATGAGGAAGATGAGGAGGAGGCTGAGGATAGCACACAGCAGGCAAGCAGAGAATCCCTTCTCCCTGGCAGTCAGGAACTGTTCATCACCCTGGAGCCAATCCCCTCCCAAACGGTCTCCCGAACCATGAAGCCGGAGAAGGCACCTCTGGTGAGTGTACCTTTGTAAATATAATACAGGGTTTAAAAGCAAGTGTGTTTAATGATTAATTTGCCCTGAAGACTTGGGATGCATTTGCAGCCAGTGTAGCTACTGGAAAAGTCTGTTAACTTGTCTGGGGATGGAGCGGGAATCCTCCAGGGACATCTCCATGAAGCTCTCCTGGAGGTACTCTGAAAGCCTTTGCCACATGGTGGGGGGAGGCCCGTTCATGCTGAGCTGTTCGTGTTTGGCTGAGAGGGATCTTCCCTGATACTAGCCACACGGTGGGGGGGGGGGAACGCACGGTGAAGCACATGTGCTATGTAAAGGAAACGCTTGATTCAGTGTGAAATAGTCTTCCCTTTGTTCTCTAAAGTGCATCTTTTTAAATACTACTCTCCCTTTTTTTCCTCCCGCAGCTGCAAATGTTTCTATGCTCCCCGTATCATCTCTGACCCAGAAGCTAGCACAGATTAGAAGGTGAAAAAAACTCACTTGTGATGACATGTTCTCAGAGCTCATGCAGTCCTCCCACACTGAAAGAGCTCAGCAGAATGTGTGGAGGCAAACAATGGCAGAGTCCAGGAAAGCGTTAAATGAACATGATGAGAAGAGGCAGGATGCAATGCTGAGCCTAATGGGGGAGCAAATTGACATGCTCAGGTGTCTGATGGAGCTGCAGAAAAGGCAGCAGGAGCACAGAACGCTACTGCAGCCCCTGTATAACCACCTGCCCCCCTCCCCAAGTTCCATATTTTCTTCACCCACACGCCCAAGAATGCGGGGCGGGGGAGGGGGACTACGGGCACCCAGCCACTCCACCCCAGAGGACTGCCCAAGCAACAGAACGCTGGCATTCAATAAGTTTTGAACTGTAGTGTGGCCTTGTCCCTCCCTCCTCCCCTCATCCACCACCCCACCTGGTGCTTCCCTCCTCACTCACCCTCCTGGGCTACCTTGCGAGTTTTCCCCCTATTTGTGTGTTGAGTTAATAAAAATTGCATGATTTTGAAACAATAATGAGTTTATTGCCTCTGAAAGCGGTGATCTAAGGGGGGAGGTGGGTTGGCTTACAGGGAAGTAAAGTCAACCAAGGGGGCGGGTTTGCAGCAAGGAGAAACACACATAACTGTCACACCATAGCCTGGCCAGTCATGAAACTGGTTTTCAAAGCTTCTTTGATGTGCAGGGCGCCCAGCTGTGCTCTTCTAATTGCCCTGGTGTCTGGCTGCGCATAGTTGGCCACCAGGCGATTTGCCTCAACCTCCCACCCCGCCATAAATGTCTCCCCTTTACTCTCACAAATATTGTGGAGCACACAGCAAGCAGCAATAACAAGGGGAATATTGGTTTCGCTGAGATCTAACCTAGTCAGTAAACTGCGTCAGCAAACTTTTAAATGTCCAAATGCACATTCTACCACCATTCTGCACTTGTTCAGCCTATAGTTAAATTGCTCCTTACTACTGTCCAGGGTGCCTGTGTATGGCTTCATGAGCCATGGCATTAAGGGGTAGGCTGGGTCCCCAAGGATAACTATAGGCAACATCCCCAATGGTAATTTTCTGGTCTGGGAAGTAAGTTCCTTCCTGCGGCTGTTCAAAGAGACCAGAGTTCCTGAAGATGCAAGCATCATGCACCTTTCCCGGCCATCCCACGTTGATGTCAGTAAAATGTCCCTTGTGATCCACCAGTGCTTGCAGCACTATTGAAAAATATCCCTTGCGGTTTATGTATTGGTTGGAAGGTGGTCTAGTGCCAAGAGAGGGATATGCGATCTGTCTATCACCCCACCACAGTTAGGGAACCCCATTGCAGCAAAGCCATCCAGTATGTCCTGCACATTTCCCAGAGTCACTACCCTTGATAGAAGCAGCTCAGTGATTGCGTTGGCTACTTGGATCACAGCAGCTCCCACAGTAGATTTACCCACTCCAAATTGATTCCCGACTGACCGGTAGCTGTCTAGCGTTGCAAGCTTCCAGAGGGCTATTGCCACTCACTTCTCAACTGTCAGGGCTGCTCTCATCTTGGTATTCTTGCACTTCAGGGCATGGGAAAGCAAGTCACAAAGTTCCATGAAAGTGCCCTTACGCATGTGAAAGTTTCGCAGCCAGTGGGAATTATCCCAGACCTGCAACACTATGCAGTCCCACCAGTCTGTGCTTGTTTCCCGGGCCCAGAATCAGCGTTCCACATCAGGAACCTGCCCCATTACCACCATGATGTCCAAATTGCCAGGGTCCATGCTTTGAGAGAAGTCTGTGTCCAAGTCCTCATCACTATCATGATCGCGCTTTCGTTGGCTCCTCACCTGCTTTTGCAGGTTCTGCACATACTGGAGAATAATGCGCGAGGTGTTTGCAATACTCACAACAGCAGCGGTGAGCTGAGCAGGCTCCATGCTTGCTGTGGTATGGCGTCTGCAGGAGAGCAGAGTTGCAGCGGAAGCAGTGGATGATGACGGATGCCACAAGAATAGGTATTTATACAGAACAATGAGAGGACCTGCGAGGTGGATTCATGGCACCAGGAGAGCAGAGTTGCAGCGGAAGCGGTGGAGGACAACAGTTAGCACCGCGCACATTTCCCAAGGAAGAACACAAGTACCCGGGAGCACATGACAGACAACATGGAGAAATTCGCTATTGAGACAAGAGCAGCAGAGCAGAGTTGCAGCGGAAGTGGTGGATGACGATGACGGTTAGCAGTCCTACTGCACCATCTGGTCTGCATGGAAAAAAGGCACAAAACGATTGTCTGCCATTGCTTTCACGGAGGGAGGGGTGACTGATGACATGTACCCAAAACCACCTGTGACAATCTGTTTGCCCATCAGGCATTGGGAGCTCAACCCAGAATTCCAACAGGCAGTGGAGACTGCAGGAACTGTGGGATAGCTACCCACAGTGCAATGCTCCAAAAGTTGATGCTAGCCACAGTACTGTGGACGCACTCCGCCGACTTAGTGCACTTAGTGTGGACATACGCAACCGACTGTATAAAATCAATTTCTAAAAATTGACTTCTAAGATCAACCTAATTTCATAGTGTAGACATACCCTAAGTAAGCACTTTCGTAGTTTTGTTTTTCAGCAAGTCAGTCAGTAACGGAAGAGCAAGTTGGCAAACCCTATTCTGAGAGCTGTGCTATCATTATTTTTTCATTATTGTGATACTAAAGAATGTTGTGGTAGAAAATATATTGGCAGAAAAGATACTGACTTTTAAAGGAAAAGGGAAGTATTTAATAATTGCCAAACAGGAAAGGACTAAGTCAAGAGGGAAAAGTGTTAGTTCAGGCCTTTAGTTATTTATTTTAAAAATTAGGGCATCAAGGATTCACTGGGAGTATCAAAAGCTACTTTTTGCTGTTCCTTGGTAACAGTGTGACCCTGGGGTCAAAATTTGAGAGCTCAAGCCTTAAATTAAATCTGTGAAAAGTAATATTTCTTGTTGCATGTGCTCAAAATTATGGACATTTGCACATGCAAGTAGCTGACCTGCATGCACAAGTTCCCAGTTTGTCCACACAATGCAGATCTTTCCACCCAGTTGTCTGTGTACACACTGTTTTGTGGATGGAAATCTGTACAGGGGTCAGATTGCCCCCTGAAAACAGCTTGTGAGAGTCCCCTTTGTGTGTTTCTTATCCTTTTCAGTGGAGGGGTAGGCCAAACATCTCTGCAGCCTATTTTCCCCTTATCTCTGGATCTTCAGGTGGGTTGTCTGGGTCCAAGGATCTGTATGTAAAGGGAGTAAACAGGGGTGGGATATGCACTATCTGCACTCATCTCACCCCAGCAGCTAGTAGTGAAATTGCTACAGCTAGTACAGCCTGAAGCCGTATTAATATTTCTGTAAGCCCTCTTGGCATTGTGGGTCAGGGACGCTGGGGGAGGATGGATGAGGGGAGAAGAGCAAGCTGTGCCCACACCAGCATTATTTAAGCAAAGCTCCCCTCAAGCAGTTTGCCTCCCACCTGAATGCTCTTTCTTGTGAGTTTTTTCCAAGGGAGGCTGAAGTCTCTGGTTTGCTCACTTTCAAGTCAATATCCAGAACACTCAGCAGCCTTGATAACTTGGCTCTGGTAATGGAACAGCATTTCATATCCAGAAACAAGCTAGCTTAGACTACTCATTGCCACCTGATAGCTAGAGTGACCACCTATCCCAAATTGGGCAGCACAGTCCCTAAATGCAGAGTTCAAGTCCCAGTCCAAATGACTCCAGGACAGCAGCTGTCCTGGATTCCCTGTGGCACTGCTCTGCATCTGCCTCTTCCCAGGGTGGGGAGGGGGGCTGAGGTGGGCCTTAGCCCCCCATTGCCACAAGGCCCAACCCCCTGCTCCTCTTCTCTCCCTCTCACCCTCCCCTCCCCCCCAAGGCCCTGCCCCTGGCCAGGCCAAAAACTGGAGCCAGGCAGTAGTAAGAGCCACCCAGGGAGCCCAGGCTGTTGAGCCTCAGATCTTCCACCTGCCCTGGGCAATGTGCCCCGGGGTGGTGGGGACATGGACTGGGGGCTACTCTTGGGCACCCTGGCCCCCACTCAGGGCAGGTGGAGGATCCAAAGCTCCCCGCAGCAGCCTGGGCTCCCTTGGCAGCTCTTACCACGGCCCAGCTCTGGCTTCTGGCCTAGCCACGGGGCAGGGCTCCTGCATGTGTCCCGCTTTTGCCTTTTGAAAAGTGGGTCACCCTATTGATAGCGGGCTGATGGCATATGTAAAGTTAGTCTGCTGGTCTCAGCCTAGCTCTTAGAGTCCACATCACAAAACTCATGCTCACAATTAACACCCTTATTCACAGCCTCAGTGGGTAGGGTGAATGTGGGGAAGCTTGCACTGCCACTGCTCATACCATTGCTGTTCAACAAAACAAGCAGAGGACTTCAGTCATTGAAGTTGTCAAGCCAGAATCTTTCAAGAGCACCAAGTTCATTTAGTTGTTTAAACTGCCACAATTCTCTTGATGCTCACAGTTGTGATGTGTTTCACAGCAGCATTGATGTCTGGGAACAAACTGAAAGGTTCGGATGTGGTTTTTAGTTGCACTGAATTTTCTTTTATTATTTGAAGTGTGGCAGTACCTAGGAGCCCTAGTGATGGACCCCACTGTGCTAGGCACTGTACAAACAGAACAAAAAAAGAGGGCCTGGTGACAGTAAGCACAAGCTGCATTGCACCCTATAAGATATCCGGCTAGAGCGTTGACATGAAATAAGTTAAATGGTTTGGCTTTGCCCATGCATAAAGTTATTTATATTCTTCTCTCAGAACCTTGAAAAATCTAGAAGCACAATTTACAGTTATCCTTGTTTTAATTTGAAAAATTAAATATAAAATAAGATGCCATTGGTTATCGCTGACTTGAGGCCTAGTGTTCGCCTTTCATGTGCATGTATAAAATAAGAGGGGAAAAACCTACCACGATAGGAGACATAAAATAACTTGGTCTTAACACTTGTCAAAGACCTTAACAGCCGTTTCATTGTATAGTACGGTTTAAATCAGGCACAATAACTATCTCTATGTAACATATGATGTGAATGTTACTTGATCTAGAAAACTTCTGCTCACAAGAAAAATGAAAAACTCTAAGAAAGTACTAAGGTATACTGACAAGTATCTGTCTGATGGTAAACTATGGATAGCTACTATGAAGAAAACTGCTAATAAACATTAAATGTATCTATCTCGTAGAAAAGTAACATAAAGTCATCATTTTATGCTATATGTAGCTATGTCTTTACATCAGTTCTACCTCAGAATGTCTCTCCTAAATACTGTTAGTATGATTAATTTACATACCTTTATTATACATCCCAGCTCAAATGCGTAAGTGCGGAAATGGTCATACATACTTGGTAAAAAAGGGTTCCAATCAAATTTTCAAAGCAACTGATTCTCGGATCTATTTTATAAAGAATGAAATGCCATAACTATTTAAAATAATGCCCCTGCTCCCCGCATGAATACTAGTAGTTTGGAATAATGTAAAATATAGCAACAATAAGGGAGGTAAGATTAGTGATTGATCCACAAGCTAAACTATTCATTTCACTTACCTACCTCACAGATGATGTCTCTGTATACATGTTATACACAGGCAGGTTGAACCTATTTGCTAGATCCACCTAAGGGTGCCCAACTACCTTTGGGGTGAAAGGTCAGATCATAATGAATTTGCTCTAATTCACATCATACACTGGAAAATGTGCTGTAAGAAACCAAATAATGGAAAAACATGAAAAAAAAAGCTATTGGGTAAAAACTTTCAAGGAAAAAACTCTGATGGGAAGACGGCCACCTTGTTTTCTTAAACTTGTCTTTATTGTGCTTCCCACCACAACTGCACTACAATTGCACAAAAGGGGTCTAACATTCACTCAAAAGTTTATGCAAATGCAAAAAGGCAGTACGGGAAATAATATTCCTCCACACAATTTAGATGTGAGGGCAGCATCACCATGCCAGAAATGAAAAATATTCTTCTGTGCTCACACCCTTGTCTGCAGACCACAGGCTATTTGTTTATGGAATGGCTTTGATTTAGGACTGTTTATATTCTGGGGCGTTGCAAATACCTTAACTCAATTTGCACATATACCAAGTTTCTCTGGGTTCAGAATGATTCAGATACCAAGTCCAAAAAACAAACATCTCACTTAGTCATCTGATTAACACCTATGTGCATTAATAGGCAGAGTTTGTTCAGTCACCTTTGTGAATCTCTACAGGGCACAATGAGTGATAAATCAGAATATAGTAAAGCATTAGAGGATTGGGGGAAATTTTTTCCACCACTAATTGTGGTTCAGTTCCACTAGTAGCAGCAACTTTGGAAGCCCTAGAATAGACAAGGATCCCAAAGTCATGTGTGTTTGTAATACTGGGTCAATTATACCTAAGCAGGTTAAAGGCCCACATCACAAAGGCACTTAGAAATCTAAGTCCTGGATTCAGGTGGAAGATGATCAAGAAGGAGACCAAAGACTTGGTACATGGACTGGATATCAGTGGATCTCAGACCAATTTGCATGACAGCCTGGCATACAATCACAAGTTTTGGAAGAAAGCTATAGGAATCACTCATGCTGAAAAGAAGTGGCAAAAAAGGAGAGATTTCAATAGTTATTGGGTGAGAGATTCTCTAAGGCACTCATGTGGGAGGTAGGAGAACCACAGTCCAACTCCAATGACTAATTATCTACACACAGTGGAATAGTTTCAACAGGAGAGACTGGCTAACTGCCTACTGTGCTGGCTTTTATGGATCCTATTCTTAGATGCCTTTCCCTGCCCAATGTATTGTTTCAGGAGCCTAGGCACCTAGCCCTGGGTCTGATTCCAGGAATTTTCTAGGTACCTACAATCTAGGTTCCTTTGGGGAGCTGGTTGAAATGATTCTACATAATTGTTTTTTTGGAAAGTCCTGGGTTTTTAGATGATGAAAAGGAACTCCTTTCATGACACCTGACCTGTCCTGGTTTTTCATTTCACTCGGTCAAAGCATTTTTTTATAATTTAAAAATATTAGTTCAAGACACACTGCTGTAACAAATAGAATTTGCTCTGTGTTTAACAAAAACAAACAGCCCAGTGGAAAGAGTATTCAATGTGATGAACACAATCTGGAGCGAAGAGGTAAATTGAATGAGTGTAGACACTATCAAAGCGGTTCTTTTGCTCAAAGTGAAAGTTAATGACACTTGTTTAGTTTTCATGATAAACTCATCAGAACACAGAGTTACTGGGGCAAAAAATCATCCATTCAGAAAAGTGTCCTTGTGGTGCTATTGAATCAGAAGCTGAAATTTGAAAAATTTGAAAAATTCCTGGGTTTTTTTAACCTTTTGTATGACTATTTTGCAACCTAAAAAATTATCACTAGTAACGTGCCCCAGTTTTTGATTTAGAAATTATCACCTTAGTTACAGGCTACACGGTAAGAAAACGATGCTGGCCATTTGTGCCTTGACTGCCCTGGGACTCCTACAAGTGCTACCACTGGTGGAACTGGCATGCTGTTAGGAATTGTGGGAATTTTTTTTAAATCAAAAATCACGAGTGCAGCATAGGCCAAGGGAGTTCCTTGGTGAGGAAGAGTAACCATTCTGAAGCTGAAGATACTTACTGTAATGATGGAATTTCTTAAGGGAATACTATGTCTGGCTACTTTGCACTAGCTATGAGAAAGTACGTTGAAATTTTATGCAGCCATACATTTATAAAATTAACATGCTGAATAATGGCAATCTAGCCACAAACACCTAGGGCCAAATTTGCAGAGGAGACTTAAACTATATAAAAAACTTACACCTTTCTATGGCCTCGTAAATTTCACTGTGTAAATCAAACCAATTTCCACTTCCCTAAACTCACCTACTGACATATAATTTACACCACCATAATCTAAAATTAGCCACTAAATCTGACTGAGTCAGAGTTTGAATTGATGTAATTTACACTCAAATCCCTCTTTTCTGCCCCCTTTATCAGGAGGAATAAAACCTAACAATAGGTCAGACTCGCTTAAATTTACATCTTCCATTTCCTCAGCATGTTACACCAACGTAAGTTCCGATCCTACAACAACAGAACTCGCACAGGGTTGTGCCTGGTCAGAGCTTGTTACTTCAGTGATGAGTGACTCCGGTGCCCAGCCATACACAGAATCAGGACCTTAGACTCCCTTTACTTAGTTGCTATTATACAACATAGCCCTTTGTCTGTCACATCCAAACTTGGCTCTTAGTCATGCAGAGAACCATGGAAGAGTCTGTAGCCTGTAGGAGCCAAGGGAAGCCTGATTATCCAGAGTCCAAGATCCATACTCCCCTGGTGGAAATGATGATCAGCCAGTACCTAGAGTGGGAGATTTGGCCTTTAAGTAACTACTGAGACTTTTAGAACTTCAGTACAATACTCCATCCCATCCCACAATTTTTCAAACACTGTAATCCAGATATGAGTAAACTCACTTGCAAATGATACTGTCATATGTAGATGTCACAGGGTTTACACACCACTGTGGCACCTCCTGCTGGCCATCACAGGGATTAGCTTTGATAACAGGCAAGGCACCACCAGGAAAGGGCACACTGGCTGTCATCACCACCTGCAGACCCACCTCAGTCCAAATACTGCAGCATCCTCTTCATGACTTAGCCCTATGTCTATATCACTGTTCATGTTTTCCCCCTTCTGGAGGCGGTGGTGATGGCATCTCAGTTCTAGAGCCTAGCCAGTTCTCCAGTGGCAAGTCGGGGGGATCCCGGCGCGCCCATTACTCCAGGTTCTGGTCCAGGGACCCTGTAGCTAGCAGCCTCCTGCTACCTCTCCTTAACTTCTCACCAGTGCCATTTCCATTCCCATGACCACTTCCCTGCAGCCTTAGCACCTTCTTCACCATCTTCTCAGGGCCTCAGGCCTGCAAGTCCCAGCAGCCAGCCAAGAGCTCTCTCTCTATCTCCCCCGGTCCCTGCTAGCAGCTGCCCTGTCTGAGGTGCTATCTTCCTGCAGTCCTCAAGCAACCCAGTCCTCTCCCTTGGGCTCCCTACAGCAACTGACTACCGCTGGCCCTGCAGCTTTTTCATATGAACCTGCTGACCCCGATTGGCTGCTCCTTGCAGCCTCTATTGGATTGGCTGCTTTTAGACATGTGACTGTGGGATGATCAAGTGTAACCTTTTCTTGGTCTCTCAGCCCACTTATTCATTAAAGATTTCAAAAGATAATTGGTGGTTCTTAATTTTGAGACTTCTGACAGCACACATACAGGAACCATCATACAGGATACCTTTCTAGCTTGCTAAATAAATGTCAGAGTGCCAGAGAGAGCATCATCTCAGAAAGTTACACAGATACTATGAAATCAGCAAAAGGCTTTAATGACTGGACAGTGTCCAGATGGGCTTCTTTATTCACATCCTAGGCTTTGGTATTATTAATGATGCTTTATTAAAACAAGCCTTAGAGAGAGCCATGGTCAGCCTGAAGCTGGTCAGCCACGTTAGGCATTATTCTGCAGCTGTTTTTTAATCTTCTCAGGCTAGAAAAGCAAGACTGAGCCTCTCTTAGAGCTATTGATCAGAAGGCATAGCCACCATGTTCAACCCCACATATTACATGCTGAAAAGCCTGCTGAAGAACAAACAGGCTCCAATCATTTTCTGCTCAGAGCAAGCAAACAAGGATGCTGCCTTGGGCAGACTGGAGCCAGGCAGAAACTCTCATTTACATTCTTAAGGCATCTAAGGTACTAAACAGAATTTCCCAACGTGGAGTTTGGGCCCTCCAAAGACCATGCCAGTCTGGAAAGATGTGGAGCAGAGAAAAGAAGCAGCAGCAGCGTGACATCAAATCTGTTCCACACACCGCCTTGGCAAGGTGCAACTGAGAGCTGAGGCTATGAGTAGGGCTCTGTGTCTTGTCATGGAGGTCATGGAAGTCACAGATTATGTGACTTCCTGCGACCTCTATGACTTCTGCAGCAGCCAGTGTGGCTGACCCCAAGGCTGACCAAGCAGCTTGCCCCGGGGCCAACTACACCAGCCGCTGCTGGAGCAGCCCAGGGCTGGCCACTGCTCCAGTGGCTCTGGGCAGCTGGCCCTAGGGACCGCCTGAGCAGAGGTCGCAGGGGCAGTGGGAGCAGCCACTTGCAGCAGCGGTCCCGGGGCAGCCAGAGCAGCCACTGGCCCCCCGGAACTTCCCCCCGGCAGTGTCCGGAGTAGCCGCTGACCCCCCCCAGGACTTTCCCCTCCCCCTGGCAGTGTCCAGAGCAGCTGCTGGCCCCTTGGGACTTCCCCACCCCCCCAGCAGTGTCCAGAGCAGCTGCTGGCCCCCAGGGGCTTCCTCCATCCCCCCGGCAGTGTCCAGAACAGCTGCTGGCCCCCAGGGGCTTCCTCCATTCCCCCGGTGGCGTCCAGAGCAACCACTGGCCCTCCAGGACTTCCCCGTCTCCCAGCAGCAGCTGGAGTGGCGGGTTCCCCAGGGCTTCCCCCCTGGCAGCTGGTGCCACGGTCCCCGGGCTCCCCAAGATTCAATCAGGGGTATTTATGGTATAAGTCATGGACAGGTCAGGGCCATGATTTTTTGTTTCTTGCCTGTGACCCGTCCATTACTTCTACTAAAAATGCCCGTGATTAAATGGTAGCCTTAGCTATGAGTGAAGGAACAAGCAGTTCCTCAGAAGCCTTCCCCTACTCCAGTGATTCTCAAACTTTTGTACTAGTGACCCTTTTCACATAGCAAGCCTCTGAGTGTGACCCCCCCCTTATAAATTAAAAACACTTTAAAATATATTTAACACCATTATAAATGGTGGGTGCAAAGTGGGGTCTGGGGTGGGGGCTGACAGCTCGCAACCCCCCCATGTAATAATCTCATGACTCCCTGAGGGGTCCCGACCCCCAGTTTGAGAACCCCTGCCCTACTCTCATAGCAGCCCTTCATGTGGCTAGCCACCGGAGCATCTCACCATACAGGGCTGCAGGCTCAGGCAACAATCAGCCAGCTCAAGCTCTTCTCCTCTGCCCCATGGCACTCAGCTCAGCCACCAGAGCATAATTTCTGAAAGTTGTGTGTCATAAACAAAGGCCGCATAGACAGAAATATACATTACAAACAACACTGAAACCTCAAACTAACAAATATTTAGCAACTTCTGTGAGAGTTTCAGTTTGTGCATCAGTGCAGGCAGCCCTCAATACAAAGCAAAGTACTTCATTTAAAAATGCCCACAGTTACAGTGTCAGAATAATGTTATTACCTCCTAGGCATGTCATATTTAAAACTCAAGTGCTTAATAGCAAGGAAGAGAATGATTTAAGAACATCAAACCTTACACTGCCAAGTAATAGTTACATTTCTAGATTTTTTAGGCCGGAAAGGACCATTAGATCATCTCTGACCTGGCCTGTAATTTCATCCAGTTTTTCCTGTGTTGAGCCCAATAACTTGTGACTGACTAAAGCATATCTTCCAGAAAGGCAGGCATTGTTTTTACCAAGTCTGAAAAGTTTTATGTCACAGTGTCAGATGGCCCTTTAAGGAAGCTAGGCTCAGTCTCAACCTGTGACTAATCAGCCGCCTCCCAGCTGGTGAGATAAAAGAGGAACAAGCAGCTTACTTAAGGGAGAGAGCTACAAGGGAGTAAGGAAGTTATTGCAGGAGACTGGGTCAGCAAAATGAAAGGGGCTTACTACGCCAGATAGGTGAAAGATCTTGTTGGGGATATCTGCTGCGTAGGCCACAGCAGCAGCAATAAAAGCCACCCTTAGGAGGGGGTGGTTTGTCGGTCTTGATTGATATTGAACTGTTTGTGTTTGAACAATAAATGCATCCCTGGGAAGCTCCACCATTGATGGTGGTGGGGCTTCAATTAATGCTAGTGAGTTGGCCCACCAGCTTATATGAGAGTGGGAAAACTGAGTCACAGGCTGGGCTGGGGAGACCATGCTACAGTTTACATTTCCTCACAATGCAATAGTCTTAACTCTGACTCATATAGTTTTCTGCTAACTTGATTCTGGTATCGATAATCTTTTAAGGGATACTGTTAAATAGGAAATATCAATCGCTTTACCTGTCATGTGACAGTAGTAATGTCTTATTAGAATAGTCAGCCACTGTTTCTTAAGAGTCATGTGACATGTGTAGCTTAGCAGGAAAAAATAGCATTGATTTAAGTTTTTAAAAGAGTTAAAATGCTGTATGGGGACTTTCATTTGGAGTTGAAATAGACAATAATTACACAGCTTCAGACTGATCTGGACAAACTGGACAAATGCTCTGAATTAAATAGGATGAAATTCAATAAGGACAAATGCAAAGTACTCCACTTAAGAAGGAACAATCAGTTGCACACATACAAAATGGGAAATGACTGCCTAGGAAGGAGTACTGCAGAAAAGGATTTGGGAGGTCATAGTGGATCACGAGCTAAATATGAGTCAACAGTGTAACACTGTTGCAAAAAAAAAGCAAACCTCATTCTGGGATGTATTAGCAGGAGTGTTGTAAGGAAGACATGAGAAGTAATTCTTCCGCTCTGCTCTGCGCCGATTACACCTCAACTGGAGCATTATGTCCAGTTCTGGGTGCCACATTCAGGAAAGATGTGGACAAATTGGAGAAAGGCCAGAGAAGAACAACAAAAATTAATAAAGGTCTAGAAAACATGACCTTTGAGGAAAGATTGAAAAAATTGGGTCTGTTTAGTCCTTGTAACAACATAAAAGGTTGTTACAAGGAGAAGGGAGAAAAATTGTTCTTCATCTCTGAGGATAGGACAAGAAGCAATGGGCTTAAATTGCAGCAAGGGTGGTTTAGGTTGGACATTAGGAAAAACTTCCTAACTGTCAGGGTGATTAAACACTAGAATAAATTGCCTAGAGAGGTTGTGGAATCTCCATCATTGGAGATTTTTAAGAGCAGGTTAGACAAACACCTGTCAGCAATGGTCTAGATAATACTTAGCCATGCCATGAGTGCAGGAGACTGGAATAGATGACCTCTCAAGGTCCCTTCCAGTCCTACGATTCTAAGATTCTATGAACATTTGTTTGCCCTTCAAAAGGGTTGTTTATATTTTGAGTTGACTGATGAGAATGCATTTATTTATTATTTCCTTTGAGGGCTCTGGGAATTACTGCAATCAGCCTTGAGGAATTGTTGGTCTAGGTGTTGTACAAAGACATAGTCTCTGCCCCAGAAAATTCCATTTAATCAAAATGTTAAGAAAAATATTCCTGTTGTCTTAATCCTGCAAATGTAAAAATTCCATACTACATAGGTTCTTATACTGCCCTTATCACCACAGTTTCTGAGCACCTTCCAGTAGTCATGTGACTACAATCTGTCTAGCAGGAGATTTTTCCTTTCTTTCCCTTTTTTGTAAACAAGAAGAGTCAAAATCAGCTTTATGATGGAACCATAGCTGCAAGCCTCGCTACAGAGGGGTTATAATATAATACATCAGATGAGCTGGAACTTTTTGGTCTCTAGCTTAAAAAACATAAACCTCTGTCCATGGATAGAAATGAAGTGCACAGTTAGTTGCCAGATACAAAAATACCTTTAATGCATCGAAGCAAAGGAACTTCTTTCTCATCCTTCAAATCTCTCCTCAAGATTAACAGAACTCACCCAGTGAATGGCTAGGCTGAGGGAGATAGTTGACACTTTATATTAGACAAGTGATTTAAGAATTGTAAATATGTGATAAAAATGAACAGATTGAAGATCTCCTTCCCACCCACCCCCCTTTTAAAGTTACAAGGCCTATTTGTAAACTCTTTAGGGCAGGCTCCACATCTGTGCATGTGTTTGAAGAAGTCCTGGCCCAACTGAGCCTAGATCCTGACTGAGGCATTTGGACAGTATGGTAACATACAAATTGCTTCTATGTTGCAAGTACTCATTAGAGGAAAACATTCTCACACCACAACATTTTTTGGGTGCTAAACTTGAGAGACCTAGAACCTAATTTCCAAAAATGCCAAAGACCTCCAACATGCACAGCAAAATCAGATCCAAGAATCTCAAGCAGGACACCTAATTAGAGACCAAGTTTTTTTTTAAATGTTGGCTTTATTGTCCAGTTGAAGGCAATGGCTAAAAACTCCCTTTGATATGGACAGTTTCCCACTCGAACTCCATTATATAACTGGCAGTGTGTTATGCTGGAAGTAAAAGGCACAGTGGATAAAGATTCTCAGTTGAATTGTAGGAGAGGGGAATCTGTGATGTGTTGCAGTTTTGGCCATGGAAATATCCTGATTTCCCAGAAGACAAGATATAATTGCCACAGAGCTCTCAGTGAGCATGGAACAGCTCAAACATTACTCTGTACTATGTGGCACTGATACACACTAGAATTTCATCCTCATCTTGGCCAGGTAGGCTTTCAGGGCATGGGACCTCCTATAGCTGCAGTTTTGGCTGCTAAATTTTAAATGGAATTGTGAAGGAGCAGAGAGACTGAAGCTGGGCACAGCAGGGGTTAAAGAACACTTGTGGGTTCAGCTAGCCCCACCCCATTATACCTACAGCCAGTGCCAGGCTTGGAGGGAGGAGAAAAGAAGGGAGCCTAGCTCAGTAAGGGGGTGACTGGTGAAGAGGCAAGAGCTCTCTCTGTATGCCTGCCTGAAGGCACAGACCAGCAACCTGCCTGCCAGTGCAGCCACTGGAAGCAAGTAAATCTTCCCCGGCCAAGGGGAACCTACAGAGAAGCCACAACTGTGGGGCAACTGGACTAGCGGGGCCACAACCCAAACTAAAAGGACTTGCTTAGGGAGGAGGCCAGAAAAACAGGCCCTGAACTCCCCCACCCCCCAGCTGGGAGAAAGATCCATCTCCCCTGTTTAGGGGTTGAGCAACCAGGACCCTGGGCCAGGACCGGAGGGAGAAGGAGGGGTCAGGTCCCCGTACAGCTCCCCTAACCAATGATCTAGTTACTAGGCTGCCTGGCCACTGAGGACCCTATCACAGGCACTTTTTGGAGCATCTACAACCATACTGAGCTGCCAGAGAACTTTGGGATCATTAAAGAATCATTTAAAAAATGATATTTGAAATTTAGTTATGTGCTAAGTGTCCTCTTCCCTTGCCTCTATCCCATCTTTTCATTGCCATTAGTGAAAATATTTTCATGGCTAGTTAAGTGTTATCTTCAGAAGGCCACCTTTAATATACTTGGATCTAGCCTCTCACTGTCATGATTAGACTATTGTTCGTTACAAGCATTGCTGCAGACATCACTCAGATTAAATAAATATGAATGACAGAATGCATGTTAAACAGAAAGATCTGGAGAAGGAATGAAAAAAATGCCACAGAGCAACATTATCTTCACTCTCAAAGTTACATGTTTGCGAGTGAACCATTAGAATTTCCAAATTCAGAATAGTGTTCAACTGATTGTAAAGCAACATTTTGATTCACACAGCAAAAGACTGATCTAAATGATGGACTCAACGGAGATATGGTATTTGATTTTTAGTATTAGATGAGTAGTCCCAATCAGCCATGAATTCTGTGTTGCTCCATTTTCTCATTAGTAAGTTGCTGAATGCAGCACCCAAGAAAAAGGGATGGAGCCTCACAAGACATGTTCCTCTGTGTCACGGGGTCCACTCACCGCTAAGGGCACCTCCTCCTGGCCACTCTGGGGATTAGCTCCTTCCAGATCAGGACTCCCTTCTGCTGCTTACCTCACACCTGACTGCCGCTCTCTCTCCCAATCTCTGTGACCAAGCGTTCTCCTTCTTCATGACTTGTCCCTCCTCCAGCCAGGTCACTACCTGTGTTTCCCCCATTCTGGAAATCAAAGTCCTTTCTAAAGAACAGGCTCACTACTTGGATAGGGCCAGACTGCAATTCCCTTACATACACTGACTTCAGTGAGACTGCTGAAGGTACTATTCAACATGATTAAGAGTATCAGTCTGGTCCATAGTACAATACTACTCAAGGCAGCCTCAGGCAGTCTTCCTATTCACTGCCCAACCAGTGACACTTCCCCAGTGGTTGGTAGGGGAACCTGGGCCCACCCTCTACTCCAGGTTCCAGATCAGGAACTCTCTAGTCACTAGCCAAGGTCTGTTCTATCCTATACCCTACTGCCTTTTCCCCTGAGCCCTTCCCCTTACCTTCTGGTTCTCCCCACTTCTCTGCATTTGCCAGCCCCACAACTCCCTTCTCCCAGGGAGTAATTGTAGGCTACTTGCCTCTATAGCCCCCAAATACACCTCCCTTCTTCCCGGGAATGACTGCAGACTACTTCCCTGCAGCCCCCTCTGCTATCAGCTTCCTGCCTTTATAAATCCAGGCTAACTCATTCCCCCTCAGCTGGGCTCCCTCATTCAGTCAGTGGATTACTTAAGCCACCCGCTTTGTCTGTACACCTAGCTGACATGTCTGCTTGTGGCAAGGGAGGCAAGGGGCACAGAAAAGGAGGCGCCAAGTGCCATAGAAAGGTACGGAGGGATAACATCTAGGGCATTCTGAAACCAGCTATTCGTCATTTTGCTTGCCATGGGGGTGTGAAGCGTATCTTCGGCCTGATTTACGAGGCAACTGTGTGTGTGTGTGGGTGGGGGGGGGTTGGAGAATGTGATCCAAGATGCTGTCACTTACACAGAACATGCCAAGCGGAAGACTGTAACTGCCATGGATGTTGTCTATGCTCTAAAGTGCAAGGTCCTACTCTGTGTGGATCTGGAGGCTAAGCCCATGTCAATAATTCAGCTGTGGCCTGTCTGGTTAATTGGCCCCCTACTTAGCCTACATTAACTCTTTCAGGGCAAGTGTGAGGTGAACACCCCATCTCACCATGGCACATGACTAATATTTTGTGTCCCCTTTTACATACAGCATATGCCTAGTGAAGTCAAACATCATATCAAACTACACTTGTATAGTTTCTTTCATGCCTTGTATCCTAAAGCATACTACAAGAGCCCGAAAAATTAATAGCTCAGATATTTAAAAATAGTAAGTCAAACCTGCATTTAAAAGATGGAGCTATGTGAATATCTCAAAGTGACCAAGGAAAGGGATTCAAGGTCCTAGGACTGGGGAACTGACAAATATTTAGACGTTGTGAGACCCTACTGTAAGGCATACACTGAAGGGAGTGCGCTGTGGTTGAACTTTTTGGACAACTCCCCACTGCGTTTCCTGGGGGTGATAATTGTTAGTCTCTCCCTGGCCTTACAGGCTGTGGTTGCTGTGGTATGGGGGTAGATAGTTTGTGTTGGAGCTCTGTTTTCACACACACCCCAGAGCTTCTGCTCCCTGTTACAGGTGCATGCATACCTATGTCTCTATTGGTTGAGATAATAAAGAATCCTGTGTTTTTGGAGGACAGAATTTGCATTTTGAAGCATGTTACACTAACAGACTGCTTCATACCCCCCTGTACCCATGCAGAGCTCTGGTAAAGCCACTGGGACTCTGTGCAGTGGTCTGTTCTCAGTGCAGGACAGGCACCTTAGTGTGGCATGGCTAATTCCACCACTGGCGTAATTCTGAACATAGGGCTCAAGAAGATATAGGATGGGATTTTCCAAAGTGCCTAATGGCCAGATTTTCAAAGGTATAACAGTGCCTATACATGCAGATAGGTGTCTAACAGAATTTTCAAAAATGCCAAAACAGATTAGGTGCTTATCTGCCTAAATACCTTTGACAACTTGGCCCTAAGTGACTTAGGCACAGAAGTGAAAGTCAACAGGACTTGTGTGCCAAAGTCATTTAAGTGCATTTGAAAATCCTGCCTAGAACATCCATTCTTTCCCACTAAAATACCCAAAACTGCAGCACTCCCCTTGGCAGTTTCCTTCATTGCTCATATCATGCAGATTTACTGCGGCAGCATGCTACATCACAACAGGTTTTAATTCTCTTTTTGTAGAGTTATTGCCAGACGGCAAACTGGTATCCTAGATAATTGTGTTGAATAATGCGAAGTTACATTTGATTGAAACTCAGTAAAAGCAGTTTAAAACAAAAGAAGATCTAGTATAGTCACCTGTTAATGTGCTTTTGAAAAAAAGCTAATAGTTAAAGAAACACTGTGGTTATTCAGCAAGATATTCCCTCTGGGTTTGTTGTATATCAGCTTCCATGTGATGAAGCAACATCAAAATATAACTACTAAAAACTGAACCACTGTAAATGGACAATATTCAGTCTGCTCAATCCCTTAAATTTGTGCTCTCCCATACCATTGTGTCTCAAGGTGGATATGTGAAATTTCAATTAGTTACTTTTCAGCTTTCTTCTGCATTGATGGAAATAAATCAAAAAGGTTTTCATGAATCTATTCTGAAGACAAAGCACTGCAAATTCTCCGTGCAAAAGCTGCTCTCTCTTAGGCACACAAATATGCACAAAGTTAACTTGAAATATCTCAACCTTTTCCACTTAGAAAGGATTGTTTCCCCACGTCTGTGCATATCACATGTACATGTAATGTAATGAATCAGCTCTGAAGAACTTACAGCTACTTATACGAGAGGGTTGCTCTTATCAGAAGGCTGCTCATGCCTCTGCAGTTATGCACATTTCTGACATGAAACTCATGGATATTTAGCTTTCCATGAATTCTAAAAAGTGCACTTACATCTAAATCTCAAATTCCTTAGCATGCACATGTATTCCAAACTTACGGGCTGAGGATCTTCAATAGTACCCTGTCCTGATTCAGGCTTATTTTTTCCCTGACCTTCACCAAACAGACACTTTATTTTTGAGAAACTACAAACATTAAACAGCCTGGAAATACGACATTTACACACAAACATTATTTTTAAATGAAAATGCCACGAAACCAACCTTAACTCTGCCCCATATCAGGGCTACCTAGAACAAGAGAAAGCCGGGAGACAATCCTAGCCTCAAACCCATCCAATCCTCCCACATGCATCTTAATTTCATCAGTAATTTCCCCAAAAGTCAGGTAAATGATAATATCTGACAAAAAGAAAAACCATAGCTGTGCAGCAGCATTAAAACTGAGCTGCACCTGTCTATATGTTGCTGTAGAAAAGTATGTCTGCCTTCCTAAAGGTTATATGCAATCACCAGAAAGAAGCAAGATTTAAAAACAACTATTCACCAGGAGGAGCATGTTTGGGAAAATTTCCCCAAAGTGTGCATGGTTTCAAACACAAAGTGTGTTCAGACTTTAAGACACATACCTGCTACATCTTAAACTACAAACTTAATGGCCAGAGTAAATATTATTGCTTGTAAACCAGGAGCACAGGGTGGCAGGATATCACACTTACCAATCACAGGCATGTATTTACAAATCCAAGGTCACCTACTCCAGGGAAAATACACAAATAAAGTGCTTTTCAGATGTCCACTGCCAGAGGCTGCAAACTTCTCAGAGTCCTTCATCCAAATGTCTCCACCTCACACAGAAGGCATGTGCACAGATTGGTGGGAAAGGTGGTTTGGGTCAGGGATCCTCAGCCTTTTTCTTTCTGAGCCTCCACCCCCCACCATACACACTGTAACCAGAGTGATCACTTAAGGTGAGCTATTACCAGCAGGAGGCGGGGGGACCTTTTGTAGTGATAATCAAAGTGGGCCATTTCCAGCAGTTGACAAGAACGTCTGAGGAACAGTGGGGTGGGGGTCGGGAATAAACATGGGGAAATAGTTTTACTTTGTGTAATGATCCATCCACTCCCACTCTTTATTCAAGCCTAAATTAATTGTATCCAGTTTGCAAATTAATCCCAATTCAGCAGTCTCTCGTTGGAGTCTGTTTTTGAAGTTTTTTTGTTGAAGAATTGCAACTTTTAGGTCTGTAATCGAGTGACCAAAGAGATTGAAGTGTTCTCTGACTGGTTTTTGAATGTTATAATTCATGACATCTGATTTGTGTCCATTTATTCTTTTACGTAGAGACTGTCCAGTTTGACCAATGTACATGGCAGAGGGGCATTGCTGGCACATGATGGCATATATCACATTGGTAGATGTGCAGGTGACCGAGCCTCTGATAGTGTGGCTGATGTGATTAGGCCCTATGATGGTGTCCCCTGAATAGATATGTGGACACAGTTAGCAACGGGCTTTGTTGCAAGGATAGGTTCCTGGGTTAGTGGTTCTGTTGTGGGGTGTGTGGTTGCTGGTGAGTATTTGCTTCAGGTTGGGGGCTGTCTGTAAGCAAGGACTGGCCTGTCTCCCAAGATCTGTGAGAGTGGTGGGTCACCCTTCAGGATAGGTTGTAGATCCTTGATGATGCGTTGGAGGGGTTTTAGTTGGGGGCTGAAGGTGACGGCTAGTGGCATTCTGTTATTTTCTTTGTTAGGCCTGTCCTGTAGTAGGTGACTTCTGGGTACTCTTCTGGCTCTGTCAATCTGTTTCTTCACTTCAGCAGGTGGGTACTGTAGTTGTAAGAATGCTTGATAGAGATCTTGTAGGTGTTTGTCTCTGTCTGAGGGGTTGGAGCAAATGCGGTTGTATCGTAGAGCTTGGCTGTAGACAATGGATCGTGTGGTGTGGTCTGGATGAAAGCTGGAGGCATGTAGGTAGGAATAGCAGTCAGTAGGTTTCCGGTATAGGGTGGTGTTTATGTGACCATCGCTTATTAGCACCATAGTGTCCAGGAAGTGGATCTATTGTGTGGACTGGTCCAGGCTGAGGTTGATGGTGGGATGGAAATTGTTGAAATCATGGTGGAATTCCTCAAGGGCTTCTTTTCCATGGGTCCAGATGATGAAGATGTCATCAATGTAGCGCTACTTAGTCTCTAAGGTGCCACAAGTACTCCTTTTCTTTTTGCGAATACAGACTAACACAGCTGCTACTCTTCTTCCTTTCAGTAACTGGTATTTACAACTTTAACTGTCTTAATAAAACATCTTGCCTGGGACATAAAAATAATCTATAGAAAAGGCAGTGCTATGGGCTAAGTAGATGTGCAGTCTCTAAACTGCGCTGATCAGCATGTTCCGAGAGAGGCCTCATCATGGCTCGGTTCAGCTGCTCTGAGTTCACAAATATCACCACATACTAGAAGCCCAACAGCAGGAATGAGGGCATGAAACCCCTTGTGAAGAGCAACAGGGCCCTCCTTTCTGAGAATGGTAAGTGTACAGAAGATGTCCCTGTTGTACTGGCCAGGGGCAGAGTTCACGTGTCTAGTCTTCAGGGCATTAGCAAGAGAAGCACTCACTGTTGTATGGAGGCCATTACCAGGATTATGCATTAAGCAGGATTGATACAGACTTTACTACACTGTAGATTGGCACTCTACGAACAAAATACTCTCCATTTAGACTAAAGAAGCTGCTTACCTCTAATCTTTGCATCCATAGTTATGCAGCAAAACCTGGCTAATTTGAACTAATATCTTTGACAGGTTTCAGAGTAACAGCCCTGTTAGTCTGTATTCGCAAAAAGAAAAGCTTATGCTCAAATAAATTGGTTAGTCTCTAAGGTGCCACAAGTACTCCTTTTCTTTTTGCTAATATCTTTGAGGCACACTGAAATTTACAGAATTGTGCAAATGAGCTAGTAAGTGAATGAACATTACCTTAAAAAAAGAGGCAGAGATGATGTATCCCAAAATGTATTCTATATTTGGCAAGAGTGGCTTAGTTTTATTATATATAAAATTGTGATTTTTCTGTATTGTATTCTGTATTACACACACTTCACTGGCTGGGCAAACCCCCACTACAGCTCTGCTGTTAACTCTTTGCTGTGAGCAGGGGGTAAAAACTCCTTTATGTATAGATTATGGGCTGTGTAGATTAGTGAACTTGAGCTAGCAGAGTACATGCAACACACATACATGTATATAGTATGCATTGCATACATACATATACAGTTTATTATAGGAGATGCCGTTGTCCACTGCTACATATTTTAAAAAAGAATGAATTTGATGAAAGCGATCATCAGACTGAAGAAACTGCAGTACAGTTTGTGATAAAGCCTTAAATTACACAGCTACTTCTATTCCTTGTCACCACATACAATTTTACCTATCTGCAGTAGTGCTGTGAAGAAAAAACAGCTGCATGTGGACTTGAGTATCACTGTTTACATTTATTTTCAGGTGGCAAATGGCACTAAATTATTTGAATCCCCTGAGTGTTAAGTTAACTGAATCTAAAGCAGGCTATCGTTGTATGAATTTTAGTAGAAAATGCTTGCTTGCACTTAGAAATTGAGGGGGAGAGGAAATCAGCTGCAAAGCATGACATTTTATACTCTGCAAGTCTATAGCAGCTTCTCAAAAGCCTTTGTAAATATTAGATCTCACAACATCTGAGAGGTAGGTAAACATTATCGTCCTCATTTTCCAGATAGGGGGAAAGGTGAAGAATAGAGATACAGAAGAATTAATGGAAGTGACTTGCCCAAGCTTATTCAACAAGTGTGCATCAGAGTCCAAAACCAGAACCCAGATCTCAACTTCCCATCTCGTGCTTTAACCACAAGACGAATCTCTGTTCTTCTTATCCCGTCAATCTGTTTTGTGGCTCTTGTTCTTCATCTTCAAGTGTTCTTGTCAAGTTTATCTTCCAAGCTGACAACAACCTTCTTCATATCATCCAACATCTCAAATCCTCTTTTCTGGGTCTTCCTTGTGATCTTTGTCCCATGACTACTAGCTCTTGTACTCTCTGGCCAACGAATCCCACATCTTGTAATCTCACGTGACCAAGCCATCTCAGTTGATATTCCCTCAACTTTTCTGTGATGGGGGCTACTTGTACCATGGCTCATACTGTTTGGTTGTGTAGCCTGTCCACCTGAGCATTCTCACGCTGGCAGTGTAAACTAGAAGTTGTTCTCTTCCTCACCAGCAAGCAGTCCTACCTGTACCTCATAGTTGGCCTAGTCATGGTCTTATAATAGAATTCCCATCAACTCCCTCCATTTGCACTGAGTGCTCTTCATGCAGTTCCAAACATCCACATCCACATCCCCAACATGGCTCAAAACTGAACTGAGGCATGTGAACTGTTGCACAGGCTAACTCTATACCATCTAGTTTTACTGGCTTCTCAATGTCCCTCTTAATGAAAGGATTGCATGTGTTCTCTCTTTTGTCAACTGATTCATAAACCATTTTCTTCTAATGCAGCCCTCCATTGTTCTAGATCCCTTTCCAGTTTGTATTTATCTTTGTAACACAACACAACGTCATTAGTGAAAAACATGCACCAGAAAGCTTTTCCCCTGATCCATGTATCCAGGTGTCCATTACAGACACAAATAGGAATGGGCTTAAAGCTGATCCTTAAAGTAGACCTACCTTCATAGTCAATGACTCACAGTAGCTGCAGCTATTTCTCACTGTTGTTGTGCTACCCCCATACACGTCCATGATAGTCTGAGCAAACCTCCAACAGACTGCACAACCACAGGCACCATCATACCAATTCTCTAGGAACTCGGTCATAATTCTTCTCTAAGTCTACAAACACTAAACATAATTCTTTGCATTTCCCCCTATACTTCCGAAATATTCAGTCTGCAAATTCTGCATCCATTGTTGAATTTAGCTGTTAAAGGTTATATATCACACAGGCCACATGAGGCATTTTCTAGGCCGTGAGATCTCATCCTCAAACCCACTTGGGCTATGACAGCTCTTTAAGAGTTAAGGCCAATCTTCCTGTTCATTTTGAAAACTAGTACTTATTGTGTATGATCTTCTTACAAGCGACAGAAATCATGGATCAAGAATTCTGCACAAAGATGAAGACCAAACAAAATCAGTCTGAGAAACTCAGCCCTAAGATTTTATTTTTTATGATCTATTTGTATTTATTTTAAAACATGTACAAATATAAGAAATATAAATTGAGAAGGCATATGTCTAACTTTCATTACTTCGCTAAGACCTTATCTCCTCTTGATTTTTGGTTAAATTTATTTTATTAACTGTTAATGCCCACATACATTTCAGACCCTATTCGGAAACTTCTGCATGCTGAACTCCTAATATCTAAGGCTCAGACATTAAGTAGCATTTCTGATAAGCTTGTCTACCCTCTGATCCACACATACAACTCTTATTACATTCAGTGGGGGCAGTCTGCATAGATTGGAAGGCAAAAGTTTTCTCCGTGACTAGCAGTCACTTATAGATATTTTTCAGTGGCTCATATTTTATTTCACTTTATGCTCCATCAGTCATCTAAATTCATACACAATTATCTGTGGTAAATATATGGGGACAAGGTACAAATTCTTACTGAAGCCAATAGGATTGCACCTATGAAAGGAACTTATCTCAGGCTGTATTTTCCAACACTGTGGATATCAAATTACTGCTCATCGCCATGCTCATAAGAGAATATACCTGCTAGACATATTGCTGTTTATAAACTACCAAAATACAGAAGCCCCATCTTCATAAATATCAATACAAGTCCATTTATCTTCCACCATTAGGAACAAACTCCTTCACCCTCTAAGGGGGATTGTTAAAGAAAAATTGTTAAAAAATGTAACTGTCAGTTTACATGTTCATTTACTTGATTTGTGCATGCAGCTACAGCAATTGCATATGCAGATAAGGCATAGAATTGCAGATGTATTTTTGAACACATCATTTTGCACTTTTTAAACTTCAGTCCCTGTGTTCAAAGGTAAGAGTCAGATATAGTACAGAGTGTTTCTAGGTCATCCATGGGCAGTCTGGGGCAACTCCTTCAGTCATCCCAGGAACGTCTTTAATAGGCTGTGAAGCAAAACAGATCATGGATATAAACTTTTGTTGCGGGAGGATTCCAATTAAGAATTTTTCCTAAAGTTGACCTCACAACAGGCTTCCCTTTCTATGATAAAGAAGACGTCCTCTGCTTCATGACTCCCCCCCCCTTTTTTTTTAGCAGTTAGTATCTATATGCAATGTACTACTGGGCTGTAAATTTTACATTCATATTGCATTGTGTGCAGGAGCCCCCACCCCTAATGCAGCAAGAGCAATAAAAACCCACCCACAAACTTATGACTTCACACCCAGAGGGAAATTTCATCTCAACAAAATCATCACTATAAAAGAAGATAACCTCATCGTACTTGGCTCCAGTATTAGCAAGGAAGCAAATGAGACCAGCATTCACAAGTGGAGTAAAAAAGGTAAGAATCATTTTGTAGCAGGTCAGATATCTGTTTTATTTTCAATACACCTCAAATCTCTATTGGGGCAGTTCTCAGACAAAGGGTCTCTTAGCCACTGTCCTCTGAGACGCAATGGTCTAACATGGCAATTACAGCAGTTAATTAACACTATATAAACCACAAAAAACACCTGTAAAAACAACCCTATTCCCAAAGACCTGTGGAAAGGGAATAAGCTTCAGCATCAGCTTACACTCCTCACCTGATATTTCATATGAAAAGGTAATTACAAGTTCACTCACCAGTAAGACCAGTACACTCTTTTCACCTTCAGTGAAATCCTAGCTCCACTGAAGCCCACAGGAGTTTGTCACTGAGTTCAACAGACCAAGATTTCAACGCTTCTCTTTTTTCACCACAGCCCAAAATGGAAACAGATTGGAATTCAGGACAATTTATATAATAAACATTTAATACTCCTACTGTGCTTTCCATCCAAGGATCTCAAAGCACATTACATTAAAACAATCAAGCCTGACAACACCTCTGTGCGATAGGGATTATGCTACATACCTATTTGACTGATGGGAAAACAGAAGCATGTGGGGGGAGGGGAGAGAGGAATTACTTGCCCGGTGACACATAGCAAGTCAGCAAGAGAGCAAGTAATAAAAATCCAAACTCTGACTCCAAAGCTTCTTTAATCACAACACTATTCACCAAGTATAAGCCAGAAGGGACCATTAGGCATCTAGTCTGACCTCCTGTATATCACAGGCCATAGAATTTCATCCAATTAAACCGGTATTGAGCCAAATAACTTGTTTGGCTAAAGTCTATCTTCCAGAAAGGCATCCAGTCTTGATCTGAAGACATAAGAGATGGAGAATCCACCACTTCCCTTAGTTTCTTCCAATAGTTAATCTCCCTCACTGCTAAAGATACATGCCTTATTTCCAATTTGAATTTGGTTGGCTTCAGCTTCCAGTCATTGGTTCCCACTATCAACGAGATTAAAAAACTCTTTACTACCTAGTATTTTCTGCCTGTGAATGTACCTACACACTGAACAAATCATTTCTCAATCGGTTTGATAAACTAAACAGATTGAGCTCTTTAAGTCTCTTACCACAAGGCATTTTCTCCAGCCATCAAATCATAAGGCTCTTCTATGCACCCTCTCCAATTTTTCCAACATCCTTGTAAATCGGTGGACTACAGAATTGGACGCAAGTATGGGTATCCCCAATGCTGTATTCAGAAGTCAAATTGCCTCCTTTCTCCTACTCACTGCTCCCCTGTTTTTACATCCAAGGATTGTGTTAGCCCTTTTTGGCACAGCATTGCACAGGGAGCTCATGTCGAGTTGCTTGCCCACTATGACCCCTAAATCTTTTCCAGCGTCACTGCTTTCCAGGATAAAGTTCCCCTTTCTCTAGGTATGGCCTGTATTCCTTGTTTTTCTATGAGTATTCCTCACTTGTTTAGATGAGCTTTGCATTTGGCTATCTTAAAATGCTTTTTGTTTGAATGGGCCCAGGTTACCAAGCAGTCCCCTAGAATACCTCCTCTAACTCAACCAAGAAAATGTAAAAGCCTGGTTTTCAGAAAAGCTAAGGATCTGTCACTCTCATTGGTTCAGCACTTCTAAAAATCCTAATTAGCCTCTCCCTTTTGCTTTCAGAAAGATGGATTTATATTCTCCAAACTCTGAATCAGACACTAAATATCTAATTTACACTAGGTTTAGGAGAACCAGTGTGCATAAATTACAAAAGAAAGTGCTATGGCACAACAATCAAAGAGAAAAATATGCCCAAATAGAATATAACTACGTTATTAAATAAGTACACAACTGATGACAAAACGACTTACACTATCAACACAAAATTGACTATCTCAGAGCTAAGTCTACCTGAGAGAGAAAAAACTCCATGTCGTGAGCAGCACATGAATCAATAGCACAGCCATTGACACTAATTGGTGTCAATTTTCTGCTGTTACTTAGAAATCATTTATATAAATGAAGAAAACATGTCTGTAAATTAAATCAATTATACTGCAAGGGTTAAAGAGCATCCATCATCCTTTAATAACAAATCAGTATCAAATCATGTTTAGATAAAATACATTGATTTAATTGTTGATCAGCAAGTCTCAATAACACCCGATGTCCTGATCCTTTGCACAGGTAGGGCCCTGCTGAAATCAATGTGCTTCTTCTTAATGTATGCGCAACGTGCCTCAGGTGACACGTGACCAGGATTCATCACCGTTAGTGCAGGTGTAAGCAGAGTCAGGATGAGCTCCACCCTGACATCTGGTGGTGAGGTGTGGCAAGTTGTGGGGAAGAACTTCAGGGGTTGATCTCGTTTGCATAGGCACACCCACCCCGCCTAGAATGAGGCCATAGATGCCCAAATGGTCACTTTGGCTGCTGTGGGATCCCCAGTGTCTCTATTATTGGGACAGGAAGAATAAATTGTTATTACCCTGATTATGGGAATCAAGGACAGTGGAACTGTACTTGGCCTTTTGTTATGATGGAGGGACTCGCCATCAACTAAGTAGCACTCGCTAAGCAAGGGACATGGGTTCAAAACTGTGAATTGAGAGAGGTTGGAGACAGATTTTAGTACTTGGTGGTGTGGGCCTGAACCATCAATTGCACCTCTGGCTCTCTCCAGTGTGGCATATCAGAGCTAGTTTTGGGTCTATTAGGAGTCTAGCTACAGGTGCTGAGCTGAATTCACTTTGGCCTTATGGTGTACCAGCACTGAGGCTCCCCCTACTACAAGCTGAAATCCCTGAGCACTGTGTTAAGTATCATAGAATCATAGAATACCAGGGTTGGAAGGGACCTCAGGAGGTCATCTAGTCCAATCCCCTGCTCAAAGCAGGACCAATCCCCAATTTTTGCCCCAGATCCCTAAATGGCCCCCTCAAGGATTGAACTCACAACCCTGGGTTTAACAGGCCAATGCTCAAACCACTGAGCTATCCCTCCCCCGCAAAATGTTCATGGAGAATGCGGGCATCGATCCCGCTACCTCTCACATACTAAGTGAGCGCTTTACCATTTGAGCTAATTCCCCAGCTGTGAAGTAGTGGGGAGCCTGAAGATGCGGAGCAGAGCAGTTCGTGGGATAGCTGGATGGGCTGGCGGAGCAGTTCGTGGGATGGCGGGAGCTGCTTGTGGAGCGGTTTGTGGGACAGCTGGTGGAGCGGATTGGACTGAAGCCCTATGGAGCTGTGGGGCAGTCAGCTTCAGATCATGTAAGGTGCCTCTTACCTCTTTCCCCGCATGCACACATTTTCACCTGGACTGGGGAGTAACACTCTGCAGATGAACTTTTGAACTCTGGGGCTGGACTTTTGGGTTGTTGGACTTTGGGTGACTTTTGGGTTGCTGGACTCAAGAGACGTTTGGGTTGTTGGACTCAAGTACCCGAGGGAAAGGACATGGCCCAATTTGCTGGGGTGGGTCTTTCCTCATGGTTTGTTGATGAACCCTAGTTGTGGGGTTTTCCCAATTTAATGCTGATGTCATTTACCTCATGTTATTAAAGATTCTCTGCTACACCGAGACTCTGTGCTTGCGAGAGGGGAAGTATTGCCTCTTTGAGGCACCCAGGGGTGTGTGTAAGATTTTCCCAGGTCACTGGGTGGGGGCTCGAGCCAGTTTTGCATTTGCTTTGATGAGAGGGAACCCCTGTGTACTGAACCCGGCCCTTGCTACTATCAACTCGGCCTGGCAGAAGGGTTACACTTCAACACTCTTAAATGTCTACACGAGCGATATGCGTGAAAGAATAGTGCAAAAGTTTGTGTATGCTGATGATTCGGCACTCACAACTCTGACCTATAGTTTTAAAGACCTTGAAGTGACCCTTACATCTGACCTTAAGATCATGGAGGAGTACTTCCCAAAGTGGAGGCGGATACCATATCCAAGCAAATCGGTTGTCTTGACTTTCCATCTTGGCAACAGAATTGCACAAAGCACTGTCGAGAAACTGCATGATGACCCAAAGCCATCCATAGCTGAGTGTCATTCTTGACCGCACACTTACCTTTCATGACCACCTCAAGAAAGAAGCCTCGAAAGTGAAGACTCATGTACTCATTGGATAAAATTTCATCCAAAAATTAGTGGGAACAAGCTGGGGATCAACTGCCCCTGTGCTATGAGCATCAGCCTTGGCCCTGGTGTACTCAATTGCATAGTGCTGTGGAAAAGTGTGGACAAGAATCTGCCTTACCCAATTTAGGGATAGGCAGTTAAATCAGACCATGTGAATTACCCTGGGAACTTTAAAATCAGTGTCTCTGCCATGGCTTTCTACATTAGCAAACATTGAATCTCCAGCTATCCATCGAGATGCAGCCACAGCACGAGAACTTAAAGCACCAAAGATTACTCCAAACTTCCCACCCATCAGGTTCGGGACACCATACCCCAACAATACCAGAAATCATTAAAACCTCTGTGGACCACATAAGACCACCTCGTGTCTCTGGATCTGGCCAGCAAATGGCAATGTGCTTAGACCTCACTGTTCCAAACAAGCACATTATCACTGACTCTACAAGCCACCCTCCCAGTTTCAACCTGCCACACAGGCTTTGTACCACACTGAAATGCATCCAAACAAATAATGGAAGATGCAACTACTTGATGCACAAGTGGACAAATCAAAGACTCCCCTTTGTGCAATTGCAGTGAGAACATCCAAACCATCGAACGCTTCATAATGCAGTGCACCAAATATGGATTCAAAGGTGAGATGGATGATATCCACAACATCACAGAGGAGGCCTTGAAATGGCTTATGGGTGTACAACTGCATCTATACAATGTTGCTCTGCAGATGCCATACGTGAGAAGCCAGAGAGGATTCTCCATGCAAGGAGAATCCTCCACAGTCCAGTTGAGCTGGAAAAGCAATAGTGCAAAGCAGCCTTAAACTTACCAGAGAATCTTGTCACATAAAATAAATTATCTAGATTCACCCATTCTCACTGTATTAAAAATTTTGAAGATATTTAAGAATTAATCCCTCCATCCTAGGCTTTCATTTTGTCTTTACTTATTACTTGCTTTGCAAGTCCCCAAGTCCACAAATGCCGTCACAGGATTCTGCCTGTCCTGAAGTGCACTTGTCATTAGTGACTCACAGAAAAGTGAGTTGGTGTTCTGCCTTTGCAGTTTCCTTGATTCCAATGACTACTAGCAGAAGCTGTGGGCTTAGTTACCACTTTTGCTTGTCTAATTTTACAGTAGTCAAATTAATGTTCAACTTAAGATGATCATATGTTCCACAAAGTAAAAAAGAAGTCTTTCATTGACTTAAACAAAAAGGCACAGTCACATTTAGGCTCTGGCCAGGCCTGGCTTCTAGGGTTCAGACAGGTGGAAGACGCTTCTTCTTTCCCTCTCTGTCCCAGTTTCATCCAGAACTGAACTCTGTCAGAGGTAGACAGCCCTTTTTATCTGGCCTGCCGGACTCTGATTGGCCTCTGACTGCTTCCAGCCCTTCTAGCTACTGGAGGGACAAATCCCACTGCTCCACAAGCAGCTGATCCTGAAAGGCCTCTCTAGGCAATCCCTGGAGGTCCAAACTCTCTGCCCTTCTCTTCTTAAAAGACCGCTTTCTCTGGCTTGGTGTTCAAGTGTAAGGGAACTGTTGGCCCCTACTGAAACTTAGTGTGTGGGGGGGGGAGTTGGTTGACCCTCTCTCAGTACCAAAAGAAAGAGGAAGGGCCAATGAGAAATCAAGACCCTGAGACTGACAGTCCCCAGGGCCAATGGGGAGAGGCCAATGTGCTAGGTCAGCCTGATTGACAGGGCAGGCAAGCCACTGAGGGTACCAGGAGGCCAGGGTCCCATCCTCTATGTGAGCTGGAGCTGCCTGAACCAGAGCGGGCAGAGCTAAGGAGAGAGCAGCTGTCTGAGCTGAGCCGGGAGTAGAGTCGCAGCAGCCCGAGCCAGAGGAGCCAGAGAACGGAGCTGGGGCAGAACAGCAGCAGGGCTGAGGCAGGGTGGAGCTGGAGTTGGAGCAGTCTGGAACCAAGTGCAGTGAGCAGTTGAGGAGAGCGAGGGGGGGCCCTGGGCAGCGAGGGCCCAGCACAGGGAAATGCCACCAGACAAGAGGTCTTGCAGGCCAGACTGGGAGGGGGATCATAACCCCGACAGGAGATTTAATGCTGGGAAGAAGGATCCTCCAACTTAGAGCCTGAGGGCATGCGGCCACCTCCAGAGCAAGTGTCCGACTTGCTGCACCCCTGCAGCGCAGCCAGGGCCTGGGAATGAGGCCTGGAACAACGTGAGGAACAGACTGAACTTCCCTTATATTCCAGAAATTGCTGTTTGTTGTTCTCCGTACCCACAGAGTGTGGTTACTTGTTTCCTTTCACCTTTCCCATTTTTTCCTTATTTTTTTATTAGTGGCTGTTTAATATATTTTATTTGCTTTGAACTATATGTAATGGTCAGTGGGTCAGGGAAGCATCCACTGTGGAGAGAGCACCTTGGCGTGGGGACACCCTAGCCCCTGTCCTAAGTGATCATTACAAGATTGGGGGTTGACCCCCACCCAGGAAGCCTAGGCCCAGCCTTTTTGGGGTTAAAAGGACTCTGCCACACGGGAGAGCAGAAGGGGAGTCCTCAAGGTCCGGAGGGCCTCTGGATAAAGGAAATTGGAGTGAGGACTCAGATCCTTCTGCTAGTCAAGTCCACTGGGGTATTGTATAAGCCAGGACAGTTTCCCACAATAGCGGGGACCATTCCCCCGCTTACACAAGGCAGTGAAGTCTCCAGCAGTGGGCAGTGAATGCCTGCTACTGCCAGGCGCAATGCCCAATTAAAGATATCTCAGACCTAATTCTGCACGTATTTCACAGCTCCACACACTGAACTTCAGTGGGAGTTTTATGCACAGTGATTGTAGGACTTGGGTCTATACACTATATGGGGCAGATCTTCCAGTTTGGTTCAGGTGCTTGTGGTCGAGTACCACAAAGCAAAATCTAAATCTAGCTTACCCAGCCATCTGAGGAGTTTCCTAGCCTAGGGGAATCTCTAGGTGGTGTATGCCCACTATGTGACTCCTTTCCCAACCCATTCCCACTGCAGTTGCTGATGGGGGTGGGATAGCTCAGTGATTTGAGCATTGGCCTGCTAAACCCAGGATTGTGAGTTCAATCCTTGAGGGGGCCATTTAGGAATCTGGGGCAAAAATTGGGAATTGGTCCTGCTTTGAGCAGAGGGTTGGACTAGATGACCTCCCGAGGTCCCTTCCAACCCTGATAGTCTATGATTCTATGTGGAGCATGGCTGTGGAAAAGAGGGCTTTCCCGACTACCAAAACAACACCAGGGTGTTATGTTCACAGTATACACACAGACATTAGAGAAAAACCTTCAATGCTCTTACTGGAATGTAACACTAGAATTCAGGATGATAACACACAAGAACCCAAAAGCTGAGGCACAAAACAGGCTGCTCCCTAAAAAGAGAGAAGCACAACTCATGACCCTACCTTACTCTAGACAGGCTTTCTGAAGACCGACTGCTAGGCCCATATCACATGCTTCCCTACAGAATCCACTAGCCTGCAAGCTGGACCAGGAAACCCCACTGAAAATTTAAAGTGATAGATCACAATTTTGACCGTTTTCAATACAGCACATTTGGGCTAACAAGGACAGCTGGCATAAGTTGCAGCAGCCCTGAGGCTGATCTGATTTATGTTGAAGACCGGCCTAATGGCCAAAGGGCCCAGACCTGGAAAGTTGGTGGGCAATGCAAAGATGGCATAAAGCCCTGGCCACAGCCTTCTGTGCTGGTCTTCCTGAGCAGCACAGCAACAGAATCTGGCCCCAATACTTTTATATTGTTTTAATTAGCTTGGCTATCAATGACACCTTAGACATTTAAAACTAAAATCTGTTTTCAAATCAAATTTACCTTTCCTAGTGGATGTTCTAGCAGACTCCACTGGAATCCTTCAATTGCTCGGTGGGTTTCTGCTGACGAGCCACTAGCTCCAGGAATCTATCTGATCTAAAACCTACTTACCGGATGGAAGCAGTAGACGCCCTCAATAAACCTGCAACTGAGATTTCAACTTCAGCTTTCCCACTTGTGAAGCTCTTGTGCCACGAAGTGTTAAAATGGAAGCAGCATTGCTGACATCTTGATACTCTCTCTAGTTCACATGTGCCAGAAAGGTGATAACAGATGCACTCCTCTGGATTATATTTTTTATTCCTTCTCCACTTGAACTGCTTAAAGAAGCAGTTTTTGATACAGTAGAATGACTGTTGATACTTCAGAGATGTGAATGTTTAATGCATTGTATGGCTGCAATGTTATCCAGTAATGCTGGGTAAGTAGGATGTGTTAATGAAGTTATTAATAACATTCCACATGCTTGTTATGTACTGCAATTACAACAGAATAACAGCACTCTACAGCTATGATAGCCCTCAACAGCTACACTCTCCTGGAAGAATGGCATTGACAACTGCAAGCGTGAGACTAGTAAATGCTAGAGACAGAGCTTTCTTGGCAGCAGGCCCACCACAACTGTGGAGCTCCCATCCGGCACACATCAATGAGCATGAGCCTTTGGAACAAAATGTAAAGCACACTTCTTCAAGCAGTCTTTCCTGCAATAACCGCACACTCAGGGTAAGAGGCAAACAAATTTCCCTTCACCTTGGGGACAGGTAGAGAGAAAATGAGATCTTACATGTTATTTTTAAAATTTGTCAGGCACTCACACTATGGTGAGGAGAGCAGTATGAAGAGGAAACAGAGGCTTGGGCCACCTGCTTTAATCTAGGAACATTAATGGGGATTATGTTCGTACACAGTACTGACAAATCCGTATGGTCTAGTGCCACCTAGCTAACTCCACAAGGCAGCATGCATCCCTGCAAGTTCTTCACGTTTTACTATGGTGCAATTTTAAATATAAATTAAATTGAACAACTTTATCTCCCCGAGCAGCATCAGTTTGTCTCCATTCCTTTTATACCAGTGACCCTGTTCTCCCTAACGCTGGCTGACTTCCTCCTCTGTCCTGAACACCCCCTTTCCTGTATACACTCAACTTGGGTGTTTCCGTGTACTTCAGTGGGAGTTGGATTGAGCCCAGGGTGCAAAACATTCAATTATTGGCTGTAGCATTAAAATACAATCTTGCCACAACGTTGTGGGTGGCTTGTTCAGCATGCTGCTACTTCTGGCACCAAAGAATCTCTTCCTTTTAGTGCAGTTACAGCCAAACGCTCAGATAGCACAGCGATGGGTGCTACGTTGGTACCTGAAGAGTATAGTACCAATACCTAAATAGACAGTTAATGCATGTATACCATTTTCATGCAGCATTATTGTTCAGTATCTCCCTTTCATTTACATTGTCATTACCTGTTTAACATTTCTCTCTCTGTCCCCCTTGAACTGGAAATCTTCCTGACCTCACTCAATGCTTGTTCATCGTTCTTCCTCCCCCAGCCCTATCAGATTCACTATTTTCTGTCAGTCTTTAACCCTCATTCTCTAGAGCTGCTTGTCCTCAATCACTTGCTGTCACTCTCCCACCCTGTCTTAGTATGTTAGGACATATCCTGTGCGGACATACTGAGTTAATCTTTAAAACTGACATCTTATATTCAGGCTAGTAGTATTAAGTGAGAGCAGTCATTTGCTTTCAGAAACCAGCTAGAGATGCCAAGATAGTTACTGTCTCCCCATGAGTTACTGAAATGAGTTTTTACACTAGGTTTTGCCCTTTGACTTTTGATTTTCTGCTGTAAAAACTGCTAGGTTCCAAAGAAACAGTGAGTATTGCCATGAAGTCTTTTTTCTGTTACAGGAATTTACTGCTTGAAATATCCACTTCCTTTTAGGGTTGCCAATTTTGGCTGGATGTATTCCTGGCGTTTTCATCACATGACATTATCTTTAATTAAAGATTAATCTTTAATTCCTGGAGACTCTAGGGCAATCCTGGAGGGTTGGCAACCCTATTTCCTTTGCAGAGAAGTAGACTTAGAATACAGGTGGAGAGGAGCAGCAATGCAGTCTCTCCTCCTTCCCCTCAACAGCGGCACAGCAACAGCAGAGACCAACTCCAGCAGCTCTGCAGGTGGCCAGTGCTGCCAGAAGTAGCAGGGAGGTGCCACTAGCCACCTTTCACTTTTTGAAGGTTTGGAAACAGAAATGAGGGAAATTTTCTTAAATGTGGAAGTGAGGCTCTGACTCCTCCCTAACACCTGTGAGGCTGCCAAAGGGCTGTTGTCTTACAAGGAAGCAGTCCTGAGCCCCCTCCTTGCTCTTGCAGCCTCAGTGCTACCTTCTGGTCAGGAGGCCACTTCACAGCTGTAACAAGACTAAATGGCAAGAGCTCTCCCACCTCTCCTCTCCATCTCCCTGCTAAATCAGGTAGGATCAAGAGGGGCATCATGACAACAGCTTATTTCAAAGAAATGGATGTCTGATGCCATTGGCACTTCCTCTTGCTCGGCTCAACCCAACCTATCACAGTCACTATTATTACCCTTTTCATTGCTGTTATGCCAGCATGCTTCCCTTATGACATCAGGAACACACTGCACCAGCTCTCTCCATTCCCAGGACTCAGCTAGGTTCCTGCTCCAAAAGGTATTCAACAGACCTACCTTTCTCATGGCATCTGGCAAACCAGACAACTGTTCCTCCCCTCAGCCCATCCACTTCATTGTCTACTGCAGTTGAAATCGGGAGGGACTATCCAAGGAAACAGAAAAGCAGACATAAGAAGCCAGATTCCAGACATTTAATACTTACACGCTGCACCAGCCGGTTACTCAGACATAGTCCAGAAGCAGACAACATAAGGCATCATGAACTAAAGTTGATGCTGATCTATGCAAGATCTACTGCCAACAAAAAACAAACAGTACACAACCTCCTCACCAGTGAAACACCCAATAGAGCCTGACACCTAATCAGTGTTGGTAGTGAAATACCCAAGACTTGTCTTCAGATTTCAACATGCACACAGACAAGGCAGCGGATGTCAAAGCCCAAAGCTCATCTCCTCATTTGCCTCCTTTGGACTTTCATAGATTATGATCCAGTCCACACAGCTGGTCACACCCTGGACCTGATCTTCAGCCTAGAAGTCAACACCAGGGGTACCACAGCTCAGCCACTGTCTTGCACAGATCACCATCTCAATAAGGCAATCTGAAAATAGAAGTAAACTGCAGAAGCAACTTCTGCAATCAAGTAATGCTTTGTGGCCATTTATTTACCACTACCTAAAGATTTGGAGGGCTCAATTGTTCATTGCTAGTATGTTGTGTGCCTCTTAAGGTTGTTACTGAGTATGGCTGCTTAGGAGTGTTTACAGTGTCGGGTCATACTGAAAAATAGTAACTCACATCCAGCTGCACTATTTGCTATATAGTAGCTACTATCCAGCTTCATTTGTGTTAGGAAGCATTATTAATTAATTAGCAAACATCTTTTTGATGATAAAAACACAAATTAATCCAAACGAACTGAGGGGCCTGAAGCCACTGCCTGGCTGTTAATGATTACACCCTGCCATGTTTTAATACTGTCTCATGAAGGACTGTATCAGAAACCTTAGAGACCTTGGTGTTGGGCTTTATACAATTTTCTTTTGAAGTTTCCACTCAGTTAGTAACTGGATGTGTGGCCTAAACCCATGGCGAGAAGGGAGAGGGTAGCAGATCCCTGTCCAAAAAGAGGTGACGGCTAGAGGCCTGAGAGGGCATTCCTGGAGGAGACCATGGAAGGCATCAAAGATGCAGATATCCTGAAACTCTGACAATGGCTACACAGATAAATGAATTTGTAAGTTTGATGTGACATGTTATAGACTGCGCTCACCACCAGGGCACCCATCATGTCAGCATACAGAACTGTAGGGGCTTTTCCTCTCTAGCACTAACCATGTGTTGCTTCTGTGGCCTAGCCTTCCAGCAAGGTCAACTTTCAGTCCATTCCCCTTCCAGGGCAGGGATGGCGTTAGGGGGTAGCAAGCAGGGCAATTGCCCAGCACCTCACACTACAGCAGGCTTATGGGGGTGGGGCTCAGGCTTCAGCCCCACACAGTGGGGCTTGGGCTTCAGAAACGTTGCAGAAATCCAATGTGTGAGCAGGTACGGGAGGCAGGGTGGGGGCCCAGTCCTTAGTTTCTCCCCTGGGCCCCAGTGAGTCTAACGCCAGCCCTGTTCCAGGGTTAACAGAAAACAAATTAAATCTCAGCTCCAAATAGCCATCTGGGTGTTAAGTCCATTATATCAACACTAGTCCTGCAAGGACAGCCATGGCCAGTGTTGTCAAGGCTAGGACTCTGACAAGGCAGATTCCTTTGGTTAGAACAGTGAGAACCTTCCTTCCCTGTCCTGGCTTCACCCAGAACTGGCCCCCAGTAGAAGCAGCCAGCCTTTTATCTGATCTGCTAGGCCCTGATTGCCTCTGCTTCCTCTTGGCCATTCTAGGTGCTGGAAAACCAACTCTCACTGGTTCTGCCTGCAGCTGATCATGGGAAGCCTCTACAGGCATCCCCTGGAGGTCTGAATTCACTGCTCTTCCCTTCCAGCAGGGCACTTCCTTAGGGAGTGGTGGGCCAAGGTAGTAGTGTTGCCAGCCATCTGGTTTTCGACCGGAACACCAGGTTCAAAAGGGACCCAAGTGACTCCGGTTGCCATTAAAAGTCCAGTCGGCGGCCTGCCCTAGCTCCGTGCAGCTCCTGGAAGTGGCCACCTGGTCCCTGCAGCTGCCAGGTGCATGGGTGGCTAGGGAGGCTCTGCACACTGCCCACACCCCAAGTGCTGGCTAAGCAGCTCCCATTGGCCGGGAACCACGACCAATGGGAGCTGTGGGGGCAGTGCTTGCAGACATGAGGGCAGTGTGCAGAGCCTCACTGGCCACCCATGCATCTAGGGGCCTCAGGGACCTGGCGACTGCTTCCTGGGAGCCGCGGTAAGTGCTGCCGGGACCCCACACTCCCTCCTGCACCCCAACCCCCTGCCCCAGCCTGGAGTCCCCTCCCGCACCCAAACTCCCTCCCGGATCCTGCACCTCACAATCCCCACACACACCCCAACTTCCTGCCCCAGCCCAGAGTCCCCTCCTGCAACCGAAACCCCTCATCCCTGGCCCCACCCCAGAGCCCGCACCTCCAGCCAGAGCCCACACCCCCTCCTGCATGCTGAACCCCTCCGCCCCAGCCCAGAGTCCCCTCCTGCACTCCAAACTCCTCATTCCCAGCCCCACCCCAGAGCCTGCACCCCCATCCCAGAGCCCTCACTCCCCCCAGCACCCCAATCTCCTGTCCCAGCCCAGAGTCCCCTCCTGCACCCTGAACCCCTTGTTTCTGTCTCCGCCTGGAGCCAGCACCCTCAGCCAGAGCCCTCACCCCCCTCTAGCACCCCAACCCCCGTCCCAGCCCAGTGAAAGTGAATGAAAGTGGGGGAGAGCAAGTGACAGAGGGAGAGGAATGGAGCGAGCTGGGGGCGGGGCCTCAGAGAAGGGGCAGGGCAGGGGCATGGCCTAGGGGAAAGGGCAGGGCAGAGGTGTTTGGTTTTGTGCGATTAGAAAGTTGGGACTCCTTCAAGGCAGCAGGAGGCTGCGAGTGCCTGGTACACCATCACACATATACAAAAGTGACACAAAGATAACAGTCCCCCATGTCAGCTGATGTGGGTTCACAGGGCTTGGGTTGCGGGGCTGCAAAATTGTAGTGTAAACAGTCGGGCTCAGGCAGGACCCTTCCCCCTCATGGGGTTCCAGAGCTCGGGCTCCAGCCCAAGCCTGAACATTTACCCTGCAGTTTTATAGTCCTGCAGCCAGAGCCCTGTGAGCCTGAGTCAGCTGACCTGGGCCAGCCGCAGCTCTTTTATTGCCATGGAGACATAGGGCCAAACTTAGGGCCAAAGTTTTTATTCAGTCCTTATTGAGACAAACTCCTTGTTACTTCAGTGGGTGTTTGCCTGAGCAGGGATTTCAGAATCTGGTCCTTAGAAAGCAAATTGGAGATCAGACTCAATTTCCGCACTCATTATCCCAGTACTGATCCTAACAAAAGGGGCAGCCGTTGACGAGGCTTAAGTTCCATTCACTTCAATGGACTTGTCTCAGATGTTAGCCACTAGACAAGAGCTATAGGACATTATAGTGAGACTGGTGCCTTCACCATGTGGTGGGACTGTTCATAAAGAAAAATGTTAAATATCTTTCAGCTTTAAGAGCCTGACCCAAAACCATGTGATAACCTGTCCGTTGACTTCAGTGGGCTTTGGATCAGGCCCTAAGTTAAGGCAGTTCCATCTCACAGCTCCTGTAATCAGATTTTTTATATCCCCTTTTGCTAATTACAGTTTCTGGTGTAGTTGTAAGAGCCCCCTTGCTGCACTTGGGAAAACATGGCTTTGCTGGAAATACCGAAGTGAAGCAGAAGCCCTTCTCCTATAGGAGAGGGCTTCTATTGTTCTAAATGCAGAAAAGGAGAGAAACTCAGAAGGAGGGGTTAGGAGCATCATTAAACCGGTCCCCTGTTGTTCACCATTGGACAGGCACTGCTGCGGGAAGAGCGGCTGTGGCTTCCCATTCAGTGCACCAGTGGCTGCAACCATGGGCAGCAGAGAAAAAGCCTCTTGCAGCCCTGTCAGGCTGTAGGGGAAAGAGCACGGGGAGAGGCAGAGAAAACAACATTAAAGACTGTTTCCCCATGACACATGACAGATTCTAGGGGAAAGTGGATGTGTTTTTACCATACTGTGAGGAATTTGTTTCATTAAAATGAAAAGATCATTAATTTGTGCACAACCAGAGCGCCACCATGTGGTGCTTCTTTTCTGAATTCCTGAATCTAGAGGAAACAAAGAACGTATATTAGTGATGTTATTACAAACATGCATGCTTTGCAAATTAACTCTTGGGGGAAGTCTGACACAAAATGACAAAAGCCCCAAAATCTAATTCAAAAGAGACGTTCCTTTCCTTAACTCATGCCAGATTTTTAAAACAGCATAGTAGTTATAATGTGAATTACAGACACTAACTTTGAATGTCTTGGCTTTTGTCAGTCTGCCACAATCTCTATATATGAATATTTCAGATAAGCACACATATTTTGCCTTTTACTCTTTTAAATAAAGGATAATAAAACATTTTAGAAACTATGTACTACATATTCAAGCATTACTTCCCCATTTCATACCTTGCTAAAATAAATGCTACACTATTCAACAACCACAACTACTACAAATAATAACTAAAATAAACTTCCATGTTATTCCCTCCTCTTGGTCTCCTAGTGCGTTTTGTCTTCTGTCAGTGTTTTAGGGTCGGATCCTGCCAGCATATGCATAAATAGCTTTACTCGCATAAGTACCACTCCAGCTGAAGTCAATGGGGTGTGTCATGTGAATAAAAATGTGACTGAAGGAATGAACTCTTGTATGGAAAGCTCTCCACGACCGCAGCAAGTTTTGTTTTGTGACATGTACAGCCCCGAGCACGCTGTCAGCAATTAACAAATAATGCTCACTCCACAGCAATGAGCTAAACCACAGCAATTTAGAATAGTATTTCTAGAATGATTATAGTTGTTACTTATTTTTATAGACACCAGGAGGACACAAGGACCCTATCCCACACCAACCATTCCCTTGCAGGGGCCAGTCAGAATTATAATTCTTAAGCCTTTCTCATCACGGTTCCCTGCTAGCTCTTTCTGTGGTGCAAGACACCCCAGAAGCAGTGTGGAAGTATAGGGACCATACTCCACTCATCACCCTTTTATATTTACATTGTTCATGTTTCCTTTCTAAGCAGACTTGTTCCAATGGTCTATTCCCTCATTGTCTATCTGTATTATGCCAGATTGTTCAACTATCATATTAATTAATCTCTTTAAAAGGTACGGATTTTATATACTAATAGAAGTTTTAGGGCAAAATCCTACAGAAAGCAAAGCCCAAATAAAAGGGGTTTGCTCCCCATAAAAAATGTTGCAGGGCTGAGAGGTGGCATTCCCAATTCCAAAGACCTAGCCTGCCTGCTCAGTTGGCTACATCTGATATTGCAAGATATGAACACCAGGTGCCTGCTCCTACTCTTTCCTGCCTAGGGCTAGATCCAGTGGATTCACACATTGCAAATGAGAGGCCAGCAGACCTATGCAACACCGCTGCCCCACTCACCATTTTCCACTTTGTGGGCAGAGATTGAGCCTCCTTGCAGAGAGTATTTGGTGTGTTCAGTTTCTCCCCACCTTTCTCAGATGACATGCTTGCCTGAAGTCTCATTGACACTAAGATTCCTTAAAGTGAGTATAAATAATGTAATATAAATAATGTATACTTTAAGGTCCCTTTACACTGCCTGCATGGTGTAAAGGAGACTGAGGATATGTCTACACTGCAATCAGAGGCGTCACTGAACAAGCCTGCCTGGGAACCAAGGGACTTAGTTGGGCAGCTAGCCAGTGCTATGCCACCACAGGTTGACTGCTATTGTTATTTGAGCTAACTCCATCCAAGCTAGCACAAATCTGTCAACTCAACAAGTCACACCTCTGACTGCAGTATAGACATACTATTAGTGTAAAAATGAGAATCAGGCATGTAGTAAGTCACTTTGGGGTCTTCTTTGGTTGTGTAGGATACCCAAGGATTGCTCCAGGGCTCCAAGTGAATATCATCCTGGCACTTCTAAAGGTCCACCACTCTGCAGAATTTAAGCTTTCATTTAAGTAAGGTGCTCCTATGGAAGCTGATACAATATGATGAAGTGCTGATTAATATTCATTATGTCTCTTGGTGATCAGCATATCTAAGAGTTGCATTTGGAAGTATGTATGGTTAAAATCTCTGTTCCCTCCCCATAACTTTTAGTGGAAAGATGACTTTGTGGGGATCGGATTTTGTAGTCAAATCCAATTTCTTTACAAATGCAATAAAAAAGAAGGGCCTGGTGGGGCTGGGGGGGAATTGAGGATAAAGGCAAAGCTTTGGGGCTCTTATCTTTGACATTCATGTTATGTTGTATCATGTCCTTACATGACATTTATGTGGCAGAAAAATAAAGCAATCAATTGAGAAAAAAGGTTACAAGGATTCTTCAGGCATGAAGTCATATCTAAGTAATATAGAGCTGCTGCAGTTTATAAACAGGATATATCATCATCCAGCTGCATCCAGCTTTGATTTTTCAGTCTAATAATAGTGTTAAAATAGGGAAATGGGCCAACTGCTAGATTTACAAACTTAAAGACAGAATAGACCTTCCTAAGGGTGATGTTATCAGATTAAAATATGACAATATAGATCATTGTTGCAATCACTATTATATATTTGCAACAAATCTTGTACAAACTGTGGCATGTAAGATATCTATGAAAAGGTTATAATTTGCTGGTTATGATTATACTATCGATATGCATGTATCATTTTTGTATTTTAAGTTATGAATATTAGCTCTATACCTGGATTTCAAATATTTGCTCCTGGGGTAATGCCCCCAAAGTAGTTAGCCAGCATATCTTGGAGGGACTATTCAAATTGAGTGACCCATCAAAAGAACATTTAATTGACGATGGACCATGGGAGACGCCTATCTACACTTAATGGAATTTCCCGCTGTGACGAGGCAAAATGCCTGGACATGTGACTTGCCTATGTGACTCCAAACTCCATCTTGTTGCTGAACTTTGGTGACTGTGTCCTCACCCATAACTATTTCACATTTGGGGACAATGTATACCTTCAAGTCAGCTGCACTGCTATGGGTACCTGCATGGCCCCACAGTATGCCAACATTTTTATGGCTGACTTAGAACAACGCTTCCTCAGCTCTCGTCCCCTAATGTCCCTACTCTACTTGCACTACATTCAGGGTCGGCTCCAGCTTTTTTGCCACCCCAAGTGGCGAAGAAAAAGAAAAGAAAAACCCTATTGAGTTGCTGCTGAAGTGCCGCCAAAGAGGAAGGGAGGGAATGAAGGACCCACCGCCAAATTGCCGATGACGACCGGGACATGCCACCCCAATAACTGACAGAGTGCCGCCCCTTTCTATTGGCTGCCCCAGGCACCTGCTTCCTTCACTGGTGTCTGGAACCGGCCCTGGCTACATTGATGACATCATCATCATCTGGACCCATGGAAAAGAAGCCCTTGAGGAATTCCACCATGATTTCAACAATTTCCATCCCACCATCAACCTCAGCCTGGACCAGTCCACACAAGAGATCCACTTCCTGGATACTACAGTGCTAATAAGCGATGGTCACATAAACACCACCCTATACCGGAAACCTACTGACCGCTATTCCTACCTACATGCCTCCAGCTTTTGTCCAGACCACACCACACGATCCATTGTTTACAGCCAAGCTCTAAGATACAACTGCATTTGCTCCAACCCCTCAGACAGAGACAAACACCTACAAAATCTCTATCAAGCATTCTTACAACTACAATACCCACCTGCTGAAGTGAAGAAACAGATTGACAGAGCCAGAAGAGTACCCAGAAGTCACCTACTACAGGACAGGCCTAACAAAGAAAGTAACAGAATGCCACTAGCCGTCACCTTCAGCCCCCAACTAAAACCTCTCCAGCGCATCATCAAGAATCTACAACCTATCCTGAAGGACGATCCCTCACTCTCACAGATCTTGGGAGACAGGCCAGTCCTTGCTTCCAGACAGCCCCCCAACCTGAAGCAAATACTCACCAGCAACCACACAACAAAAACACTAACCCAGGAACCTATCTTTGCAACAAAGCCCATTGCCAACTGTGTCCACATATCTATTCAGGGGACACCATCATAGGGCCTAATCACATCAACCACACTATCAGAGGCTCTTTCACCTGCACATCTACCAATGTGATATATGCCATCATATGCCAGCAATGCCCCTCTGCCATGTACATTGGCCAAACCAGACAGTCTCTATGTAAAAGAATAAATGGACACAAATCAGACGTCAAGAATTATAACATTCCAAAACCAGTCGGAGAACACTTCAATCTCTTTGGTCACTCGATTACAGACCTAAAAGTGGCAATACTACAACAAAAAAACTTCAAAAACAGACCCCAACGAGAGACTGCTGAATTGGAATTAATTTGCAAACTGGATACAATTGACTTAGTCCTGAATAGAGACTGGGAGTGGATGGATCATTACACAAAGTAAAACTATTTCCCCATGCTTATTTCCCCCCTCCTACTGTTACTCACACCTTCTTGTTAACTGTTGGAAATGGGCCATCCTGATTATCACTACAAAAGGGTTTTTTTTTTCTTCTGCTGATAATAGCTCACCTTAACTGATCACTCTCATTATAGTGGGTATGGCAAAACCCATTTTTTCATGTTCTCTGTGTTCTGCAGTATCTTCCTACTGTATTTTCCACTGCATGCATCCGATGAAGTGGGTTTTAGCCCACGAAAGCTTATGCTCAAATAAATTTGTTAGTCTATAAGGTGCCACAAGTACTCCTCATCTTGTTGCTGTAATTTTCCACAGTAAGAACAATGGGTTTCCCTCCACGTGGCAGAGGATATAAAAGGCCCTGGAAACCCCTCCATTTTGCCTGTATCCTGCTCTAGCCTCTGGACTATGAATTTATACTAATGGCAGCATTCTAACCAATGGACTGAGGACCTTGCAGTGATTTGGAAGCAACCAGAGACTTGATTTAAGTGATTTAAGTCCATCACTGCTGAAAGCCTGAACCAAGAACTTTGCAATTACTGTATGTATTTGATTCCTTTAATCAATTTTAACTCTCACCTTTCTTTCTTTCTTTTTATGATTAAATCTTTAAATTTTAGATACTAAAGGATTGGCATCAGCATAATTTTGGGGTAAGATCTGAGTTATATATTGACCTGGGTGTATGGCTGGTCCTTTGGGGTCAGAAGAACCTTTTATTTGATGAGACTAGTTTTAAAAAACCACTCACCTTTAAATCCAGTGTTTTCAGTGGTAATACAAGAACTGGAATGCCCGAGGAAACTGCCTGTATGACTTCTTGTTAGCCAGTGTGGTGAAACAGAAGTTTACTTTTGTTGTTGGTTTGGTATATCCTCTGGGGATTAGCCACCAGTCTTGGGGTATAGCTGCCCTATTTCTCAGCAGTTCACCCTGAATTTGGCATTCTCAGTTGTGGCCCACTGAGGCACGGTTACACTAGGCCAATGTCTTTGTTATCCTCTCTCGCACACCCCTCCTCCTCATCCTGTGCATGGAGAGGACCATTTATTTTTGGGATCTTAATGCTTCTCTATGCAGTGAAGCCTAAACTGTACCTGCTGCACTGTTTACTTTCCCTTCTCTCCCCATTAGGCATTGCAAAGTCTTTCTGTGAGTCCTGACAGCAGGAGGTGGAGATTGGGCGGATTGAGCAGGCTGCAGGCAGAACCGGGTGGGATGCACACTGTTACTCCACCTCTGAGCCACTCATTCACTGGAGAAGATAATCACATTGTCACCATACCTAGGCATTCGAAAATCATGTGTCAAGTCCCCCCAAATCATAAGATTGGCTTAAATATCATGAGAATTTTTTTTAAAAAGTTTGGGGGTTTCTTTTTGTGCCATCTGGTTCCTGAGCCTTTAGGTTGCACTCAGGTCATGTTTTCAGGGTTTTCTCCTCAACAATAAGGGCAAGAAACTGACTTACTTTTAAAAAAATTAATATCAGAATCTTTTGCCATCTCTTTATTCCAGAAACTGAGGCCTTAACAAATAGTCCAAAAACGGCAGGACTTTAGATAAAAAACAGGTGAGTTGCCTATACTGTAATCCACATTAGTGGTCTCAGGAGCCTCACAGAGAGGGGGATTGTCACATTGTCTGGAGTGGCTCATGACTGTGAGTGTTAGCCTCAGGGCAGACTGTCAAAAGCAGGGCAGAGACCCCAAACTGGTAGTATATTCTATAATTAGAGTACACCAACCCAGTAACAAATGTGAATTCCTGGATCGCTATAAGAGGCTTCCCATAGAGTCACAGACAGTGCCCTCAGGCTCTCCAGTGTATCTTGCCACCCTGGCAAGCTGGACTTAGTGATAATTGGTCACATATACCAAAGATCACAAGATATTCACGTTACTTCCAGTCCCAAGGGACCAGTCACATCCTCGGATCAGTTTGTACCTCAAATCTCACACCAAAGCAAACATTGTAGCCAATTCTGTAATAAACTAAGTAAGGTTTATTAACGAGGAAAAAGAAACACAACAGTTATTTACAAGTTAAAGCAAGCATGTACACACAAATGAATTACCATCTATGGTTCCCAAAGATGACATAGATGTAGTAATCTGTCAATTTAAAATGTCTATCAGGGCAGACCCCGGGGTAACCCCTGGGATCTCTGCCTTAGTTCAGTGTCTCTGGCCTTGTGAGAGTTTAAACAGCAAAGAGATTACAAATTTTCTTGTGACTCTGTTTTATCTTTTTACATTTAGCCTTCCAGTCTCTGAGACAAGTTCCCTGGCACATAGCATTTCCAAAGTATGATAGGACTATTCACCAATCCTTTGGTTAGTGATGTTCCTTAATGGCCCCTTTAATCTCGTTAGGCCTCCTGAATGGACCAGGGGACGATTCCTGTGCCTGGGTTCACAAGTTCAGAGCAAACATTTTCAAAGTTATAAAGAAAAACTTACATAGTTCCTTTTAGCATGGAATACAGACATTACAAGCGAGATTAATCCATGCAGAAACATACATGCATTCATAGAGTCTAAATACTAACTACATTCTAATAAGACTAACACCTATTCTGAACAAAACTAACGTACAGGTGAGCTGGTCTGGTTTCCAACTCTGAGTTTGTCAGTGCTCAGCTGATGCCTACAAATTTGGCAAGAGCTGGCACCTGGTTTGCCAGTGTCACAGGAGCATCCAATAGAGCCACACAGCCAGGAGAAGGGCCTCAGCCCTGGGCTAGAGTCAGTGGAAGAACATGGAGCCTCCATGTGGATGGCTCTGGCCTTCTGGGGATCCGCCAGGATTTTCTAGGTTTGAAGGCTGGCACTATGGCCTTGTCCACAATCTCCACCCTCAATGCGTGAATGTGGGGAATCTCCCCAAGTGAACCCTCACAGAGATTTCCTCCACAGAGGCATGGGTTTTACCACAAGAGGGGCTGATCTGTGCCAGTATGAAGATTATCTTTGGGCCAGTCCTGCAGATCTTGCACAGGCAAGGCTCATGAGAAAGAAATATCAATCCAACTGGACTGTGGTATGGTTTTATCAACTCTTGGGGATGTTTGGGCAATGGACTGCATCATTTGAAGAGCCAAGGGCACATCCTCCCCATGGTGCTTGCACATTCAGTTGACTCTGCCATATACAAGAAGCAGAACAACACTAGCACTTTCAAACATACTGAATGGAATATGACCTTCAAAGAAACAATGGCAGAGTAAACAAAGAATTGTTCATTTTACCTTATGCATAGATAATGAAAACAAAGGGTTTGCCTTCGTTTGTACGAAAATAGAATTCAGTTGTTCTGGGGCTCCAGCAGTCATCTGACTTGCGAACTAAAATAATCTTTAGAGTTTTTCATAATACTGCATTTCAACACAGGATTAGGAATTTCTTGATTGTTTTAGCCATAGTTCTGTCTGCATGCATATCAGAGAGTATCAGTGCCTATAAAAAACATGCCTCTCGGAAACAATGTCTGCTTGTTATGCAGTGGAATGACAGTCAGAATCTAGCAAAACAAGAAAAGCTTTTCATTTTTCAGATCTGAAAAGAAAATAACACATTGTGCATGGTGTAAAATCTGTGCTTCATTGAAATCTAACACACAACATGAGTTTTATTTATAAACAGGCAGCAGTACAGATACTTATGTTTGAGTCTGCTGCAGTACCAATTAAAACTAGCTGTCCTCAATTTTATATTGAAAAATACTATTCCATTCCATTTGGGAGTTTGTACATTATTTTTTAAAGGCTTTCTACTTCTCTTTTTGGCTTTCATTTCATCCTTGAGGGCACTGTATAGTCTCTCATACAATTAACGATGCATAACATTTCTTCCTTTGCATTTCATATAGAGTATGAGCCTGCAGCCTTGACTCACATGAGTAATCCTTACTTAAGTAAGTACCACCTGATTACTTACAAAACTAGGGATTCTGAGTAAAGGTTACATACCAAGTGTTGCCCTTAATGAATGACAGATACAGGTAAGGAAATCCAAGAGCTGCTAACCATCCGTTATATTTGTGACAATTTCAAGCAAAACTCATCCATCTGATTCTAAATGAAGTGTCCCTAAAGTGATACAAGCTTGAATGTTTGGAATCAATTTAAAGGTTATACGTAAACCTTATGACCTGAAGCACCAGAGAGGAAAGAGGTCTCTACTCCATTTTTTAGTGGAAAAGTGCAGCCATAGAGAGCTTCATTTGCATAGGCTACCTACCCACCACTTCTTAGTAACACTTGGCAGATCATCATAACAATATATAAGCTTGGATTTGTGGGTCACTGGGCTCTCAGAGAAGGAGAAAGAGCTCTTACCTTGTGGTAAAGAGCACACTTCCAAACAATCAGGATTTTGCTCAAGGGTCCTAACCTCTTCTTAGCTTCCCTTCCATGTGGACTTCATGGTGAGAGATGATAAAGACTGGGGACTTTGCTGCAAGAGATGACAAAGAGGACAGCAAAAGAACTGAGCAGAAGTTGACCTGGGCCTGCCTACCCAGCACTTACAATAATGTTGAATCATTAAGCTGAATTAGGTGATGGTGGGGCCAGATGGTGAATCTGGGAAGTAGCTTCCCTTGGAAATGGAGACAGATGTACATGGAGACCACTTGACCTTACAAAATGACACATTTTTATTTCAAATGAGATGTATTTTGTGAAATTTATCTCAGCACTCTGGTGATTGAGCTGTTTATAGAGGAAATATAATATCTGCATTTCAGTGCTGCAAGTCCAGATATGCCATTCAAAGGAACTTCTCACTAATGACTCCCAGACTAACAGGCTGACTCCAGCTTAACTGCATTGTGTTAAGTAGGAAGTGGTTTATTTATGAGCCAAAGTGCACAGTCACTGCAACAAAGAAAAAATATTTATTCTTTTAGTCTTTGATTCAGTAGTCTACCTGGTTTTGGCAAAGTATTTAAGCATGTGCTTAACTCTCAATGACTTCAATGGGACCGAAGCACGTAATTAAATGCTTTGCTGACTTGGGGCCTGAGGATTAATCCTGCAAGGTGCTGAGCACCTTCCACCACTACTGATTGCAGTGGAAGTGGACAGCATTCTGCATCTATCCGGAGAAATCAGCAGCTCACAACATCAGGCTGTAATAGAACAAAGGAGATGACCTAAGAATAGTGAAACTTACGTATGAAAGGGGGAAAACAAATGGACATACTATATGGTTCTGTTGAGCAAATGCAGTGTTGAAATGCAGGGCTTTATTAGTAAGGTTTGCGCTATTATACATTTGCCACTAATATGTGGTATTAGTATGAGTTGCAGTTTGTGGAAGGTGTTAGATGAGCTAAGCAAAAAGCAGAAACAGGGTCAGAGAAAGCATGATACTACAATTTAAGATACTCAGCAAGTTACATGGTATAAGATATGCAAATAACATCAGGAAACAATGATGCTCATGAAACCTGAGGAGCTGGAAAGTGAGCACCTCTGTTTGCTCATTGACATAACAGGCTGCAGGCAGTCGTGTAATGTGATTTTGCCTTACGGGTGACCTTCTTCTTGAACTAGGGAAACCATCACCTCTCCAGATGATTCAGTCTTCACTCTTGTCCAGCCCTGGTCATTGCATCTACAGAGACTATCATCTCTAGAATGGTTTTCATGCTTTAAAGTGCAAGGAACTGAGCTGAGACCACGGTACTTATTTTACTGATGGCCCCAGGCTGGACATGAATCATGATGACAGTTCTAGCCTGATAGCCATCTTGAGATTCATAGTTTCTGTTTTGAAATTACCTATAAAAAATGCCCAGACACCCCTTCAGATCTTGAAAGGAGAATACAAAATGTCAAGACTTAATAATTTATCCTAAATAGGACCCTGTCATTAAATATATATAGGTTCCACTGCTTGGTACCCTTACAGTATTGTAGAATTAGAGCTGAGGGAACAGCAAACGGACAGTCAGAATATAGTTGAAAGTTATATTACAAAATTGATTAAATGAATGATGTGATGAGTATCATCTCACCAGCTTGACAGATCATTGTAAAAGTTAGAGCTGGAAAAGAAAATACTATAATTTTGTTATTTTACTGATTAATACCATTACAGTACAGATCACCATATTTGGGGTCAGGAAGGAATTTTCCTCCAGGGCAGACTGGCAGAGGCCCTGGAGGTTTTTTACCTTCCTCTGCAGCGTGGGGCACGGGTCACTTGCTGGAGAATTCTCTGCACCTTGAAGTCTTCAAACCACGATTTGAGGACTTCAGTAGCTCAGACATAGATTGGGGGTTTGTTACAGGAGTCGGTGGGTGAGATTCTGTGGCCTGCATTGTGCAGGAGGTCAGACTAGACGATCATAGTGGTCCCTTCTGACCTTAAAGTCTATGATTCTATGATACAGTGTATCATAAGCATGGAAATTATACTTTAGTTTGTAGTCAAGATACTTCCTTGTTCTACTTCTTTATCAATAACTTTCTTAGAAGGAATAATTAAGGCTAAAAACATAACATCTTCAGGCCACAGGCTCAAGATAAATCCAAAGGTAAGTGAAAACCATCTGTGTGTTGGCCTCTGGGAAATGAGTTGGGGTTCAGTCCAGTTCCTAGTATGCAGGTGTCCACATCACACAAAGTACCATCATAACTGGATAGAACGGCTAGCCTTTGTCATAACAGCTGAATTGGCAGACAGACCAACCTGAGTAGAGAGCAGGCCTATAAGCGATGTTTATCCTGCTGCAGCCTTTTCTGTGTACACATACAGAGCACTTCATTTTCCAGTTCTATCAAGCTGGCATCTCTCACCAATATTACCATCATTTTTTAAAATGCTGATAGCTACAGTATCAGAGGGCAGAGTTCCTGGATTCCTTGCTGCCAACAGTCCTCATGCATTCCCATGGCAAGTTCAATACCCTGTGCTTTATTTACAATGTGCTATACAAGTCCTGTCCCTCCTCCCCCCGCATGTAAGGATTTTACCTTCTTCCTAGACACAGGGCAAGAGAAAGAAGGGATCTCACCTCCCTGAGATGCTGGGCGTCTCTAGCCCTTCTTCTGGCCTTTCCTTCTCTCTCCCTTCTTGTGTGTCTTTTAACCATCCTCAGCACATGTGCTGAATCCCCTTGTTGATTGGCTAGAATCTGGTGCTTCATCAATTATCTCATCACTTCAGCGCATGTGGGGATGCTTAGCCAGTGCACAGAATGGCAAGTCAGCCTTAGGCTACTCAAACTCTGTCACATATGGCTATGTAGATTCTATTGGCTCTTCACCACAGAGTCTGAGAACATCATGCACGATACTGAATACAGCCTCACCCTGTGAGGCAGGGAAGCATTATCCTTTTTTACAGATGGAGAACCGCGGCACAGAAAAATGAAGGCCCCAGTTCTGCCAACACTTATGCATGCACTTAACTTTAACTATATGAATAGTCCCATTGAAATTAAGTACATATGTAAGTGTGTGCAACGTTGGGGCCTACGTGACTTGGAGTGTGGTTGGTTAATGGAGGTGGGGGAGACCCTGCCATTGATGAGGAAGGAGCTGGATGTGTTAATTCACAAAAACACTGAATAGTATAAGGGAGATCTAGCTACAGTTCTAGGTGCATATTAACAAACACTTTCACAGACACAGCCAAAATGCAAATTCAGCTTTCCCCACAAATTCCACGTGCTCAGAATACCTCTTAAAGTGCCGGGAGTGCTTACTTATTGCCCCACCATCTCTTGTACAAAACGACCAGTTACTTGTCCATAAAACACATCAACATTCAGTATAAATGCTTGTACAGACTTCATACTACATTAAAAGGGGTGATTGTTGACTATATTAACTGTGGCTTATTTTTCATCCTTTGACAGCTGTTAACTAAACAGAAACATTGCAAATTCAGTTCTCATGCTTAAAAAATACTCGCATGAGGAATGGGAAGCTTTGCCAAATTGTTATCTGTGGTTTCTTTTTTGAACTTTGTGGATTATTTTGACAAATGTACGCTGGAGCTAGCACAGCTTCATAATGTAAATGTGAATTTTATTCACAGGCTGAAAACTTTGTGAAGGTAGATTTTAGACTGTAAATAAGTAGACATGGGCTCAAGTCAAAATTTTAAAGCAAAGTTGGGGGATATTCACATCTAGCATTTTGGTTTGGCCCATTATAAAGATAGAAGCCATTTCCAGAACTCTGAATTTGGATTTTTAACTGTCCCAAAGTTCAAGTGGGTTTGGCTCCAGTGCTTTGGTTTGGGCCACAGCCTATAAATAAATGTTCATTAAATCATCACAATGCTGTTACTCTAAAATATAGTTTCTGAAAATGAGGAAATTCATAGTTAAGATTCCACAAACAACTTCAATTCTGGATCATAGCCACACTCTGCCTTCACCTCTGTACAAAATCTCATATTTATTTCCAATAAAGGCTACAAGAACAGGATTTTCAAAACTGTCAGGTAAATTAGGAGCACTAGTCAATAGGAGTTCTCCTTAATCACTTAGGTACTTTTGAAAATCCCATTCCAACCCTTCAAAAGTTACTGCCCACTCATCGAATATTGTCCACAAACTTAGCCTCACCATCCTCCACTTAACCTGGCCTTGATGGGCAAGACACATGCACATTTTCCTTGTGCAGATCAGAGGCTTGATTCTTCCACATCCTACTTCCTACTATGTCAATAGATCACAGCATATCACATCTTATTTTCCATGTCGTTCTTCAGCTACACCTTCTTCCATTCCACTCTGAGGCAGCCCGAATTACTCTATTCCTCTTCCCCATACAAATCAGAAACCACACAATACCTTCCATATTCATCCCCAAGCTTTTCCACCTGAATCAGCAATGCCTGCAAGTTCCTTGCACCCTAACTACTGGTCATGTGGAATGTATAAATTCTTGAAGGGTTTGCCAGCAGAGTTTGGAAGTTCCAAATTTGAAATATTGGGATGAAAGTATTTACCAGCTGCATTGACATCACCAGGGAAGCTTACAATTTTTGTCATCTGTAGGTATTGGCCTCCTAGAATTTACAACATACAAGCATTGTAAATTCCATGAACATTCCCTATGGAGCTTACAGATTCCATGGTATCAGCAAAGTATGATGTGTGAATGACTCAGAGAGATTAAAATATATTATTCTGATCTCAGTTACCCCAGAATAAAGCCAGGATATCACTGAAGTCAATAGAGTTATGCTGGATTTAGTATGACGGAACCAAGGGCAGAATCTGACCAAGGTTTTGCTTGCTCAGTTTGTGTGAGACACTGATGTGAATTACAAATGGTGCCAGTTTCCCAGAAGAGCTTCTAAACTCGATGAACCCTGACGTGATAGAGGGTCATTATAAATTTCACCACATTAGTGAAAGAATTTACACATTTAGTGAGCCCTGAAATGGAAGAGTTGTGGGGATCTTACAGGCTTCTGTTTTGTGATCCACCAGTGGTATGTGTGGTCTTACAAAGCCTCAGAGTATAATATATCTGCTGCTGTAATTGCCACTCCCTCATTTTCTCCATGTGTACTTCCCTTGCCATTAAGATGCACTCCTTCTGAAGTATCATATAGTTCAAAGATTATTCACTAGACAGAGGGATCCACTGAAAGTTTTCAGCTTCCCTACTACAAGTTCCTTTTCTTCTCATCAGCTGGAAAGCATCCACCTGAATCACTTTCAGTCTGTTCACCTGAATTTCACTCTGACGGAGGATGTGGGTGGTAGAGGTATTGGAGTAAGGGAGTGGGCAAAACACTTGTCTGTTTGGAAAATAGCCATTTTCAAATAAAAGCTGAGTTTTAAAATGTAACTGTGCCAATTCAATTATAAATTCAGCTCCAATATTAAAATAGAAAAGGCTTTTTAAATACAAAAAATAGACACATTGTAAAGTTAAACATTCACTGCTAAACCACAGAAAACAGCAAGTGGAACTTTTCTTTAAGGATCCTTAAGGCACAATAGGCACTAATTGTTCAAACTAAATTTTTATAATGATTTTATAATGAAAACATAGTATGTGATTATGTCAGGACTGTATCGTACACATAAAATATTTTTAAGTGCAGTTATACACATCAGATTGTGCAGTTGCCAAAGAGAATTAGCAGCCAGCCCCATGCCTCACAGCCATAGTGAGCTTATATGACACACACACACACACACACACACACACACGATGTTTAAAAAAGTTCTTGAGGTTGCAAATTTCAGCACTTAAAAGTTAGGATTTGCCACAGTTAACACTGGCTATGCAACCTTAATTTGGCCCCCTTTTTGCATAAGCATTATGATACAGTCCTGACACGATCACATACTATGTTTTCCCACAGGCCTCTTGCCTCATTCAATGCACCGAATGAATGATGCTCATGCGCACTTATTCAATATTTTGTTTATCCTCATTGTTAAACGTGTAGCCCCTGGCCTTATTTACTGCACAGTGTTCAAGTCCTGCTCTGAATACAGAATTATTAATTTTCTGTGGTGCTCATCACTATAGTATCTGAGTATTTCACAAACAGTAATGAATTTATTTTCACAACACACCTCATAGACTTTAAGGCCAGAAGGTCATCTAGTCTGACCTCTTGAACACTGCAGGCCACAGAACCTCACCCACTCACCCACTCCTGTAATAGACCCCTAACTTCTGGCTGAGTTACTGAAGTCCTCAAAGCATGATTTAAACACTTCAAGTTACAAGAGAATCTGCCATTTACACTAGTTTAAACTTGCAAGTGACCCTGCCCCATGCTGCAGAGGAAGGTGAAAAAAACCCAGGGTCTCTGCCAATTTGACCTGTGGCAAAATTCCTTCTCGATCCCAAATATAGCGATCAGTTGGATCCTGAGCATGTGGGCAAGACCCACCAGCCAGACACCTGGGAAAGAATTCTCTGTAATAACTCAGAACCCTCACCAGTGTTCCATCACTGGCTGTTGGAGATACTTGTGGCTAGCAGTAGCAGATGGGCTACATGCCATTGTAGGTAGTCCCATCAAAACATCCCTTCGATAAATTTATCAAGGTCAGTCTTGAAGCCAGTTAGGTTTTTTGCCCCTACTACTCCCCTTGGAAGGCTGTTCCAGAACTCTGACAGTTAAAAACCTTCATCTAATTTCAAGCCTAAACTTGTTGGTGGCCCTTTGTTCTTGTGTGCACATTGGCGCTTAACTTTAATAACTCCTCTCCCTCCCCGGTATTTATCCCTCTGATGTGTTTATAGAGAGCAATCATAACTCCCCTCTGCCTTCTTTTGGTTAGGCTAAACAAGCCAAGCTCTTTGAGTCTCATCTCATAAGGCAGGTTTTCCATTCCTCAGATTATGCTAGTAGCTCTTCTCTGTATCTTTTCAGTTTGAATTCATCTTTCTTAAACCTGGGAGTCCAGAACTGCACACAGTACTCCAGATCAGGTCTCACCAGTGCCTTGTATAATGGTACTAACACTTCCCTGTCTCTACTGGAAATACCTCACCTGATGCATCCTCGGACTGCATTAGCCTTTTTCACGGCCACATCACATTGGTGGCTCATAGTCATCCTGTGATCAACTAGTACACTCAGGTCTCTTCCTCTTATCACTTCCAACTGATAAGTCCCCAGCTTATAGCAAAAATTCTTGTGGTTAGTCCCTAAATGCATGACTTTGCATTTCATCCCATTTATATTACTCCAGTTTCTTCTTGTCTGATATTCCGGTCCTGCTCCGTACTGGCAATACTTCCCAACTTTGTGTCATCGGCAAATTTTATTAGCACACTCCCACTTTTTGTGCCAAGGTCATTAATAAAAAATGTTATATAAGATTGATCCCAAGACCAATCATTGAGGCACTTCACTAGTAACCTCCCTCCAGCCCGACAGTTCACCTTTCAGTTTGACCCACTGTAGTCTCCCTTTAACCAGTACCTTACCCATCTTTCAATACTCATATTAATCCCCATCTTCTCCAATTTAACTAATCCTTTCCTATGTGGAACTGTATCAAATGCCTTATTGAAATCCAGGTAGATTAGATCTACTGCATTTCCTTTGTCTAAAAAATCAGTTATCTTCTCAAAGAAGGAGATCATGTTGATCTGGCACGATCTACCTTTTGTAAAACATATTGTATTTTATCCCGATTACCATTTATCTCTACATCCTTACCGACTTTTTCTTTCAAAATTTATTCCAAGACCTTGCATACAATTGAGGTCAAACTAGCAGGCCTGTAGTTTTCCCTTTCTTAAAAATAGGAACCATATTAGTAATTCTCTAGCGCAGGGGTGGCTAACCTGAGCCTGAGAAGGAGCCAGAATTTACCAATGTACATTGCCAAAGAGCCACAGTAATATGTCAGCAGCCCCCCATCAGCTCCTACCCCCCGCTACCAGCATCTCCCACCTACCAGTGCCTTCCCCTCTCTCCCTGCATCTCCCGATCAGCTGTTTTGTGGCATGCAGGAGGCTCTAGGTGGGAGGCGGGAGGAGCGAGGATATGGCAGGCTCAGGGGAGGGGGCGGGAAGGGGTGGAGTGGGGGTAAGGCCTGTGGCAGAGCCGGGGGTTGAGCAGTGAGCACCCCCCGGCACATTGGAAAGTTGGCACCTGTAGCTCCAGCCCCGGAGTCGGTGCCTATACACGGAGCCGCATATTAATTTCTGAAGAGCCACATGTAGCTCCGGAGCCACGGGTTGGCCACCCCTGATCTAGAGGGTACAACCCCCGAGTTTACAGATTAGTTCAAAATCCTTGCTATTGGGCTTGCAATTTCATGTGCCACTTCCTTTAATATTCTTTGACGGAGATTATTCAGGCCCCCCAATTTAGTCCCATGAAACAGTTTGAGTTTGACTTCCACCTCAGATGTGGTAATTTCTATTCCCATAACCTCGTTCCCATTGCTCCTTATTGCGCTTATTAAAAACAGAGGCAAAGTATTTGCTTAGGTGCTAGGCCATGCCTAGATGATCTTTAATCTCCACCCCATCCTCAGTGCTTTGCTGTCCTACTGCTTCTTTCCTTGTTTACTTTTTATTTATATGGCTATAGTACCTTTTACAGTTGGTTTTAATTTGCCTTGCCAGGTCCAACTCTGCTTGACTTTTGGCAGTTCTCACTTTGTCCCCACACTTTCTGACCTCCAAGAGATAGCTTTCCTTGCTGATCCTTCCCATCTTCCATTCCTTGTAGGCTTTCTGCTTTCTCTTAATCACCTCTTTGAGATGCTTGCTCATCTGTCTTGGTCTGAAATCCCCCCCGACCCCCCCGTTTGGGATGCAGGCTTCAGATAGCTTCTACAACTTTGACTTAAAGTAACTCCAAGCCTCTTCCACATTCAGATCCTTGAGTTCTTCAGTCCAGTCCACTTCCCTAACAAATTCCCTTAATTTTTTAAATTTTGCCCTTTTGAAATCAAGGACCCTCCTTGAAGATCTATATTTGTTTATCTTTCCATTTAGTTTGAACTGAATTAGCTCATGATCACTCAAGCCAAAATTGTCCCCTTACAACCAGTTTTTCCATGAAGTCCTCACTACTCACCAATACCAAATCTAAAATGCCATCAGCTCTCTTTGGTTCGGTGACTATTCGGTGAAGAAATCTGCCTGCTATCACATCCAGGAAAATCTGGGCCCTATTATTATTAGTAGCACTTGTCCTTCTGTGAGATCAGGAAGTGGCATTAGCCCATTTTACAGATGGAGAGCTAAGCCTCAGAAAGATTAAGGCAAAAACTATCCACTAATTTTGGGGTGCCCAATCTGAGATACCTCGGTCTGGATTTTTCAGAGCATTTAGCATTATATAGCACTTTATCTGTTCAAAGAACAGCTCCCATTGACTTCAATTGCAGCTGTGAGTGCTCAGCTCCTCTGTAAATCAGACTTCAGTGTCTGAAGTTAGGGACCCAGAAAATGAGGAACACATAATTTAGGGACGACTTGTAAAAGTTTGGTTTAAGTGACTTACCCAGCATCACACAGGAACTCTTTGCCAGAGTCAGGGCTAGAATCCAGTTCCCCTGAGGCAGCATTCAGTTGCGTTAACCAAGAAAGCAGCCTTTCTCTTCCTCAAGTCCCTGCCTCCTCATTCACCACATACTTTCCACCTTCAGCAACAAATGAGGCAGAGGTCCTACAGACAGCCGTCTCCATCACTACACAACCTTGATTCATCCCCAGAGCAGGTCCAGTCCGTGCTCCTAGAGAGGCAGGAGTCCTATGGAAAAAATAGTATGTGATCATGTAATTAAAGACATATCATTATGTACAGGGGGTGCACAGTCAGCCTTAATTCTGGCATTTCCTAACTTCTCAGTGCTTGACTTTGCAACATACTAATGTTCTTTTAACACCGTTTTTTGTGTGTAATTTCCTAGGTTTCTATACAAGCAAACTGAAAAAACCCCAGCAGTTCCATCATGTGGCACCATATTAACACATACATAGGTCAACAGCAAGGCTGGACTCTTTAAAGCCATTACACAGACCTGTGCCACTTGAGCTGACGGAGTAACTGATAGCAATAGTAGGTGTCATCCAGTCACAGTTTCCACACACACACACCCCAAGCTCCTTTTCCCATTCTACTCCCCTCACCTTCCCCTTAGGTCCAGCTCTTGTCCCCTCTGCATTCAAATCAGGCAACTTCCTCCTTCTCATGCCTGAGTCGAACAGAGTACTCAGTGAGATCAAAGGAGACACAGGTTTCCTGCTCTCAGTTCACATGATTGGACTTGGAGTTGGCGCAGCCCAGAGGTGCAAGTAGAGGGAATGTCCTGCTTAGCCCCATGCTGGAGCATGCTCAGTGTAGATGGGCTCTTTGGGGGAATTTAGCAGCTAAAATCTAAGTTTCAGAGTAACAGCCGTGTTAGTCTGTATTCGTAAAAAGAAAAGGAGTACTTGTGGCACCTTAGAGACTAACCAGTTTATTTGAGCATGAGCTTTCGTGAGCTACAGCTCACTTCATCGGATGCATAGCATATCGTGGAAACTGCAGAAGACATTATATACACACAGAGACCATGAAACAAAACTTCCTCCCACCTCACTCCCCCGCTGGCAACAGCTTATCTAAAGTGATCCTCAAGTAGAGCCATTTCCAGCACAAATCCAGGTTTTCTCACCCTTCCCCCCCCCCCCCCACACACACATACAAAAGTGAATTTGTATGTGTGTGGGGGGGGGGGGGGAAGGGTGAGAAAACCTGGATTTGTGCTGGAAATGGCTCTACTTGAGGATCACTTTAGATAAGCTGTTGCCAGCGGGGGAGTGAGGTGGGAGGAAGTTTTGTTTCATGGTCTCTGTGTGTATATAATGTCTTCTGCAGTTTCCACGATATGCTATGCATCCGATGAAGTGAGCTGTAGCTCACGAAAGCTCATGCTCAAATAAACTGGTTAGTCTCTAAGGTGCCACAAGTACTCCTTTAAAATCTAAGTGTTTTCTGAAAATGTGGAAACTACAGTTTTTCAGAGGCTTATAACTTGGCTAAATGTGAACAGATTTTCACAGGGATGACAAAAGGCACATCCCAGACACAAATTCCACCCCCTGCCAGATTTCAAGGCTCTGCTCCAAAGCCTGGGGGCACTAGATCATTTCAAAGAAATTGTCACCCAATTTTTTTTTAAGATGGGCAAAACAATGTCTTTTCCCTAACCTCATTCTCAGAAACATCCAAAACATTTTCACTGAAATTTTCCACGCAAAAGAAAAATTCAGCCTGAGGCAGGAATTGATCATTTCAGTCCAAACAGTTAAAGTCTGACAAAGTTATAAGCCACTGAAAGCAGGGTATTATAATGGGAACAGTCAGACCACTTTAATAGGTGGTTCTACCAGCCCTGCCTATAATATCCGTACACCCTGTCATGTGATGTTGTTCATTACGGTAAAAACAACCAAAAAATGTATGTAACATTTCAAGGACAAAGTGTTTATTCCTTTGTCTGTGTTTTCAGCTCCTCAGATAACATATATTAGTTCTTGTCTACAGGCAGCTGTTATGCTGAAGGGGCACTACTAAGCTTTACAACACTACTATCACAGAGTGCAATGGTTTATTTCCCTGGGTTTCCAGGCATACCATGTTATCTCTGCAATAGTGGCTTCCAAACTGACAAGTCCCTATGCATGCCTGAAATTGGTCTCTGGCACAACTGAAACTTGCCTTTCACATCCTGCTTTTTGATTTAATCATACCACAGTTAGCAATGTTGGAAAGTTAATGTGACTGGAGTGCTGGCTGCCACTAGCTCAGAGCAGGTCCAATCAATATGGTGTGTAAAACAGTGTCTGTACCTGCCAGCCCGTCCACAAGAGCTCCCGCTGTTGCTAATAGCATTGGAGCTCAACCAGTCTTTATAACAGTGAGGCTTTTTTGAAAAATTTCCCTTCCGAACATTGAAGCTAATCAAACCACCAGAGAGCATAGGCCTAAGTAATAAGTGAAGATAGTGGTTCAGGTAAAATGGCACCCACACCGGAATGAACCCTTTGTCCACCTCTATTAGTAAAGAAGTTTTTGTCAATCCAACAGGCTTACAGCATTCTTACTAGAGCTGGTTGGGATATTTTCTATTAAACAAATAATCTGTGGGAAAGTGTCAATTTTAATGAATCTCTCTCAGGCCCTGTATGGAATCTCTGGTCAAAATCAGGGAGGGAGAGAGAGAACTAGCCAGAATCTCAGTAATTACAGAACTTACCTGGGTTCGTATTCATGCTCCAAGTGAGGAGCTGATCCTGTGACAGCCATGTTGAAGCCCTGCCATGGTTCTATTGGCTAGCCTTATGGTGCTGTACCCAGCGAAAGGTCTCAGTTTTGCCCTCAAAAATTTTCTTGGGCTGGGAAAACCATTTCCTACCTAGCTCTAATTCTCACTCCCCTTCCCTGGGCCAGGCAAAGTAGCTTGCAGATAGATGGTTGAGTGGTTAGGGGATAAGCCTACCGCTCAGGAGGCCCAGGTTTGAGTGTCTGCTCTATCACTAACTTCCTGTATGACCTTGGGTAAGTCACTTAGTCTTTCTGTGCTTCACTTGTGACATGGCAATAATAGCATTTTCCTCCCCTACAATGCTGTTGTGAGGAGAAATGCACTAAAGGGCTCAGAGCAGCACTGTGTGGTACTCTGATCATGGAGGTCCTCTGAGAGAAGGGCAGTTATTATAAACTGTGAAGGTGGGTTTCACCCCTCATTACAAATATGAAGTAAAAACTGGAACCCTGTCCCTGTATCTGCTTCTCTAGGTTTATTGGTATAATTCATTAATGTCCCAGTCAGCCCCAAACAGAAGGTAGTATGACAGCACTTCAGTGCATTCCTTGCGGAAACACCGCAAACAGACCACACAATTTATTTAGAAGAGATCCCTTTGGATAGCAAATTAGTTCTAATGGACAATAACAGAGATACTGCAGATATTTTTAAAGAAAAACTAAATTCCCTTTCCACAACACATTTGCCATCTCACACCAACAAATTTCTTTGGGAATAGCAAGAATATTTGAGAAAATACAGTAACACTTATGCTGAGTTCCCCCTAATACCCTTCCTTTACTTAAAAACCAAGGGCCAGATTCTCAAGTGGTGCAAGCAGTCATGCTGACATTGATTATAATGGAGCTATGTTGGCTTATAACCGCTGAAGATATGTTCCCCCACCCAATCTTCACAACAAACGTTGACATTATATCAGGCTTTGTTTTTTGTGTTAGTCAACTCAGAGCAACATGCTGTCATGGTATTTAGTTAAAATTGGCCCAGAGAAGAATTTAATTTAGAAAGGAAAACAAAAAAATCAGCCATATTAAAATCTATGCAATAGCTTCAAATTACAAAGGGTTAGCTCTTTAAACTGGCCACTTAAACAAGACACCCTTGATCCTCTTCTCACCAGTTCTCTGATCTTCAGTGTAGTTGTTTCAGAGTAGCAGCCGTGTTAGTCTGTATCCGCAAAAAGAACAGGAGTATTTGTGGCACCTTAGAGACTAACAAATTTATTTGAGCATAAGCTTTCATGAGCTACAGCTCACTTCATCGGATGCATAGTTGTTGGCTCTGATGTGGGAGACAACATTAAACCAGTGTCTTGTTTTAACTTCACTATTCTCAAAGTTAAGACTTCTCTAGTGCTTTGACGACATAGATATCACAAGTTCCAGCCACTGAACCAGGCTTTTTTCTGATTTGTTTAGTATGTAAAGTGCTCTGCAATAGAGTCTGACGATAATATTATAATGAAATAAAATGGCAAACAATCACCCTACTTTTATAAATAAGGAAACTAGGTTAAACTAATGTTATCCTTGGTATTTAGTGCCAAAGTGCACTATGCAGTTCTCACCACCTCCTGGGCTGCCATCTGCCAATGCCTCTCCCGTTCACCCCTGTTCCTCTTGTTGGGATAGAGTTGAAGCATCAGGGGCTTCGAATGGCCAGGGAAAAAATATACCACTTTTTCCCTACAGGCCAGTGCTCTCTGCTGCTAATAATGCCAGAGGGAAATGAGGGTAAATAGATATTGTATTGGCAAAGCCTCTGAAACACTATATAATTAATATACTGTAGGATGATAAGAAAAAGAAGTAACTTCATTAGCAATACTGTGATTATTAGTGATTACACTGCATTTTAGTGATCTAGTACTTTTCAAGTTTGAATAACTATATCTTCAGTCAGCTAGAAATCAGCTTCTGTACCGCATGCTTTTAGAAGTCTCTCTTTTTCACCTGCATATGTTAACAGCTCAAGGGGAATTCCTTCATATAATGTGTCAGATTCTACCCACATATATGCACGCATGCACACACATGTGCATACACATGCACAACTCCCACTAAATTCAAGGGGAGTTGCATTTACAAACCTCCAGGCAAAATGTGGTCCATTAATTGCCATGTGACAACCAAGATGTACAGGTTTCAGAGTAGCAGCCGTGTTAGTCTGTATCCACAAAAAGAAAAGGAGGACTTGTGGCACCTTAGAGACTAACAAATTTATTTAAGCATAAGCTGTCGTGAGCTATAGTTCACTTCATCGAGCTGTAGCTCACAAAAGCTTATGCTCAACTAAATTTGTTAGTCTCTAAGGTGCCACAAGTACTCCTTTTCTTTTTGCCAACATGTACAGAATCAGATAATGGGAAAATGACCATTCTCTGGGTTCAGCAATTATTTAGCTCTTACATTGTATCTCTTGTGTCTGCAAGTTGCTTTTCTAGCATTACGTATGTAGAAAAATCTCAAATTTAACAGATGAAACCATCAGTTCCCTAAAACATAATGTTTCTTTCCAAGTTTATGTTCATAAAATTTTTCCCCCTTACTACTAACCCCAGCTGTGAAGCTGGTGAGTGATGAAAAATTCACCACATACAGAAAGCACAAACTTCTCCATTAGCCTAAGAAGTCCTCAATAGCCATTTCAAACCCTTCTTCAGACAGATAAGCATTTGCATATATGGCTTTTTAAACGCCAGGCTCCAGATCTCAGTTAATCTTACTGATCTCTGAAGAATTGTTTTGTTTGTTTGCTTATGGCAGCTAGGCTGACATTTTGAAATTTTTCAGGACAAGGCCTTTACTATATAGATAATTAGACTCAAGTGAGACTTAAGGCTTAAATGAAGACATGGATACTAAGTAATATAACAACATAAAGGGACACTTTTAAACAAGGGAATTATGTACCTGTCACCATTTTTTATATTTTTATTGTATTTTTCAAATTGAAAGACTATTGACTGCAATGCTTTTATTAAACTATTGGCACAACCTTTTTCTTTGTAAACGGATAGTCCTCCGGAATACGGAAAGCCCATGCTATAAGAGACTATCAAGGACTGTGCTGCATAGAATCAGGTGGGCAGAACACAGAGAAATGTGCAATCTACTGAAGGCTGTCATGTCATGCTATATGGCAGCTATCTCCATGTGTCTGCCTGGGATTGTTGGCTGACCAGGGAGTAGCAGAAGAGTGGCTGGTGGATCCACAAAATCCATTGAACCACTGGCCACCATTTCCATACAGCAGAGGCCGATGACTTGAAAGGGAGCATTCTTGCACTGGTCTTTTATGGGGTGGGGTGTCATGATTTCAGGGCTTGAGACCCTTTTCAGACCTTCTTGAGAACACCCATTTGTGACAGGTTTCGCTATCTTCACACCTCTTTGAGTGGAACAATGTTATCCTAGCACTCTGGGACTGGCTGTCAGGGCTGAAGGCCCCTATTTACCGGTTGTGCTAATTCAACAGGCCAAACTTGTGTTTGGCAGCTCTAACCCCTTTCCTCTAGGAGCTGTGGCAGCAGCTGATTAATGTGACTCAAAACCAGCCTCTTTAAACCATAGTATTATTTATTCACCCAAAGGTATATAGCACTCAGACCAAAGAATAAAACAATAAAGGCCCATATACATATTTCCCCTAACTAAACTGCAATCTTTCCTTGCAAGCTTTGGTAAATTCCCTTCAGCTCAGTTATCTCCATTTGTGAGGTGGTAGACGTATTCTGCTGCGTTCTTGGAAGACAGCCTACTCAACCCTGCTTCTTCCCTAGGCCAACATCTTTAAGATTTCTGTCCCTTTGACCTTAGGCTCAGGTCTGGGAAGAGTAAACCTTGCCAGCCTGAATCAGGCAGGGGTTGTTCCTTACTTAATAGCTTTCCCATTATTTCTTCAAGGACTCTTGGTGTTCTCTAAACTGTAGCTTATCTTTGAGAATGGTTCATTTCCTGTTTATTTTCTCCCTAACACTCTCCTTTGATTTAACCCCTTGCTGTAAGACAGGGTAATATCACACAGGTGTACTGTAGTGCATATGATATTTATAAAAAAAAAAAAAAGGCACATAAACTCCCTCATTCTCCATAGGGGTCAGAGGATTTCCCACTAAAATAAATTGGCCTCTTTTCTTCTCAAGTGTTTGTGAAGAAAAATTATTTGCAATGGTATGCAGCCCTCTTCTTTCAGAGCCATTATTCTTATACTCTTGAACACTGGACAGCCTATACATATCTATCTGCCTTATTGCCATAAGAATTCACTCAAATCTTCAGAGTGTTCACTGGTAGTATCCTTCACATGAGGTTACTGCATCAGCTTGTGTCTATTGCTAAATCAATGAGAAATAAAACTCCAAACACTACCAGACTGATGTTTCAACCAATAAAGATTCACTCTGGCTTGCTGGATCATCCTAATTAACAATATTAATAAAAATAAAGTAAGTAGATCTGCTTTATCAGAAAATATTTTTTTTCTCACCAAAATGGGAACTTGGTAATGCCTGGAGTTTTATTTGTCTGTGCTTTATTCTTTAATTGAAATTGACCAGCTGAGCCCCTGTTCATAACTACAGCTCTCCCCGTAACAGAACATCCAACAGGGCTTTGAGATGTACTGTGGTAAACAGTAAGGTACTGGAACCAATCACTGAGGCAAGGATGCAATTAATATCCATTCCTGTGTCCTGGAGTGTTCAGAAAAGGATTGACTGGTAATGTTTGTCGCCTTTCCTACCCTGGTAAAGCCACTGGTGACAGATCTTGATCGTGCTCCATCCCCTTTTTGACACCCTGGAGGCTCTAAGGTGATGAAGAGCTGGTTTCAACAGCTGGCCAGCCTTACATAAGGGAATACCTGGGCAGCATAAAGCTGCTGTAGCTTGCAAAATGCCCCACCCTCCACCCCATAGACGGTCTGTTAGTAGTTGGGAGGACACATGTCCAAAATGCTCTGGCACTTCTCTCCAGCGTAATGGCCCCCGTGGGCTGTTCCCTATCAGCAGAATTTAGCAATTAATAGGGGCTCTTTTTTGAATCAGAAAATAGCCAGATCCCATCCTAATGCAGGCCTATATTTTAAGACGAGGACTTTGAACTGAATCTAAAATCAAACAGGGAGTCATTAGAGAGCAGGAGGCATTAGAGCTCTGCTCCCATTTATCTTCCTTGCTCAGTAGGCAGACTGCTGTATGTTGTACTAGCTGCAGTTTCTAAATTAATTTGCCCAAACCAAAGAGATTGCAATAACCCAATTTAGAGCATACAGAATCATGGAGATGGGTCCTCATCTGAAAGGAGCAGATGCCCAGACAAAGGTGAAAGAAACCATTTCTCATTGTGGAAATTTTGAATCCAATATGACATCAAGACTGGGCACCGCCATGACAAATGATGGGCAGATGTCCTCAATAGAAGTTCAAGTCAGTGTTCTGGAAGTGCTTCTCCCTTCCTACCAGCATAACCTCTATCTTCTCCAAATTCAGTTTACTCCAACTGCTGTCTTCACCCATGTGAAAAACTAAGTTATTGTGACAAGTGTGCGACAGCCAAGAAAGTGATGTAGCCTTGGGTGCTATCTGTATATTGGTGCACATGACCTAAATCTTGTGAGGACAGCTGGTCTTTTAGCCAAAGATGGAAGAAATTTTGTTGAGATTTCTGCTCTTTTGGGCTCAAATCTGCACATTCTGCTTGTAAGTTTTCAGTGCTAGCTAACCTGCACAGAGACCTCATTTGCCTTGCACTTCAAACTGGCTTTATAGTTGGCCTGGAGCAGCAGTCTTCACCCCAGGCTACCTTCAGTATCAATATAATATAGCACCCAGAGAGAAGGGTTCACTCTTATTGAAATTATTAAGAGATTTTGGGTGAGACTTTCAAAAGCTCTCAGCATTAGCCAAACTTTACTCCCATTGAAGTCAATGGTAAAACTCCCACAGATTTTGAAGGGGGGATATTTACATCACCAAGAAGCACTTTTGAAAAGCCCATCCCTTATACCTCACGACCTGTTACATGTCCTGTAATATGAGCTGTGTACATAAGGATTTCAGGAAGAGTTCAGTGTCTATGTCACTTGGTACTTTGTCATAGCTCAGCACACTATGCCAGGTATTGTGAGATTTTTCATGTGAAGCACCATTTTCCCATTAGGATGCAGGCTTATGGGGAGGGCGTACATAAGTGTAGTAGTATACTTGAACTTTTAGATTTCTGGAAGCTCTTGAGAAAATTGATCTTCCTGACAGTAGATCCCAGTACTGAAAACCTAATCATCCAGACAGCCCACACATAATGTCTTTTGTACTCCAGAGTCCCAGGAAACATTTAAAAGCCCTCCTGGGTATTGTGACTATTCCTAAATTATTCAAAGATTATTATTTCAAGGAAGACATTGAAAGTAAGAAGAGGAGGTCTTTTACCCTAAGAACGTTGAACGTGCTGGTTACTTTGATTTTCATTTCAGTTTGGTTTAAACTGCAGATTTACACCAAATAAAAATGCTGGATCGGAGCTTGGCTTAGAAGCATCATTCAGAATCAGTTAATGGAAGTGATTTTGTAAAGGAAGTGGCAAATTCTGGAGTCTACAAAATAACTTTAAAGGGTAAAATATGCATCAAGGCATAATATTTTATGACAAGACTAATTACTCGGGGTACCCATATAGCCTCACATTAGTGATGCTACGGTAACAATGGGGGAAGCACTTTCATTAGAAGCCCCTGAGACTGGGTGCTTATAATTTTTTTTTTAATTATACTTTGAGGAGAAGTGTCTCATTCTTATTCTGAGCCCAGAGTAAATCTTTTTAAAAGTTTGCTAATAATTGGTGGTTGAGTTAGCAACGTGTGTTTATTTTTTATTTTATATTTACAGTGGTTTCCACACATTAGGACATTTTTAATGCTTTTCTTTGTACCCACATAAACAAAAATGGCCAACGAAATGAATGTAAAGACTGCCTTGTACTCTGACTGCCATTGTAGTTTCTTTTAACAATTTGTACACTTCCATACAGTACAAATTTCTGGGCCTCTCTCACATTCTACGAGGTTTTATTTTTCCCCTCACTATATGGACAATGGTTATGTAAACAGCAGAAGACCAAACACATCTGATCTGATGAGTAGGAAGTGTATTTTGCTGGAGTTTTACTGGTGTTGTAGTTCCCATTCAAATTGTTTTTTTAAGCCACTTTGCGGTGCTAAACCTCAGGAAAAAGAAGCATCCTCACAAACCAGAACAATCTTTCAAAACCCCACGAACACATGCCTTTGCAAAGGTTCTAACACAAATAAATCTTTGCCTCCATATTCTGATCCACACTTTCATTCAGATGGATGAGGAAGGCTCCGATTCACTTCATAACTCTGGACAGTGACCCTTTAAGTAGCTATAACCTGCTCTTATGATACTTTCCCTCCAGTCCCTTTCCCGCTATATGATTTTTACTCTAAGATGATTCAGCCCTTTATATTTTTAACTAATTAAATATTTTTAATATCAACTTTCCTTAGGGGGTGGATTTGGGCCTTCCTGAACAGTAGGAAAGTAAATAATAATTTGCAGTGTGACACCATTGCCATCAAATCCAAAGGTATTCTTCTATGTACTTATAAGGAGAATCAAATGTAAATCTAGAGGTAACGGTATTCTGCACAGCTCAGGTACAGCCACAGCTGGAATACTGTGAGCAGTTCTGAGTCATACATTTTATATTTAAAAAGCAGGGCAACAAAAATTATACCAGGACTGAAGAATAAAATACATGAGGAATGCCGAAGACAGCTAAATTTATATAGTCTAGAAGAGAGAATACTAGGGAAGACATGAGAAGAGTCTATAAATACCATCAAGCTGATAATATAAATGAAGGGAATTATTTAGTCTCAGAAGGTAGTAGGTCAAGGAGAAAAGGCCTGAAGCTATGGATGGGAAAATTTAGGTTAAACATGAGGAAAAAGTTCTTAAGAGAGCAACTGGGCAGTGAACTACACACATAGGAAAGGAAGGCCTGTCTTCATTAAAGAAATTTACACCAGTGTAACTACATCAGTGCAAGCCCCTAATGTAGACATACTGCATCAGGATAAAGCAGGGTTTACTCTGGTGCTACTTAATGAAGTAACACTCTGAAGTAAGCTGTCTGAAGTATGTGCTCAATTCACGACTGCCCTGCACATCATGTAGTCATTTACACCAGTGCAAAGTGGGTGTAAATCACTCCTCAGTGGACTTACTAATGTTGTACATGCATTTTGCACTTACTTTACACTGATGTAAATGGCTGCCCAGAGTGGAAGGCAATGGTGAATCAGACCCTGTCCCTGCAGATATGCAAGTGCAATTTAAATTAGATGGTAGTGGAAATGATGCAGAGAGTTGTTCATCAAAGTGCATAGGGTAAGATTAACTGTCCTGAGTTCTGACACTATATCTGTTCTCCCAGGGCATGCCCGTACTGCAGTTAGGTGGGAGCCTTCCTGCCTGGCTAGACAGACTCATGCTAGTGGAGCTTGAGTTAGCATGCTAAAAATAGCAGTATGCCCATTGTGGCTGGGGTGCTCAAGCCCACCTGAGCCCCTAGGCTTACTCCCAGCCGCAGTGTAGACATAGCCCAAAAACCTGATTGTTACAGATGCAAAGCTCCCAGTGAAATCAATATAGATTTTTCTTTTTCTTTTTTCCCCTCTCTGTTTCTTATGGACATAAACCCAAACAATTCCATTGAGTTTTCTTCCTTGTTTTCATGAGTATCTGTGATGTAATTAGTAACATCAACAGGGGCTCTGGAAACAGAATTTACAGTCTTATCCGACACTCCTGGATCAGACAAAATTCCTATTTAATTAAGTGTGAGTTTTGTCTGAGTAAAGAATGGGGGATTGGATCCCAATTTGTTAATTTGACTTTTCTCCACCTGGATAGCTTTCTCTCTCTCTCTCTCTCTCTCTCTCTCTCTCTCTCTCTGCAAAAGCACAGCAAAAATCATGCATAAAATGACTATTGTGTCAGAGCTTATTTTATTGTTCAGAGACAAAGTAGGGAATTTAATAAAAATTAGTTATTTAAAACCTAGAGCACATTCCTCAGCACATTAGAATGGTTTTAAGGCAGGTCAAGATTTGGCTTCAGACTATACTGGGGTCCAAGCTTGTGCTTTAAGACAGGTTCAAGCTTTGAGTCCAAACTGATAATGTTCCTTTAAGCTCAGCGTTAATCATCATAATCAAAACGTATCCTTTTGCATTAGCATGAACTTTTCCATCTCCCAGATTCTCAAGAGAAGATCTGTACATTTTGACGGGATCATTTTTAATAAAACCTGTAAAATAAAGATACAAACACTCTGTAATGTAGATATAGTTTGAAACTATTTATCAGAAATTAATAATGAAGCATGTAGCATTAGACCATTTTCTTCAAAGTTAGCAATGCTAAATGCTCTAACTTGGGTCTTAAGAGTCTCTGAACTGGTTATGATAAGGTTTGGTTAACTTAATTGGCTCCAGAAGACTCCCACAGGCATTCATATGTTTTAAAGTGGAAGAAATAAAATACATTCAACTAATTCTACAGTTCTAGATTCAGTGAAAGATGAAGATATATGTGCTACCTCTGGTCTGAAAATATTTCTGAAGAGTTAATTTTACTGATGAAAAGATATAATGGGTCTGAGTCTCCCTTCATTTGCACCAGCATAAATCAGGACTAAATCCACTGAAGCCAGGCGATTTATACCAGTTTAAAGCCAGTGTAAATTAGAGCAGAATAAGGATCAATATTACTCCTTTCTCACATCTGGTCTCCTAAAATAACTCTGTCAGTACTGTCAGTTCAGATTAGCCAATCAGTATTGGCCAGATACCTTGTTTGTAAATTTCACTCATTATAAATTGTTAACTTCTACTGCATTAACTAAAGGATTCAGTATTAATAAAATTATCAGCTGTCCCACGGTCAGATGTCAGATCATCCCATGGACAATACTGGCATCCATCAAACAAATGAAGACAGATAAAAGTTGGCATGTTAGATTATCTACTTTGATAAGATGCTAGTACCCAATTTGTAACCAAACGGAAATTCATTACAAAGATGCTAGAGAAAGACAGATTACCTTGAATTTATGAGACGGTAATCCTGTTCATTTAAGCCCTTGTAATGAACAACCATTTTCTTCCTTCTTTTACTCTTTTAGCTCACTCTGAAGTTTTAAAGAAAAAGAATGGGTTGTAAACTGCAGTGGTGGTATTGCTTAGGGTAGAATTATCCCCCTCTCTTGCTTTTTAATCCTCTGAGCTTCATGCAGGGAAGTCTTGTTTATATTCATTCTTACTGAGTCTTTAGCAAGTATTTTATCAATTAATTATATAGGACAACATTTTCAAAAGTGACAATTGATTCTGAGTGCCACAAAGGGGCCTGATTCGTACCCACTCTCTGAAAATCACGATCCCTTAACAGTGTATCAAATTGGGGACCCAAAATCCGTTTAGAGGAGAAGGGGCGGAGGGAGATTGGAAGGTAGCTGGAGAGACAGATGGGGACAAGGGCCTGATTTTTGAAGGTGGAGGAAGTTAGAGTATATTTGTATGCATGGGGGAAGGAGCCAGAAGAGAGGGAAAGGGGCTGGGTGAGGGAGAGGGAAGGAGCAAGAGAGGAGGCAAGTTTGACAGTTAGAGTGGGAGATGGCAGCAAAGTTAATAGATGGCAGAAGATTCAAATAGCAAGCAAAACTGGGGCTCTCAGCAAACAAAATGGTAGCAAAGTTGTTAGTACTGTTGCAGACAAGCAGCAAAGCAGTGACAGTACACAGAACAACTGGACCCAAGATTCAGTCTGGCCCACAAAGAATTAGGGATGCTTCCATGTATGTTAAAGCAACCTTTATTTCACATATTCTGTTAGATTTCAGAGTAACAGCCCTGTTAGTCTGTATTCGCAAAAAGAAAAGGAGTACTTGTGGCACCTTAGAGACTAACCAATTTATTTGAGCATAAGCTTTCGTGAGCTACAGCTCACTTCATCGGATGCATACATGCTGCCACAGACCTCCTGGTGCCCCGCTTCCTCCTACACCAAGCACAAGAGAGAATCTAACTCTTGTTATTTTTCTGCCTTACACCAATATTTCAGCCAATTTGCACCCTCCCCCCTCAAAATAACATTATCCCTCTCAAAAGTGGCATAGAAACCTGCCCTGGCAACATATTTGTCTAATCAGGTCACTCCTTTTTCACACAGGCCATTAAATCTTCCTCTGTTTGGCTATGAATCCTAGTCAAGCCCCTCATCACAATATCCTGTCAAAGAAAGAATTCAACCCAGAATTCAACCCAGAATTCAAACACTCAGCAGCTAAGGGGAAGATTTTTCCTTTTCCTTGTTATCGTTTGTTGCATATAGGAATAATTTTCTCTCTCTCTGCAGTATGCTGGCAACAAATGCTTTTGGAGATTGATTAAATGCCTCATCTTTGCTTGGCCTATTAATCTCAGCAGCCATTTATTGCTTCGTATAGTACAGTGCATTAGGGATTATCCCTTAAGTACTGTGTGTAGAATGCATGTACTAGTGAGATATAGATCGTGTGAATTGGAAATGTTCCTCTGGAAATATGGAAATGTAGTTGCCAATAAATGCTATGCTGCCTGGATGCCTCAATCTTTTGTGCCTTGTACTGTAGAGTCCCCACTCCCTGCCTTCTATTTGGTTAACAATGCCAGTCAACAGTTTTGTCAACAAGAGCAGGAATTAAACCACCCCAATCTCCAGTGAAAGCTACAGCATGAATAACTGAGAAGTGGTGTGTACCAGCTGGTACAGCTGAGTTCTTAATCTGGTAAACTCTTACAGTTACCGCCAAAGTTTGGGAACCACTGTCATCGTATTAAGTATATGTATTGTGGTAGTACCCGAGCACCATTTTGCTAAGCAATGTACAAAAACAGAGTAAGAGTCCATCTTTGCACTGAAGCTACAGGTCTGAACAAATTAGAATCTAAATTGATCCCGCTATTGGACCTGGAGCCTTTGACTAATATTTTTTATTGTCTCGAACAACCTGGGCCAGATCCTCATCTGGTGTAAATCAATATTAACTTCAAGTAAGCTATGTCAATTTACACCAGCAGGCTCCCTGTTTCTGGGCCACTTATCAATGCCTTTGAAACCTCATCACCTCAATACTTTGTTTAAAACCTTAGGTGTCCAAAGCAATTATGGCTGGTTACAGCTAAGTTGCCTTACATTTCACCAACACAAAAGCGGATAGGCACATGGGTCAGGCATGAATTCCCTCTTCTCATGACTGATAATGTTAATTTTTTATTGTTATTTGTGTAGCACACATGGCATGGTAGGCACTTTTTGGGGAGAGGATGCCGTCCCTGACTCAGAGAGCTTACAATCGAAACAGACAACATGCAGATAAGGAAGGAGAAAAGCCAATGTGACTGAGCAGTGACATTAAGCACCTGGTCTTGTAGTTCCAACATCTTTGTATTATATTCCCTCTGACGCATCAGGTATTGTCCAATGCGAGGCAGGCTCATGATATTAATTATCATTCCTCGGGTAATATTTATATTGCAGTAGCAACAAGAGGCCCCCATTAGAAACTGCACCACTTTGTGCTAGGAGCTGTACAAAAACATGCTCCATAACCCCAAAAGCTTACATTCTAGGAAAGCGATGAGCCAATGGCCTCATCTATTGTCACAGATCCCAAGAGAATGCAGGAATAGAGGGATAAGTCTGCAGAAATGAAGGGACAGAGTACAAAATGTTCATTGGCTTTCTTTTCAGAACAATCAGATGGGGTTTTGCATTAAGTAAGTAATGATTTTGCTATTTCTTTCCCTAGCTCAGTAGATCTTTTGGATGATAATTACTTTTTGTGCTTGATTAGAATGGCTCACATTTGCTGAAGCCTTTGTTGGGGTAATGGATTAGCCAGTTTGCATTTGGTAGAAATAAATGGTATTCAAAGCACGGTATTCAAAGCATCTCTAAAATATTTTTTGTGGGGGTGGCTTGTAGTAGGGAGATGGGGTATAAGAGAGGGGAAGAGGGTTTTGAATCCAGTCTGGAATTTAACTGTCTGCTGATGAAGTCTCCACTAGTATGTCCTATACTCACAATATTTGTTAAAGTTATTTACCTAAATCAAGTTGCTGTGATGTTCATGTCTCTTTACAATGGCATAAGTGTATGCATTCAGGCCAATAGCAGTAACTCAGGAAATCAGCAGCCAGTCGTCTCTGTGACTACATCAAGCAGCAAAAACCCACACTTAGCTCTGGGACCAATCTTTGCTTCCTCAAACCATGAGGCCTGGTAACCACCATTATTTTAAGGTTTTAAGGGAAATGAAATAGTTTAAAAGTGGCTAATGTGATGCGTATGACACAACCCACATTAACCCACTTGAAAGCTGTTTACTTCCCTTCAAATAGTTTAAAGCTGTGTTTCCCAGACTTGGGACGCCGCTTGTTCAGGGAAAGCCCCTGGTGGACCGGGCCAGTTTATTTACTTGCTGCGTCCGCAGGTTCGGCCGATCGCGGCTCCCAGTGGCTGCGGTTCGCTGTGCCCGGCCAATGGGGGCTGCAGGAAGCAATGATACAGAGTGGACGATTGAAACCAGATCTAAGTAGGGGTCTTTGCTTCATAGGGCTTGTTTACACAGCACCAGCAAAGCTCTCTAGAGGGGTGTGAGTTAAAGAGCATGCTAACATGTTGCACTCTATCTGCCCCATGTAGGCCCTGCTGGTGCTCTCTAAAAGGTACCTAGTTCTCTTTGATGTTGTTCTGTTTCAAACATGAACTAGGTACCTTCTAGAGTGCACCAGCAGGGTTTCCGCAAGGCTGCTAGAGTGCAGCACATTAGTGTGCTTTACCAGTCATACCCCCCTGACACACTTTGGCGTGGAGTGTAAAAAAGCTTTAAATGTGTCTGTCTAGAGACCGCTAACTACGGTTTGCAAGAGCTAACTGTAGGCGGAGTGACCATACTTATGGCTTTTTACAAACATAATAACACTGCAGCAACTTCACTGAGATAAGGAACTTTGACTAAGCAGTGACCAGTACAGTGCATTGCAAAATGTATACATTGAGAAAATCCCTGCAAAATCTCTGCCTACATTGTGCTACATGTGAAATCCCCACAACTGCCTGAAAACCTGACAATCTTTTTCTGTGGTCTTTGGTTATTATTTACTGAACACTTTAACAAGAATTATTCAATTATAAAAACACTTGGGGGTATATTTTGTGTAAAATATGAATTATTAAGGGTATTAGAGCAGGTCAGTCTTTAACATCAGTGTTGTTATATTACTGGAGTTCTGATACTTTTAATGGAGCTTTAATTGAAGCGGCCTGCTAACAATTTTGAAAGATGCATTTTTATACAGAGATCAAAGATCAATGTGATTTAACCCACTGCCCTGGTGTCTGTGCTCCCATTCGGCTCAGCATATTAATTGAAGCAGTGCTAGGGCTTTGTCTTTGTTAATGGGATTCAGCTAAAAAGTAGACTAATACTAGCTTAGGCCTAACATTATTAAAGCCTGTTATTTCTGTGCCTTCCTCGTCCCTAATTTGTAATTCACACTGGTCAGTATCCAAAGAGCCTGCTGGGAGACTTTCTAAGTACACTTTCTTTGAGAACCATTTGCTGCTTTATAACAGAATGGGGTGGAGCTGGATCTGCCAATCAACTTGAAAGGGCTTTTTGTAAGAATGTTATGAACCACTGCGTCATGTTTAGATCTGTGATTGCTTTTGAAAGGATTGTTTTTTCATACTAGATTCCATTCTGTCAAACATTGTCAGAGCTTACTTGTTTTCTTGAAATACTATTATCCCTAGAGCTCTTGATGTGGCAACTGTAAAAAGACTAAATGAAGCTGAAACATAGGTATCAACTGATCAGCTGATGCAGATGATTTCAGCCGCATTATGTCATGTGATAGTATTGATACTACTCTGCTCCAATTCTATAATTATCTGTGCTGCTGTTGGTGTGGAAGGCAGCAGTCGAGAAGGGGTTAAAGAGCTCCTCTGGGCTCAGTCAGTCCCAACCCAGGGCACTTGTAAGGTTTGTCAATGCTGGAGAAGGGCAGGTCCTTAAAAGGGAGGATCCTGGTCTAGACTGAGTGGCATTCAGGAACAAACAGAACTAGTGCACAGAGCTTCCCGGCCTCAGGGAACAGGGTCTGTCTCTTGTGGAAACTGCATGACAGCACCAGCTTCCCCGAGTCCTCTGAGGAAGCAGAAGGACCAGATTTTCCTTACTTTTATTTTTGGAGCTCTGGAACTCAGCCTTGGTGGTTTGGACACACAAGGGACAAGGAGCCAGACCTTCCTCCCAAGGACTATTGGTCTGTACCCTGCATGAGACCATGGGGAACCAGCCCTCTTCATGGACTGTGGAGGTATTTTGCCTTTTTCTTTTGGACTACTTCAACACACACCCCTTCCCTCCACCAGAAGGGGGAACTCCCTAAGAGGTATAGCTGGAGGGCTGTACCCCAAGTCTGGGACCCAGACCACAGTCATGTTGCTGTCCAGAGAAGAACATCCAAGACAAGAAAAGTGCTGCACTCAGCCCAAGGGGGGGCCAGAGAGGTAAAACCTATCACAGTTGAGGTACTGATTAGTTTAATTATTCTGCTTAATCTGTTTGCTGTCTTTAATGCAATGGGTTCCCAGATCTTTTAAAGCGACCTGCTCTGATTATTTAGCTGATCAGTGGCAATGATAGTAGGTAACCTCTTTCTGTAGGTAACCTCTTTTCATCAGCTCTTAGCTCAGTTGTATTCTGGGTTCTTCATGATTTAGTTGTGGGTCACCTCGAGACCGGACCCACATTATGCAAGCACCTGTGCAAAATAAGGTTGGTCCCTGTCCACTCCTTCTGTCACTGTAGTTGGGCCTGTGATTCTCTGGCTGTTTCAGGGTGTGCATACAGAGTTTGGAGATGAATGGGTTTCTTAGGTAGCATAAGGCCATCACTGGATAAGAGAACAGAGCTGTGCATGCTGGATCTGTGATCACAACATAAATGCCCAGCTATTTCTTTGTGGGACCTGGAATTGAAACTGTGAATGAGTCAGAAAATATCAGTTAAAAATTCGCAAAAAGAATTATATTTTTTTCTTAACGCCATCTTAAACATTTTTTGTTGATGTGTCTATGTAGCACGTTAAATTGTTTAGAATATCAGACCACATTGCTGTTGACAAGGCTGCATGGATGTGACCCAAGGTCAGATAGAAAATTGCCCTAATGCTACTTGGTGAGATTTCTTTAAAATATGTCATGGCTATGCAGGCAACATACAAATTTAATTGCTACCAAATACATGTCACTTTACAACTGACTGTTTTTATAAATAAGAGGCACCTGGAGATTGGTGATGGGTATCCATATAAATATCCCAGGGGTCCAACACTTTCTCATGTTGAGTCCTACTGTTGCTAGTGGTCCCATTGTGAGACTACTCACCAGAATAGGTACCACTCAATGTAAAGGTTGCTGAATCAAACCCAGATCCTCAATGGCATGTAGGTCCCTAACTTCCATTGACATTAATGGGAGTTCGGTGTGTAAATACCTATGAGGATCTTGACCTCAGTCCCTAACTAAATAATGCCCAGCCTCACTCTTTTCCTGAGTGTTTAATTTCAGACTGACTCTTGAAAGGCAATTATATTCTTGAAACTGAGCCCTGATCACAATGTGAGTCTAACCATGGAGTTTACTCACAAACACTTGCTCTCTTATCATTAAATGGGTTCAGTTTTTATTTGCCTCTGTTGTTAAAGACCATGGGATAATTATGGATTCCAATTTAATGCTCTGTGAACACAAGGGCTGTAACTAACTGCATTTTTTATCATCTCAGAAATGTAAGTTGAAATAACATTTTTGTTCTGCTAGTTACCAAAGCTATTTACTGAGATTATTTGCTGGTTGGGCTATTTAAGACCTAACCCAGCAATGATTTAATAGGCTACTACTGGTATTAACACAGGAGTGGTGTGCTATCCATGTTCTCAGTGTGCACAAATGTAAAGACACAGGCCTAGTAGCAGCAAGGAGATCACAGTATAAAACCTGCAATGGTCCAGATACCCTTGATAATGCATGTGAGTCAAGGGCTCAGCATAATCATGATGCATTATTTTAGGTAGTTCTTATTATACAACTTGTGGAAGAAGAGAGCTTCAAGGAGGAATTTAAATGGAGAAGAAGGATGTTTGGTAGTAAGTGGGAGATGCATGAAAAAGAGTATAAATGGGCCTCTCATATCATATCAGCCAACGAAAGGAGTCAGAAGTTGATAATATTTTGAACTAAGCTTAAAGTTCTACTGCTCACCTTAAGAACTTTTCAAGCACTTGTTCCTACCGTGCTCCCCTTCCATCACATGATATTTTAATTGTTAACACTAATTCTCCAAAGTGTGGTTTTTTTATTGGGTTTTTTGGTTGTTTGTTTTTTATTTAAACTCCCTGAGCACTAGTCAAATCTTGGAAAAACAGCATGTACCTGGCAGTTTTCTGGTTATTTAAGCTTTATTTCAGCTTTCTAGCCTAAATTACAATTTAGTAAATTCTGACTTGGGGGAAAAACCCTATCCACCATAGTGCAATAATATTCTTTCGTATGGCAACTTGAAAAGCAACATTAAATTCAACATCCAGGTTTGTCATCTACTCTATGGCTTCCAGTGACATGGGATGAATCAAGGCTGTCCCTCTGGAGAAGGATTTTAGAGAACAGCAGTTCACAAGATGTCCCATGGTTTGGCTGTCTTCTCCATATTCACATATTGAGCTGTCCTTCATTTTCCATGTGTGTGGTAGGTAATTGTAATGCCTGTCCGAGGTTCTGATGTAGTTCTCTGTGATCCATATCTTACATGGTATGGTGAACCCAGGTGGTTGGTCTACAGGATCTGTGATCAGGTCTTGATTCTTGACCCCATTGTTTTCCCACAGCCTCTGCCATTTGTCTTTTGACGACAGTCTTTGACTGCTAATTGGAAGGGGTTCCTAGATTTAAGGTGGCATCTCAGGAGCAGAAGGGAAGTTGGAGATCTTCATAGATGGACAAGTCTGCGTTTGTTCTCTCACAGTCATATTCTTGTAGTATTACTGTTTCTCTTTTGAAAGATGGTGGTAAGATATGCACAAGGAAGCCAGACTGTCAGTGTTGACTTCAGCACACCTGTGACAATTTTCATAGAAGTATTCAGTTGCAAATCAACAAGTTTGACGGGTACACTATTTGCCATACTGGCATGCAATATTCAGCTGCGGAGAAGATGAGGGCCAAGTAGGCTGTCTACAAGGTGTAAGCACCTGCTGTCCAACTGATCCTGACTAGTTCGTGGATTATATTGTTCCTAGCTTTTATCCTGGCAGCGGTGTCGTCAGATGTTGGTGACATGTGAGACTATGATCCAGAACCACTCTAAGATATTTCAGGAAATTCTTGTAGCTGAGTTTGATGTTGCAGCAGGTGACATTCAGGCACTTTGTATGTTGGTTGCTCAGGTGAAACATGGAGACAGCTGTTTGAGTGTTTGGTTGGAGTCACCATAACCAGTAGTACTCCAGTTTTTTCAGATCATCTATGAGGATGCATTCCACTTGGGTAAAAGTGCTCATTTGGATGGCTAGCATGAGATCATCCACATATCCAAATTTCCATGACTGGATCAATGGCATGTTGTTGATATACATATTAAAAAGCTAGGAGGCCAAGATGGATCCCTGTGGGAGCCTGTTGTTCGATTAAAAAAATCTGCTGGCCTGTCCCATTAGATGTACATGAAACTTGCGACTGGCAAGAATAACTGTCTGGAAGCATAGCGGTGCTCTTCAATCCATTATTTTTTGACACTTTCGGAAGTAGGCCACCCTGCCAAACTGTGTTGTATGCCAAAGGACACGTACACAAAGACAGCTGCTCTTTTGAGCCCATGGTGATGGCTAGCTTTGATGTAAGTCATCAGTACTATTACCTGACTGGGCATGCGCCATCCCAGTCTAAACCCAGATTGCTCTTAAGGGATGTAGTCCTCAAAGATGGGTGTACGTCTTTGGAGTATTATCATTTCCAAGAGCTTGAAAATTACACATAGTAATGATATCAGCTGGTTGTTTTTCAGATTGTCAACTGTCTTCCCTGGTTTCTGGAGGGTGGTCACCTTTGCTGATGCCATATCTTAGGTGTTTAGCGAAGGGCATGCATGTTGGCCAAAGAAGCACATCATACAATTGCAGCCATGCTGAGCTAGGTTTTTCAGAAATTCTGGGAAGTTGCTATCTGGGCCTGCACCTTGCCAAGTTTGTGAGCGTTATGGCCTTCTCCACTTCTTTTCTAGTGAATGGCTTTGATGGATTTGAAGTTTTTGGGCAGTCAGATAGGGAGTGATAAAGCTCTTTCTTCACTTTCCTTTTAGGATGACAGTCTGTGTGAGCCTTGGAATTCAGGAGCGTTTGGGTGGGATGGCATCGGCTGTAACATGTGGCACATTCCTCTGCGGAGGGTTAGCATCACCAAGATTGCGGAGAAGTCTCCAGGCTTTTCTGCTTGACTGGGTGAAATCTATGCTCTGCATTGTTATTATACCTCACTCTTGTCTCATGAAGTTCAGTGATTCCAGGAATGTGATTGCAGCAGCCGGGTTACCCGTTGTCCTGTACTCTTTAGGAGTGCCTCAGTCTCTGCCAAGGACAGAGTGTAGGCTTTCCTGTAGCCACAGTAGATGTCCCTTTTCACACCCACTTTAAGGAGGTTGATAAAGTTGTCATAACTGGCTATGTTCGCAGGTATTCGCTAAATCACTTTTTCTGTGGTTTCCATGTGTCCATTCCAGTCAGCCTTCCTAATGTCCCAATGCAGGTTCAGTAGTGATGTGATGAGGAGGAACTTGGAGACCAGTGTGTATGACAACAGGGTGGTGTTAGCTATGCAGAAAATCACCAAGGACAGTTTCTTCTGCCATTAGGGGCCGTGAGTTCTGGTCACAGGACATGCAGCACAAGTCCAGCAAATAGTCTTCTCCATCTTGTGGAATGGAAAGTTCCTGACTGCTTAGAATCAAACAACAGGTTCTTGTCTGTTCAGAATTTATAAATAAGGAAGGTAAGAAATCATCCTCCTTATTTCATTCAATGCCAGATTGTGGAGCAGGGGGGTTTACTTACTTGAATGATCTGACTGAAATCAGTGGGATTATTCATGGTGTAAGTGCTCACCAACAATATGACTATTTAAAAAAAAATCCAACTATTTTTCTTGACTAAAGTAGGTGGAAGAATACTAAGACCAAAAGGAGTGATCAGTATCACAGTAGATAAACAGATGTGGCTCGGATCATAATTCTCAATCAGTCATGCTCTAGAGTAGAGCCAATAAATCACTGTCGTAACCAACTGGATATCTACATTCAGGTAATAATAATAATACTAACCAGCATTTCCCTGCATGATTATTAGGGAGGCACAGCTGTGTCTTATCTTTGCCTTGTTATTTTTATCCATTGTTTCCATGTAATTGTGCACAAAAATTTAACCCATCTGCTTGTTCTTTCTGTTATCCCTAACCCTATGGGCCCTGTCTGTCTATTTCTGTCCCTTTCCTCACAAGATAAAGATAAATACATCATATAATACTGCACTGCAGCTGTCACTTGACTTTGTAGATTCCTGGACATTTCCTTATGCTACTCAGTCTGTTCTAGTAACATCTAAAAGCTATTCTATAGGGAAAATAACCTTTCCGTGTACGTGACTGTGTATGTCTTATATCACACACTTGGCATTAATGTCTAACAAGAAAAATTCTAATGATTGGTACATCAAACTTCACAATCCAATTTCTCCCCTCGTGTCCAGCTAACTGTTTCCTTCAAGAGCAATCCTCTGGCAAAATTATATCCACTTTATTCAATTCCTTAACTAGTTCTGCTTTAAGGTTGTATACCTTTGATACTCCACTCTCACGTCTCACTCTTCTTCACTTGCTTTTGCAGTTCCAATGTTTCAAGCTTCTACTGCAAGAATTATGTTTCTATCAAATAGTGTTTGACTAGCCAAGATCATTTAAACCAAAATGTTCAAGTGTTCACCTGAGCATAGTCAGATTGTAAAGATTCTATCTTAAAGTTCCAAATTTACTCTGTATAATCTCTCTCAATCTGCATTTAAAGATACTGAACTGTATTGAGTAGAAAAACATGCAAATGTACTTAAATGGATATTTCAAAACAACTCACGAGTCATGTCTTCGTACAGCGGCCAATACGAAGAAACTGGAATGCTGATATGATCTTTCAGCACTATGGCAATACAAATACACTAATATTTATAAATATTTTTAAGAGTATACCCTGTCATCAAACTTTGCATTCTTTTTGCAGAGGAAGATGTAAAATCAAGGACAAATGAAGCGTGTTGGGAATAAGGCTTTAAATTATTGATGTTTACGTGTAGACAGTTGCTTTAAAAGAATGCTCAAATGGTGCTTTGAAATACATTACTTTCTTATATCCAGGTTTGTCTTTAAAGTATTATCATCAATAGGCTTTAAAAAATTGACCTACCTTGAAAATTGTTCAGTTTTTTAGATTTTACCTTAAGGTTTCAAACTGGTCACTGGTAAAGTTCAAAATTAAAATAGATCAACCCCATAAACATTGGCAGAATATACAATTCCTCTTAAACAAAGGTTTTGTGAATTGCCAAACCACCTTTGTAGTGCCCCTATTGAACAAGGAATTTCAGAGTGGATAAAAATTTACTTTAAAACATCAGATTTTTAAAAATTTAAATATCCTTTTTCTTTTTAAAAATAAACCTATTTAAAATTTAATTTGAAATTATAACAATCTGTGTTAAGGCCTAAACTTACTATAACCTATTGAAATCATTTAATTTAAATTTAAAAATTAATATTCAGCAGTACATGGTTGCTGCTGAACTTTAATTAAAAGTCAAAGCACTGAACTGGTAGAAGTCATGGCTAAGCACCTGGAACCAGAGTTTGTTGAAGTGCATGTTAAATCAACTTTTGACAGCAGTAAACTCTTCTTCAGGTGCAGAGAGTATATTTTCTTCTTTTCACTTTATTCAGCTACCTCAGTTCAATGCCTCGCTCATTCAGTTAAGAAACTGATTGGGAGCTGACACAGCAGAAAAACTTGTTTTCCTCTCACAGTCTGTGAATAAAAACTAGATGTGAGAGGATGACATCTATTAGTTCTAAAATCTTGAAGGACATGGTGACCAGAAACACTCCATTCAATTAGTAACTAAAGATAATACTTCCATTGTTTAACAGATCAGTTAGTTTAAAATGCAAAACATGTTTTGAAAAACTTTTTCGTATGTATCCAGCATACTTAAGATCGTTTTTATTTAACTATTTTTTGCATGCTGTCTGCACATTTTTAATTGCATTCCAATTTTCATCCAAATAGATCTTTTACAAATCACAAACAAAAAAATTAATTCAGTAAATAAAGGCACCTGCCATTTTCTAACTTAACAGAGAAATGTAAAAATTATGAATCTGAATAAATTTACTTATACAATTATACAGCATAACATACACGTGGATAAATATAGGACTGGTTCACACATACAATTTAGGTCAACATAGCTGCAACACTCAGGAGTGTGAGAAGTCCACATCCCTGTGTGCCATAGCTATGCCGACCTAGCCCCCAGAGTAGATGCAGCTAAGTTAACGGAAGAATGTTTCTGTCAACCCAGCTACCATCACTTGGAGAGGTGGAGTTCCTACAGTGATGGAAAAACCCTTTCTGTCGCCCTAGTCTGCATCTACACTACGGGGTTATGGTGGCTACGGTACATAGCTTTGCTGCTATAGAACCTGTAGTGTAGACATGGCCATGTCTACATCACCCTGGTTAGCAAAAAGAAGTACCAAATTTAGTGTAAAGGCTATGTTTAGTTGCAAATCAAGCTGAGGACTGACTGGCTAAGCAGCAGTTCTGCAGAAAAGGACCTGGGGATTACAGAGGACAAGAAGCTGGATATGAGTCAGCAGTTGCCAAGAAGACCAACAGCATATTGGGCTGTATTAGTAGGAGCATTGCCAGCAGATCGAGGGAAGTGATTATTCCCCTCTATTCGGCACTGGTGAGGCCACACCTGGAGTATTGCATCCAGTTTTGGTCCCCCCCACTACAGAAGGGATGTGGACAAATTGGAGAGAGTCCAGCGGAGGGTAATGAAAATGATTATGGAGTTGGGGCACATGACTTATGAGGAGAGGCTGAGGGAACTGGGCTTGTTTCGTCTGCAGAAGAGTGGGGGGTGCGGATTTGATAGCAGCCTTCAACTACCTGAAGGAGAGTTCCAAAGGGGATGGAGCTCGGCATTCCCAGTGGTGGCAGATGACAGAACAAGGAGCAATGGTCTCAAGTTGTAGTGGGGGAGGTCTAGGTTGAATATTAGGAAACATTGTTTCATTAGGAAGGTGGTGAAGCACTGGAATGAGTTACCTAGGGAGGTGGTAGAATGTCCACTCTCAGAGGTTTTTAAGGCCTGGCTTGACAAAGCCTTGGCTGGGATGATTTAGTTGGTGTTGGTCCTGCTTTGAGCAGGGGATTGGACTAGATGACCTCCTGAGGTCTCTTCCAGCCCTAATATTCTATTATTCTATTCTATGATTCTATGTTTTAATGGTTACCAACCAATGAGAATCAACTCTTCCTTAGGAAAATAATGAAAAAGTACAAATGCCAAATGAGATTGAAATCAGTTATTTAAATCAAGGTTTCCTGCTTGCTGATTAAAATTGCTTTGATTTAAATCAGTCCACCTTGAGGAATTTTAAGGCAAAAATCACAATAAAGCTAAAATGAAAGTACTCTTTTTAGTATAGACAGAGCAAAGTATAGAAAAGTGATCTCGAACAGAGGTGAATAACTCATTTTGTCTAAACTAATTATCTTTCTAGACATTTCTAATGTATCTAACACCTTGGTATCTGAGCAAGGTTTGAGATATATTCCCCATACCCTCAACGCTTAGCCACAAATTTATCCAAAACAAACCAACAAAAACCCACACTTTTTGGAGATTTTTTTTTTGTGTCTGACCAAAATTTGCTCTTTAACCTATGCTTTTCTAAGAGCAACCTTGACACTGACTCTTACCTTGAAATGGAGAAATAACACAGATTGTAAGTACTGTTGGAGGCTGTTCAATCCTGGCTACTGCTCATTTCTCTTGTACCATACATGCGCTGTTTTAAAGATAATTTTTCTCTTAAGTTCAGAGGTATTTTGAAACAAGGAAGACAAGTTTTAAACATCAAAGGACAGTTGTCTGGCCCTTACTCTGTTGCTGCTTTTCTGGTTCCATGCCACAAAGGGGCCACAGGGCTGTTTTAAGGCAGCTGGGCATTCCCCTTGTGTAGGGGACTGCATGGGAGATGTTGCCCTCTCTGGTGGGGGATGTGTATAGACCCTTCCACCATTGGAGGGTGTGGGTAGGTGTCTGCCTGTCTCTCAGGGGCAGGAGTGGGGGAATGACCAGAGTGCACTGTGCTCCAGCAATTTGTACTGGGGTAACAGTATCTAGGGCGCTGTTACACACCAGCATGTGTTAGATGAGCAATCTCAGGGCTACAGCTTTTGCTGGGGGCAGAAGTGGCTTCAGCTTATCCAGGGCTGAGGAAGCACAAAAACCACCTTTGCCATCCTTCCCACCCCTATCAGGAGTGCAAGAGAGATGATAGAAAGACAGGTGTTTATTTAAATCTTACCACTTCATTATGAAGATTGAGACAGGGTTTACATAGGAAATGATTTCATAGTTCATATGCTTTTAAAAGCATAAACATACACAAGTCCACAGTCAGAGTGTTTTGCCTGTTTTATTTACGAGTGAAAAGATGGGGGGTGGATGGCGTGCGTATGCCATGCTTCCACAAATTAGATTTAACAGTCTGGACAATGGGGTGTGTTCATTCCTTATTGACAGAGCTGGAATTCTCCACAAACCCTGATTTATGGTGGTAACAAAATAAAAACTTCGTCCCTTTGTGTTCCCAAAATAACTGGAAAGCATGAAAGGAGGGAGAAATTGGAGGAAGAATCAGCATCTCACTGCAGCCTGGTTGCTTTTGTGCCACTGAACAGTGACATCATTTCTGCTCTCAAGTCATGGATACTGGAAAAGAAGGGAAGGAAGATACAAGGATACAACAAAATATGATTTTCCCCCCATGCACATATGCTTTTATGACTGTGCTATCAAAGCAGTTTGAATGTAAGGCCAGAGCCTCAGCTGATGTAAATAGCTCTAGTGAACTCAGCAGAGCTGCACTGAATTATTCTAGCTGAGGCTTTCCCCACCATTTTCACATTCAGAGCTCTATGGCCAACATTCTACAAAGCAGCAGCTTGCTATGAGCATTAAATACATTGCAAAAACAAGCGTTTCTAACATTTCATTTCATATATTTAATTTGATCCAGATTTGGGTTTAGACCAATTCAGTCAACAGATATTGACAGAAACAAGCCTTGAATATATTACTGCTTTGTTAATTTATTTAGCACCTCAGGGTATATCTACACTGCACACTAAGCCCAGGGCTGTGTGACCCTTTCCTACAGACTTGATGTTTCCAAGCCTGTGCTTGAGCGACCACACTGCACTGGACATGCAGGCCTCACAACCATGCTGGGGCATCCATACTGCACTATGCAAACCCAGGTCAGAACTTCAGCTTCTGTGGGAGTATTCTATCGTATCCCAGGGTTTCTAGCACCTGTGCCAGCTGAAGCCACTCTAGGGCTTGTTTCATAGTGTGTTGTGGGAGAACTTATCTGTCCCTCCTGTGGGAGGTGACCAGAAGTGCTTTGGGTGGTTTTAGCCGGGAACACATCCAGCCGAGTTATGTGACCCCACATGCTCCCAGCAGCTGGAGCCATCAACACAGCTTCTGCCCCGTGGAAGAACTTCTTCACCTCATGCTCTCAGTCCTATTTTGGGAAACAAAGAGAGATGCTCCTGGACATTTTGGCAGCTGTTTGTGAACTGTCGAAGGCATCTCTGGAAAGAGCATACTCTGACACAGCTGATGCTGCTCATGCCTGTTGTCTTAGCTGCAGATTCCTCCCAGGTAGACTGGTGCTTCTGGAGCAAGGCCATAAGCACAGACTGGGAGGATCCATTGTCATGCAGACCTGGGATGACTAACAGTGGATCCAGAACTTTCACAGGAAGAAGCAGATGTTCCTGGAGGTTTGTGACTAACCTGTCTCCACCCTCCAGCACAAGGACACCCACATGAGGGAGACCATGCTGGTCCAGAAGCAGATTGCTATAGTTATCTGGAAGCTGACTACCCTAGACAGTTACAGGTCCGTGGCTAACCAGTTTGTAGTTCCAAATCAAATGTGGGAGGTGCTGGGGCAGAGATTTGCAAGCAATCAGGACTGTGATGTACCCAAAGTGTTAAAAATGTTCCTGAAATTACTGTTGGCTTTGAGATAATAGCCTTTCTAAACTGCATCAGGAAATCACATGGAAATCACATGCTATAGTTTGCCCTCTGCAAGGAGCACATAAACTGCAAAGAGTACTGCTCCATTGGTGTGCAGGCCCTGCTCAACCACAGGGACAGATTCATGGTCACTAACCTGGGATGCACTGGCAGGGTGCATAATGCCAGGGTGTTCTCGAGATCGGGACTTTGCCTTCATGGACAAGCTGGGAGATTATTCCCATTGAATGACATTGTTATAAAAGGAGTCATTGTCCCCACTGTTATTCTAGGTAACCCTGATTACCCCCTGCTGCCACTTCTTATGAAAACATACTCTGAGGATGGGGTGGATGTGCATATGGCAGACTGAAATCCCATTGACTCTGCCTTCAGAACCATTTGGATGCCAGTGTTAATGTAGTCCACATTATTGGGCCTGCTGTCTCCACCGACCATGCGCAGAACACCAGGGGAACTGACTGGTGCTGTAACCATGTGCACAATGGAAATCGGGGAATGAAACAATATTTGAGATTGTGCTGGGTATGGGTATGGGGCAGCTGCGGAAAGAATTTTGTAAATGTGTTGGTATCATGAATTCCATAAACACGTGGATAACATCTTCATAAATCTGATCACTACTGGCCATAAACTCAGTTTATGGATTATGATGATGACAGTGTATACATTTTTATTACGAAAAATATTGAGAAGGGCATGTGATGACATTCTTTACAGTTGGTGCCACTTTTAACATTACAAATAATAAAACTTGTTGTTATAGCCTTGTGTAAAATCAACCGTGTATTTTATATAGGTATTTACTTACCAGCCTAAGAACTCAAAGCACAGACCAGTTTCCATCAAAACAGAGCTTAATAAACAAACTCAGTACCAAAATAATGAAAGGTTCAGGTTCTCAAATAACATGTCCAGCTATTCCTGGGAGTCCCCTCTGTTCCCCTTGGCCTTCCTTGTGTGTTTTGTATGTGCAGGTATGATAAGGAGTGTTCCCCATACTCTCCCTGAAGGGGTTAATGTAGGCCAGAGGGGCCACTTAACCTATAAGGTTGCAAGAAAGCAGGGGGATAGGTAGGCTGACAGGAAAGCCTTAATGATGGAGCCCAGCTGGAGAAAACAGGCAAGACTTCTATAAAGCCAGGGAGCTGTTGGCAGAAAGAGAATGCGGGGAAGTGGTCTGTAGTCAGTGCCTGGGGGAAGGGAGGTGTGTTTGGGGATATGGAATTTAGTCTGCAGTTTGGGCTGGCAAACCCAGAGAGTGGGGGAGCCAGAAGGTGTAGGAAAGATTCAGGGAAAAGGCAGCAAGGCTGAGGATGGTGCAGACCATGGTTGCTGATTAGAGGGACCCTGAGCTGGAAACTGGAACGGAGACAGGGCCTAGATTCCCCTAACAGCCACTGGGGAAGTGGCACTGTCAGGGCAGTGAATGAGAAGGCTCCCTGAGACCATTTGTAAGGAAAGACTTTGATACCCCTGTAGGGCAGGACCATAGTGACCTGGCCAGAGGGCCAAGCCACAAAGACAGAGCACCCTGAGTCACAGAGAGTGGGAGAGAGACGGTAGGTCGTGCAGCAAGCAGCGAAAGGGGGCACTGGACCCAGAAAGGACTGATCCCCTGTGTGGCAAGGAGGAGGCTCCCCTAGCAGTGAGTGGACCCAGTGAACAGGCCACAGCTGGACTGGGTCAATGAGTGCAGAGGGTACCTTTTTTTTAATTCCACGTGCTAGTAATCTTTGCCTGTGACATAGTCCAGCCATCCTCTGAATTGACAAAAGGCTGCATAGTCTGCAGCACATGATAGCATGGAAGGTACTCAGGGCATTGGGCGGGAGCAGGAGCTGAAGGTTGCCCTAGAGCCCACAGTCCGGTAACCCTGAGCACAGGTAATAGCTCAAACAGCTTTCTACTGCACTCTGTTTCCTCCCCCACGTGGCAGTCATGCTCCATGAATCCATCTACCAATATCTCCTCACACTGTGCAGCCTCTCTCGCCGCCCTTCTTGCATCATTGTCCTTTCGTCCATTTGGCCCTTCTGGAACTCTTATTTGCCAATTCATTTTATCTCGCAACTCTCCCATCAGCTCACCTTGGACTCTTTCTCTTTGCTTGCAGTAGGTGGGTCTACTCCCCCAGGCTGTCTGTTTGCCCTATGGAGGTGGAAGGGCATTGAAATGAGAGACAGAGCACATTATTGTCAGACCTTGGATTAAAAAAACAAGTTACATGTCCCACTTTCTAAAAGGGGTTGCTTTAATTCAAGGTAAAAAAACAAAGAAACTTTTTAATCCATTGGCTGTATTTTAGCCACATAAGACACTGGCCACTTCAGCCATCTTATGGAGTAGCACTGAAAACCATCACCCATCATGGTAAGGCATGCCTTAAAACTCAGCTGAAATTATTTTTATATCCTCTTCATTTTTTTCCTGAAGGAGGTAGGTGGAACTTGAGGTAACCAGGATCTGAATGAATTCTTCCCTGACAGCTAGCTGGGAGGGGGGAGAGACTTTAGGTGTGTTCATGCAAATACAGTTTGCTCCTGCTCTGCTTAGATATCCAGCAGATAGAGCTGTGTTTTGCTTAAAGTGATCAACTCTGGCTAGTGTTGGGTTACAAATCACTTTAGTACTGAGTGCAGGGGTAGTGAAATGCTGTTATCAATGTGTTGTCATTATGGTGTGAATGAAGAGGAGCAGAACTGTGCTTAACCTCTCCCAAATGAGGGGGTCACCCTCAGCTGAAAGTACCTCATTAAGCCAGGGGCTCAAATGCAACAGCCCTGGAAAAGCAAGAGGGGGTAGGGATATATGTCCTAGCTAGGCGGTATACTCTCCCTCAAGGGTCCTCCCTGGACTCCTTTAACCTGTTCTTTCATCCCCCTTCCTCCCTCAAAGAAAAAGCTAAATAGGCTTCATTAGAGGCCTCTTTGTTATGTTAAATGCACAATCAGAGCTAAAATCAGTTGTGGTAGGACTGGGTTTCTGCCCTGCCTGCAAAGAGCTGAAAATTACAAAGAGACTGATGTGAAGAGATCACAACAGAGAAGCAGGTGGCATCAGAAGGTGACTGACAGCAAACTGGAGAGGTGCAGCTGGAGAGGCATGGTGAGAAAAGTGAGAGGTGGCCACCAAGAGCAGCTGGCAGAGAGGGGCAGTGCAGGCAAGCAGCCACCAGGGCAGCTGGCAGAGAGGGGGTGGCAAGCAAGTGCCAGAGAAGCAGAGCAAGTAAGGTGCCTCTTTACCTCCCCCCGCCCAGGGGTGCTGGGAAGGTGAACTCTGCAGATGCACTCACCAAGGACAGCAACTGTGAGTGGGGTGCAGAGAAGGGTTGGGGATATAAAAGGGACTTTTGGATTGCTGGATTTAAGAACCTGAGGGGAAAAGGACACTCCCCAACTTACTTGGGGGTAGGTCTTTCGTTTATGAACCCTGTTCGCAGTGTTTTCCCAAATTAACACAAAGTTACTTCCCTCCTTTTATTAAAGTTTCTTTTCTACACGCAGACTCTGTGCTTGCGAGTGGGGAAGTACTGCCTCTCAGAGGCACCTGCGGTGGTGTAATTTTTCCAGGTTACTGGATGGGAGCTCAAGCCAGTTCTGTGTTGTATCAATGGAAAGGAACCCCTAGCTATTGAACCTGGCCCTGGTTGCTGCTGGCTCCAGCTGGCAGAAAGGTTACATTATGAGTAAGGCTAAGATTTTGTCATGGTTATTTTTAGTAAAAGTCACAGACCGGTCACGGGCAATAAATAAAAATTCACAGAAGCAGTGACCTGTCTGTGACTTTTGCTGCTGTGGTTCCATGGTTTCCCCGACCAGCACAGTGGCTGGGAGCTGTGGGGTTCCCTCTCCGCCCACAGCAGCTGAGAGCTGCAGGGTGACCATATTTCCCAAAGAGAAAACGGGACACCACCAGCCACTCACCTGAGGCATCCCCCTGCCTCTTCCCCCACACCAGGCTGTTGCTCGTCGCTGGAATCCTGAGGGCCGTCCTTAGGATTTATGGGGCCCTACACAGTATTATTAAACTGGTGCCCCTATGCCTGACAGCAGCCTGAGCTCGCAGCCCAGTGATGGGGGGAGGGAAGAGGCAGTAAAGGATAACAAGACCCCTGGCCCGCATCATGCTGGTGGAGAGTCAGAGTTCCCCACAGAGACCCCCGTACCCTCTCCCTCACGCAGAATGGACATGCAGAAGGTACCTAATTAAACTTGGGAATAAAAAAATGTCAGTCACAGGTTTTTTAATATGCCCTGAAGTTTGCCAGACATTTATTTGCAAAAACTTTGTAGTAAGGGTGAGTCAGCTGTCTTGCTAAACGCAACATTAAATATTATGGAATACATGATGCAGCTTTTCTCTGTTTTACATTTTCTTAATCAGTATTTCTAAGCTGATTTTTATATTTTAAATGTACTCTTAAACCTTCATAAAGTAATCATTCCAGATTACTACATATTTAACTCACTGAAACAAAGACATTATTTTAAATTAGTCACAGAGGTTTAGTGTGTTTATAACAATGTTCATTGCTTTAACACGGCTGCTACTCTGAAACCTAATTGACTTTGTGTGATCTCCATAACAATAGACATGTTTATGAAATTTCACCAACTTTAAAAAATGTTTCTAAAGATTTTAGGCATAACAAAGGATTTTATATCTTACTAAGGTACTGATTTTGCTGGAGGGTTCTCTTAAAACTAGTTCATCAGATAGTCAGAACTAAAGAAAGGGAAACTCTTTGTCCAGCTATCTGGAAGGAAAGGGGTGTTGTCCCTTTAAAGGCTCTGTTCAATGGGGGAGGGAGACAGGGATGGACAGAAAGGACAGGAAGACTTTGGAAGTAAATGTGTTTGTTTTTGTTTTTTTACTATAGTAATTAAAATGTGTATTTTAGATAAGGGTGGTCTTTTGAAAGATTTTATTTAAAAAACTATGTCTGAAAATCCAAGCACTTAAGGCTAAAGATGATTGTGCATCTAAAAATCTATGCAAGGATTTTTTAGAGATGTGATTTTATAATCTTCAACACACTAATTAAATATTTTTAAAGCAAATTGTAAACTAAGGTCCTGTAGACTGCCATGTTCTGAGCAAATATTACAGTAATGCACAACTGTTTTTTTGTCAGTAAATTCAGAAACTGACAGTATATACCTGGGGGTTGGCAAATGCCTGTTAAATGGCTTCATTACCCCTTGAATGGCTCTTTAACAGTTTCGATGTTGTGCTAATAGGTCTGGCAGGCTGGAGGCTTTTTCACTTTTAACTATTAGATCCCCTCCTGAGGAAGACTCGCCAGGCTGCAGCAGCCAGCTGTGGGAGCCTGCAGGAAGGGTCAGAACAGGGATAGGAAAGCCAGAAGGGTGGACATTAAGACCCAGCAGTGCCCCAAATTTTCAGGGGCCCTACGCAGCTGCATATGCGTAAGGATGGCCCTGCCTTCAGGAGTCTGTCACCTGTCCCTGGAACATTGCAGGGGGTTGCCTGTTGCTAGAACCCTGCCAGGGCCCCGCGGCTGCCAGCTCCAGAATCCTGCAGTCCCTGGGGCTGAAGCAGAGAATGTACCAGAGGTCTCTGGAAGTCTTGGATTCTGTGATATAAACGTAACCTTACTTATGAGTGGTCTAGTTACTAGCTATGGTTCTTCCATCTTGTCAGGCAGGGCAAGCTTTGGAGAACATTGATATTCTGGAGGTTCCTGAGTGGAAGCATAAACTTCTGTTCCAGGCCAGCAAAGGACAGACATCTGTGTATGGTAAGAAGATGTTTAGCTGTCTAGTGACAGCATATCTCAGAATGGAGGGGGCTCATAAGTTAGAGGCAGCCCTAATAAATATGCCCTGCCTCAGAACGTAACCAACCATCTGGAGTTCCTGCTCCAGGAGATGTTCACTTTCATCACCAGCCTTCAATGGATGAAAAATTCATTGTAAAAGCAACAAAATGCTGATTAGCACAGATATGCAATACAGCCTCCTTCCAAGCACCTGCGTCCATGCACAAATTCAACTTATTGCTAGCCCTGGGGTATTTTAACACAGACTGCCACCCTCCAATGTAATTGGGACTCTTTAAAGCCAGTGATGGACCAAACACACACACTCTGGTCTTATTTGGACTCATATCAGCCAGATTTTATTGGGACTCAGTTTACAGGTGGTCCAGGACAGTGCAGGCGAGGCAGATTTACAAGGTGTGCTGTATTAGACGGGAGGGGTCTGTACGGCTAATTGTGACACCACAACCCAAACTCATATCCGTGAGTAACTTATAAAAATGTAATAACTGCGTGTTTAACTTTCTTCTTCATTCCCCGGTGTCCATTTTGAATCTCATGTGGTGCAGGTGGGGGCACTAGGGAAATGGCATAGGTTCTGCCATGGACAGAGGCGCATCAAAAACCCTGCTCGTATTAATAACTTTATAGGCCCATCTGCCAGAAATCCCCCCCAACCATATATTAATAATAACAAACATGGTGGCAGAAACTCACTAGGCACCTGTGCTTGCTCTGATGCTGGTTCTGCAGCAGGCTGCTCCCCAAGGCCATTCCCAAACAGCTCCTTTGATTACAAACCTAAAATGTGCTATAGCTGCTCCAGCAGCATAGCCTGTTTGGGTACTGGCCTCAGCACCAGGGTCACTTCTTGGCCTTCACCTGGTGGCTCGCTCTCCTTGGGTGGTGCCTGTAACCGGGGGTGGGAGTTATAAGGTTACTATCCCCGTGCAGTAGATTATCTGGGATCAGTGCTTGCTACCATTCTCAATACCCAGTCGAATTCCTTGTAAAAGAGGTAGGAAGACTGGGAGTTCCCAGAGGTGCCGCTAGCATCCTAAAACTTAGTACTTGATTTGCAGCAGCTTGTTTCACTCTCTGCATTTTTCTGCTGTCTGGTCGATCCCCAGCACTGCCAACCACTCAGATATAGTTATGTAAAGATGATGATGATTTCTTGTGCTATTGCTGAAGTCGAACATCTTGCTCACCTCACACCAGAAGTTAACCAGAATCCGGCAGTGTTCCTCTGGCCAGCTAGCACTTGATGCAGAACTTCTTAGAGCTAGCTAGGCTAAGGCAAATGAGGGTTGACTGTGTTCCCAGTTGACCATGCCACATGGAAATGAAGGTTTGAATGCTGAGCAGCTGCATTTAAACCAGGAGGTTGTTTTTACTTTCCAGGAAATGAGTGGGAAGTTTTGGGATTGAAAGACTGGGACGCACGGTCCCAGGAGATTGTAACGTAGTGTTAATGGACTCAAGATCTGAGTCTGGCGACCTGACTTGAGTCCACATGGCAAAATGCCTGAGCTTTGTCACACATGACAGTGGGACTCTGGTTCTGACCCACCTCCCTTGCAGTTGACTTGAGTCAGAGGGGTTTCTGGCAGAGTCTGACTGATTTCTGTGTGGGCTTAAACCGGAGTCAGAGTCCAAGTTTAGTGTGCTGTGTAGAGAGACAAACCCTTACCTGCTAGTAAGAAGAAAAGGAACCTGTAACAGAGTACACTAACTGAAGTGCAACCTCTTTATGGTTGGGTCTGGGGATCAGCTATCATCTGGTCTAGAGCCCTCTTCTGTCACTTGCTCATCCTGTGGCCCCTTCTCACTCTCCAGGACTCAAGGTGCTCTCTCTTCATGACTCAGCCTTCCAACCAGGTTACTATACAGTCTGTTCCCTGCAACCCCTCCCTTCCAGGGTATCAAAGCCCAGCTAGGTAAACTGTCCATATGCCATCTCAGGCAGTCCTCCATACCAATTCTAAGTCCGTGCTACTTTCCCAGTGGCTGGTAGGGGAGCCTGGGGCTACCTGCTACTCAAGGTTCTAGCCCATAAACCCTATAATCAGCAGCCAAGGTCTCCACAGTCTCCACTCTCGCTGCTCTTTTCCTGGGCTTCTTCCCACTCTATCTTCCACAGGCTTTCTTCCCCACAGTATCTCTGGGTAAAACCTTCCTGCAGGGCTAGGATCTCAGGGCTTTTACCCTCTGGATTTCCTCCTACCCACCTTTCTGTGCATGGAGATTGACTGCAGACACTCTCTCTCTCTCTACAGTCCCCTTCTGCTACAAACTTCTTGGCTTTGTACTTGCTCAGCCTGCTCAGACCCAGCTGGACTTCATCATCAATAAGCCTTTTTCAATCCCTGGCTCTCCCCAATGTCCAGCCTGTATGGTTAATAGGTTCCTTCTGAGCCAGCTTGGCCCCCTTCAGGGCTGGGTGTGGGTGAACATCCCATCACAGAATCTGATACTGAAAATTCTTACTGACAGGCTTATGCTAGTGACCCCAATGAGTAAGGACTACTAATAGCGATGGAGGTTTGCAGGCTTGAACCCAGAAGAGAAAAGAAATGACAATATCTCATGACAGGTACTTGTAAGTCAATTTATTAACATTTCCACTATTGTCCTCAGCTATGTTGTCAACACTGCCTCAAAAGTTAGCTGACTAGAGTTGACTAAAAATTTCAACTTTTTAATTTTAAAAATAAAACATTACTAATGAGTCCCTAAAGTTCAGACAGATTTACTGTTATATACATTTACCTTCATTTTCCCTTATCAAATGTTGCCTTCTATTTACCTGGCTGGCTCACCTGTGGCATGCAAAATAGCAAGGTTCTAATGAAAGGCTACATACAGCCCCATATTGTTACTATTGATTATTTCAGTGCTTAAATTGTAAACTGGGGAAGGGACTGTGTCTTTTTAGTTTGTGTTTGTATACCATCTAGCACAATGGGACCCAGATTCTGATTGAGACCTCTAGAGGCTTAGTACAAATAATAAACAATAATAACAATATACTTACACATAGATTTTCGATAACAATTGTATGGGTCTACAGAGTTCTTGCTCTTTTAAAAATGACATGTATCAGTCATGAGTGTCTTATTTCTTGAAGATAAAATGCAAAAGCAAGTAAGTTTTGAATAACATTTCTAGTTAATGTATCCCTCTTAAAAATATACCCTCCTGGACAAGCTGAAATCTAATTGTTTTAAAGGAAAATAATTTAATGAAACATCAATCTGTTTTCTCACAGCCACTTGTAACTCTGTGCTTCCAGCTTTGTGCTCTAAGTTTCTAATTGCAAGGGTTAATATTTATTTTTTTTCTACAAAACATTTTGAGTGTCCTTTATCCTCCCCTGAGAGTTTTTATTCTCTCTGGCACCATGGTAGAACTGGTGTGGCACAGGAGTGAGCCTTTTATAATTGAACTTGGGGTAGTCACATAACTACAACATGAAACAGAAGACAGGGATGTCTCTTGGTTTCTCCACCTCCAAGAAATATTTAAGAACTCACACAGTTTTTAAACATTTTAAAAACTTTTCTTGGAACAGAATAGGCAATATTTAGAGCAGCTGCTTGATATTTCCTAAGTAGGCAACTGTAGCCTCACAGTGCAAGCAAATAAGTAAATGTCCATTGCAATGTGTTTTTGATGCCCTCTGCCCTCTCTGGAGGCTGCCATAATCTTCTGCATAAATCTCGGACAGCTGCTGCAAAGCCATTAGTTTGGTAAGACTATTTAAAGTTCCTATTCAAACTCCCACAGCTGGGAGAAAGCCTTAGATCACACCGGTTACTGATGCAATCTGCACATATTAACCCAACCAGACTTTTTCATTTTGGGGAGAGAAAAATAAAATCAATGGAAAGATTATAAAAGATGTACTTGTTTTCTTGCTAACATATTATCAATCAAATTCTTAAATATCCACATACTAATCAATTCTTAATGTTAAATACTATAAACACTTAGATGATAAATTCCCGGGGACAGGGGTTGTGCCTCATTCTGTAGTCTTCAGAGTAACAGCCGTGTTAGTCTGTATTTGCAAAAAGAAAAGGAGTACTTGTGGCACCTTAGAGACTAACCAATTTATTTGAGCATAAGCTTTCGTGAGCTACAGCTCACTTCATCGGATGCATACTGTGGAAAGTACAGAAGATCTTTTTATACACACAAACCATGAAAAAATGGGTGTTTACCACTACAAAAGGTTTTTGTACTGAGAAAAACAAACTATTGGCACACTAAAAATAATATAGCTACTTTAACTGCTAATACGTAACAAAGTTTTAGGCCTTGTCTACACTTGCAAGTTTCTGTACAGTCAAGGTGTGCACACTGCCAAGCCACTTAGTGTGGAGAAACTGCGCAGCTGCAGCACTATTAAAAAAAACCACCCCGACGAGAGGCCTACAGCTTTCTGCACCGGGGGTACAGCGCCGTGGTGCCAGTGTAGACACCCTGGTCGATTACAGTGCTGCAATTGACCTCCAGGAGGTGTCCCACAATGCCTGTTTTCATCTCTGTGGTCATTGGTTTGAACTCTACTGCCCTGCCCTCAGGTGACCATCCGTTATCCCCACCCTGTAAATTCCTTGGGGATTTTGAAAATCCCCTTCCTGTTTGCTCGGTGATGCGTGCAATGGTCTCAGCGCATCTTTCCAGGTGGCCATGCATGCTCCACGCAGCAGGCGATCCCCCGCTTGAAGCAATGCCGAGCTGCTGGACCTCATCAGCATTTGGGGAGAGGAGGCTGTCCAGTCCCAGCTGCGCTCCAGCTGTAGGAATTATGATACCTATGGACAGATTTCATGATGCATGACAGAAAGGGGCCATGACCGGGACACGCTACAGTGCAGGGTCAAAGTGAAGGAGGTGTGGAAGGCCTACCACAAGGCACGGGAGGCAAACTGCCACTACGGTGCTGCGCCCACAAGCTGCTGGTTCTACAAAGAGCTGGATGCGATTCTCGGTGGCGACCCCACCTCCACTGTGAAGGCCACTGTGGATACTTCAGTGGCTCACATGCCAGTGGAGTGGATGGAGCCAGGAGGAAATCTTGGATGAGGATGTGGAGGGGCAGGCGGACCCAAGGCAGAGGATGACTCTGAGGTCAGAGATGCAAGCAGCCAGGAGCTCTTCTCTACTCCTGGAGAAGGCTAGCCAGTCACAGCTGTCGGAGCTTGGCAAAGTGCAAACAGGAGAGGAGGCCCCTGGTAAGTGGATTTGATTTTTTGAATCACTGAAGCGAGTTGTTGGGGGCAGGAGGGTTGCAGACTGCAGGCTTGTGTCTGTATGATGTGCATACCACCACATGCCTAGTCTGAGTGGTGGAACAGGTTGTTGTCTGTCTGCCTCAGAGACCTCCAGGAAAATCTCTTGGAGATACTGGGCAATCCACTGCCGCAGGTTCTTTGACAGAGCTGCTTTGTTTCTTGCTTCATTAACGTTAACTTTCCTGCACCACTCTGCTGTCACTGGGGGTGGGGACCATTGCTGCACACAGGCGAGTCGCAGAAGGGCCAGGGCGGAAGCCACAGTCTTGGAAAAGACCCTCCCTTGATTCCCTGCTCACCCTCAGCAGCGAGATATCTTCCATAATGAACACAGCCTGTGGAAAACTCGGAGACAGGAATGATTATAAGCCCCCACCCCTCCCCCAGTGCTGGCTCTCCCCAAGAGTCAGATGGCCAGTGTACCATAGGGTCTGGGAACAATGATTTACCCTGCCCCTGTGGCTACTCACCATTTTGGGGGTTTTGCGGTTCATGTGTGCTTGCCTGAGGTCAGCCAGTTAGTGACAGGTATGTGAATAGTGGCTGTGTTTTAAATCATTGGTCTGTGTGTTGCAAACAATACTGCTTCCGTAAAATGTTATGTTTTGGCTTCACAGATATGACCTTGACAGCCCAGCCTCCCTCTTTGTTATCAGCGGCTGAATGGCTGCGCAGAATTAGGAAGCAGCCACGAAGAACTGAAGAGGACTTTGTCTGTGATGTCATCACTCCGTGGCCAAAAAACAAGAACTGAAGGAGTGGCAGGACAGCGAGAAGAGGGACCGAAAGGAGAACGCAATGCGCCAGAACAAAGCCACGGAGCGGCTCTTAAACGTTATGGAGCGCCAAGCAGAAATCCTCCAGGCGCTACTAGCACTGCAAACCGAGCAGCTCAACACCCGTCCTCCCCTGCAGCCGCTGTCGCAAAACTCTTTCCCATGCACCCCCCAGACACCGCCAACACACTCTTATCATCAGCCTCCTGGCTCCAGTCTGAACCCACTGCATTCCATTCCTGCCCTGTCACAGTCCAGCCCTGTGGACTCCCAGTACCTACTGCACTCATCACCCGTCCCTCTGCAGTGTAGCCCTGCTGAAGTACAGTAACCGCTGCACTGTACTCCAAAGGAGAAGGCTGGATAAGACACCTGGCTATACACAAATCTTTAACGGTCCCAGGACCCTACCTCCTCCTGGCACCCTCCCTTCCCCCATCCCCCTCAGTGCTGAAGTGTTTTCTTTTGTTTGTCTCTCTCCTCTGTTGTTGTTTTTTAATAAAATAATTGTGTTGGTTTGAAAGCAATCTTTATTCCACTCATTCAAAGCAAATGGAGCCCTGCAAAGCAATAGGCAATTTTCTTACACCTTCATAGTGCACCATCTGCACCAATCACAATCACCTCCTAGCATTACAAGCACTGCACTACCGAGCATAGCAACAAATATTAGTGGCTTTCAGCTTCAGATTGCTGCCTCAAAGCATCCCTGATCCTTATGGCCCTGTGATGTGCCCCTCTAATAGCCCTGGTCTCTGGCTGTTCAAATTCAGCCTCCAGGCACTGAGCCTCAGTGATCCATCCCTGAGTGAAGCTTTCACCCTTCCCTTCACAAATATTATGGATTGTACAGCATGCGGCTATAAGCATAGGAATATTGTCATCAGCCAGATCCAGCCTCCCATATAGGCGGTGCCAGTGGGCCATTAAACGGCCAAAAGCACACTCAACAGTAATTCTGCCTGTTGTTGAACCACTCCTTGCTGCTGTCAAGGTGCCCCGTGTATGGCTTCATAAGCCACAGCATTAAGGGGTAGATAAAGTCTCCCAGGATCACAATGAGCATTGCGACTTCCCCTATGGTGATCTTCTCGTGCGGGAAGAAAGTCCCTGCTTGCAGCTTCCAGAACAGGCCAGTGTTCTGAAAGATGCGTGCATCATGCACCTTTCTGGATGAGCCTGCATGAAACGCCCACGGTAATCCACAAGCTCCTGGAGAACCACTAAGAAATACCCCTTGCGATTAATGTACTCGGTGGCTAGGTGGTCTGGTGCCAGAATTGGAATATGCGTACCATCTATTGCCCCTCTGCGGTTAGGGAAGCCCATCTGTGCAAAGCCATCTACAATGCCATGTACATTGCCCAGAGTCACAGTCTTTCGGAGCAGGATGCAATTAATGGCCCTGCACATTTCTGTCAACATGAGTCTAATAGTCGACTTTTCCACTCCAAACTGGTTAGCGATCGATTGGTAGCAGTCTGGAGTAGCCAGTTCCACAGTGCAATTGCCACACGCTTCTCTGATGGCAGGGCAGCTCTTATTCTCGTGTCCTGGCACCGCAGGGCTGGGATGAGCTCATCACACAGTTCCATGAATGTGGCTTTCCTCATCCGAAAGTTCTGCAGCCACTGCTCGTCATCCCAGACGTGCATCACAGTGTGATCCCACCACTCAGCGCTTGTTTCCCGAGCCTAAAATCAGCGTTCCACTGTGGTCAGCACCTGCGTGAATGCCACAAGCAATCTTGTGTCACAGCTACTATGCGTGGCGAGATCAATGTCGCACTCCTCTTGCCTTTGTAGTTTAAGGAATAACTCCACTGCCACTTGTGACATGTTAGTCAGAGCGAGCAGCATTTTGGTCAACAGTGTGGGATCCATTCCTGCAGACCAAAAAGGCAGAGCAAAGCGTGCAGTATACAAACCGTTGAAGGATGGTGCCAAATGCGGGTGGAAGCACAGGGATTGCGGGGATGCGAAGCAATGCATCACAGGGCATTGGGACAGGAGCCAGGATGCCCCGCAACCTCTTCTGCCTTCCCACAACTCTTAGCGGCAGAAGAGGAAGAGATGCTCTGTGGGATAGCTGCCCAGAGTGCACCGCTCCGAATACCACTGCAAGTGCCACAAGTGTGAACATGCTATTGCACAGGCAGCTGACAGTGTGAACACATAACAGTGGTTTCCCTTCAGTGCTCTCTGAACGGCGCTGTAACTCCGCCAGTGTAGACATACCTTTAGTTAAAGAAAGGAGTAATAAACACATATTTTGATCGAACAAACTCTGTTTACAGCTTGGTTTCACAGACTGTTGATCTTATAAACTGGGGCCTACCTGTCACAGTGATAGGAGAACTAGGGATATTTTAGATGCATTAACTCCAACTCCAGTTAAAACATGAAAACCAAAATATCCAATTGTGGTTCACTAAGTAACGCACCTAACTTCACATCTAGGCACCTATGTAAAATGGCTTGATTTTTAGAGCTGTTGAGAACTTGCAGCTCTCATTCACTTTTGGGGGTGTTGCGAATGCCCAGAACTTCCAAAACTCATGCCACTTTTACACAGTTTCCTAAGGATGGAGTTAGGTGCTTTAGGCAACACTATGTGAAAAATCTGACCTTACATTACACCCACAGCAGGTGGGAGAAATAAGGGCGCATCCGACACAGAAGATGTACTACATGCAGTGGGAGAGGGAGTCGGAGGACGCTTCCAGCAGGGAGGATGACACACGCAGTCTGAGGGTGGAAAATAAGTAACTTCTGGAACAGAGGGGAGGGTGACTGGGTGGGTGTAAAATACGGACAGCTCCAGCACAGAATATGTCAGATGCTCAGCGTGGGAGAAATGAGGCCATCTCCAGCACAGAGGCTTTTGCAGAGACTGAGAACCTGATCCTCAGCTGCTGTCTATTGGTGTGTGTGTGTGAGAGAAATCAGGGCACCTCCAGCAAAGAGGCTGCAGATAGCACACACAGTAAGTGTATGGGGGGGAAATGAAATCCTGGTCGGTGGATCCTTAACTCAGAGGGAATCCCCTCCACTGTGCTGCAGCTGCCAACATATGCTGTGCTTAAGAGAGACCCAAAATGGGGGCAATGCTCAGAAAAACAAAATCACTCCTTCGAAGCCTGGCAGAGGCTGCAAAGCCTTTGTGCAGGTGGCTGGGGCTGAGCTGGCTCAGGCTTACCCCTGCTTAGCACATAGTGGCATTGTGAACTGGGAAGGTGCCTGGGACCCTCCATTAACACAGCACACACAGCGGATCCAGGAGATGCAAGGAGGACAGCAGCAGGAGTGAAAGAAGGATGGAGGAGGCAATGCAAGGCAATGTGCAATAATTGGCAAAGTCAGCAGGAAACCGTCAACCCACCTTTTGCACCTGCCTCCAAATGTGCCTGTTAGCCATCTTAGCTTCTGGCAATGAAATCTATGGGTTGCAAGTTCTGAGGGCTATAGGACACCCTGAAATCTATGGGCTGTAAATTGTGAAGGCTGACATACCCTTCGGACAATGCCTACGCTTCCGTTTGCTCCCTTGAGCCCTGCTTTACAGCTGTCTGATTCCAGTTTTATGCTAGTGTATTTTCACTTAAATAATTGTTTTCCATTGAAATCTATGTAATTTACCTATGTAAAATTGGAGTAAAGCAGTGGTGAACCAGGCTCTTGGTCCATAAGTAGGTACACATAGTGATGTACAATGGTGTACAATTTGTACAACACTCAGGAAATACCCACACATCTGTTTTCAACTCTGTTCCACAGCAAGGCACTTTCTGAGCTGTATCAATCTAATATTCTTCCTAAATGTGATCCTTCATTTGATGTAACTTTTTCTGGCTTTGCATGCACACTTCAAACTGAAAACAATCACTCTGGGCCAGACTGAAATACTCATTCTCAAAGGGAGTAATACTTTACTCCACAAGTAGTGTCATTGATTTCAGTGGGACTACAGCTGGAGTCATGTGTTATCTGTGTCAAGGCTGATTCCCCACTCTGGCCCTTTGAGTGCAGGAGGTGGGGGCCCGCAAGGATTCTAAAAAATAATACTGGCCACTCCAGGCATGTATTAAACTCCCAAGGTTACAAGTTTTTTCTGACCTTGGATGGGTAGAGGCTGCTACCACCCAAGTGCAAAAACCCCTTTGAGGACTCAGGAAGGACACTTGGGAATTCCTTCCTGTGGGGTACCTTCAAGCCCTTTCACCTCCCCGCCGGGGAAGAGCTGAAAAAGAAAACAAAGGAAATCAGCTGTTGCCACCAGCTAATTAAACAAGATGTGCAGAAACCTCTTAGGGACACACAAATCCAATCCTGTTCTTAAAAAAGATAAATTTTAGTAACAACAACAAAAAAGAAAATACATCCTCTAACTTAGGCTTTTTGCTAGATTTGAAAAAAAAAAAACAATTACAAGGATTAAGCATCAAGATAGCTTCTTGAGGTCCAGCTTAAAGGTTACAAGCAAAACAAAAGCACCTAGGATTAGCACAGAGGAGTCCACAAGCCATAAAGAAATAAGAGAGAAATCTAATTGCATCTTCCTAGACATTTCCTGATCTATTTACATATCTGGGGTTTCAAATGAGTAATTTCTAGGTATGACCTGGTGATTTTTCATACCTGGCCCAAAGCTTTTTACAGCATAGTTCCAGCCCTGTCTCTCTCGCCAGGAGAATAACACAGACAGCAAAGGGGAAGTTTTTCCCCAATTTTAAAAAGTTCTAGCCTTCCCATTGGTTCTTTTGGTCAGGTGCCCACTCCCTTCCTTTTACCTATGGACTTTTTAACCCTTTACAGGTAAAGCAAGTATAGAACAGCTACTAACGGGTTTTATAGCTAACTGGCTGGCTAGGTGTCCATAAAAGGGAGCTCCCCCCCATTCATTTATCAAAATCTGTTTTTCAGTTTTCAGAATGGAGAGAGGTAAATAGTGGTGTCCCCCGGGAATCTGTACTGGGACCAGTACTGCTCAACATATTCATAAATGATCTGGAAAAAGGGGTAAACAGTGAGGTGATACAAAATTACTCAAGACAGTGAAGTCCAAAGCAGACTGCGAAGAGTTATAAAAGGATCTCCCAAAACTGGGTGGCTGGGCAACAAAATGGCAGATGAAATTCAATGGTCATAAATGCAAAGTAATGCACACTGGAAAACATAATCCCAACTATAATACAAAATGATGAGATCCAAATTGGCTGTTACCACTCAAGAAAGAGATCTTGGAGTCACTGTGGATAATATTTTGAAAACATCCACTCAATATGTACCAGCAGTTTAAAAAAAAAGGCGGGGGGGGGCGGGAGAGGGAACTGAATGTTAGGAATCATAAGGAACGGGATAGATAAGAAGATAGAAAACATCGTAATACCACTATATAAATCCAGTATGGTATGCCCATACCTTGAATACTATGTGCAGTTCTAGTCACCCCATCTCAAAAAAGATATATTAGAATTGGAAAAGATACAGAGAAGGGCAACAAAAATGACTAGGGGTATGGAACCACTTCCATGTGAGGAGAGATTAAAAAGACTGGGACTTTTCAGCTTGGGAAAAGAGACGACTAAGAGGGGATATTATAGAAGTCTTTAAAATCGTGAATGGTGTGAAGAAAGTGAATAAGGAAGTGTTATTTTCTTCTTCACATTACACAAGAACCGGGGTCACCCAATGAAATGAATAGGCAGCAGATTTAAAACAAACAAAAGAAAATACTTCTTGTAGCGGGGCAGATACCCTGCTCCTGGGAGAAAAAGGTAGGCTGATTGGGGAAGTGGCCACAGAGATGGGCCTAACTACCTGGGAGCACAGGGTGACGGAAGCAGAACAGTGCTGGGGGAGGGTGAGCAGAGCTGGGGAGCTCCAGCCTGGCAACTCCCCAGGCTGAGGCCTTGGTAAAGGCCTAGGGAGGTATCAGGGCTGCAGGGAAAGGCAGCTGGTCCAGCCCCCTTGCCAGTGATGAGTGGCCATTACAAACTGCATTTTTACCCCAGTGAAAGAGGGCTAGATGACAACTGGCAGTAGCCACAAAGGCAAGGTGGGCCTAGAGGGTTTGGGGTTCCTCTGGGAGGGGAGACCCAGAGTGTGGGGGTACTGCTGGGGCAGAACCCCAAGGTAAAGGGCACCGGGATCCGAGACAGACATGGGGCCCTGAGGCAGGCGAGACACTGGCCAGCAGAGGGTGCTCTGAGGCTGGAAAAGAGCTAGTGCCCAGGTGACCAGCAGGAGGTGCTGTGCCGGTGAGTGTTGATCTGCTACACTTCTTCATTCAACGTGCAGTCAACCTGCAGAACTTGTTGCCAGGGGATGTTGTGAAGGCCAAAACTATAATAGTGTTCAAAAAAGAACTAGATAAATTCATGGAGGATAGGTCCTTCATGGCTAGGATAGGTCCTTCAATATTAGCAATGTGATATTTTCTGCCTTATTATCTATCCTTATGGCTTTTTTGACTGCCGCTGCATATTGAGGGGATGTTTTCAGAGCACTATCCACAATGACTCCAAGATCTTTCTTGAGTGGTAACTGCTAATTTAGACCCTATCATTTTATATGTATAGTTGGGATTGTATTTTCCAATGTGCATTACTTTGCATTTATCAACACTGAATTTCATCTGCCTTTTTGTTGCCCACTCACCCAGTTTTGAGAGATCCTTTTGTAGTTCTTCGCAGTCTGCCTGGAATTTAACTATCTTGAGTAGTTTTGTATCATCTGCAAATTTTGCCACCTCAATGTTTACTCCTTTTCCAGATCATTTATGAATAAGTTGAATAGGACTGGGCCCAGTACAGTCCCCTGGGGGACACCACTATTTACCTCTCTCCATTCTGAAAACTGACCATTTATTCCTACCCTTTGTTTCCTATCTTTTAACCAGTTACCAATCCATAAGAGGACCTTCCCTCTTATCCCATGACAGCTTACTTTGCTTAAGAGCCTTTCGTGAGGGACCTTGTCAAAGGCTTTCTGAAAATCTAAGTACACTATATCCACTGGATTCCCCTTGTCTACATGCTTGTTGACTCCCTCAGAGAATGCTAGCAGATTGGTGAGGCATGATTTCCCTTTACAAAAACCATGTTGACTCTTCCCCAACAAATTATGTTCATCTGTGCCTGACAATTTTGTTCTTGACTATAGTTTCAACCAGTTTGCTTGGTACTGAAGTCAGGCTTACTGGCCTGTAATTGCCAGGATCACCTCTGGAGCCCTTTTTAAAAAAATTAGCATCACATTAGCTAACCTCTTATCATTTGGTACAGATGCTGATTTAAATGATAGGTTACAGACTACAGTTAGTAGTCTTGCAATTTCACGTTTGAGTTCCTTCAGAACTCTTGAGTCACTATCATCTGGTCCTGGTGACTTATTACTGTTTAGTTTATCAATTTGTTCCAAAACCACCTCTAATGACACCTCAATCTGGGACAGGTCCTCAGATTTGTCCCCTAAAAAGAATGGCTCGGGGAATCACGGCCGAGGATGTGAGGGAGAAGACCGATGCAAAGAATTTATTTAGTGTCTCCGCAATGGCCTTATCGTCCTTGAGTACTCCTTTAGCAGCTTGATCATCCAGTGGCCCCACTGGTTGTTTAGCAGGCTCCCTGCTTCGGATATCCCCCCTATGCCCTCTAGGCTCTGCCAAAGAAGAGCATAACACCAGGCTATCCTCTGTGGTATCTGCCATGCCTGTATCACATCCTTTTACCATTCTCACCTATGCACCTTCTTTCATTGTGTCTCCTATTGCCTTGGACTCCTCTCTTGATTATGGACCCGATTCTCATTTACACAAAGGATTTATTCACAGGGTGTGGTTTTTGCAGATTAAGCTAACTGTTTCAAAACAATTGCATTCACACAGCTGGGTTTTACCCACTTCCCTCTGAATCAGTGCATACAAACAGCACTGACATATTTAGAAATAAGTGCTCAGCATTCCGGGCAAGTATCCCATTGTGCTTTGTCCAACTGCTGGGATCTATGAATTGTGGGACACTAGAACAGTGTAAAAGGGCCCTTAAATTGAGTGAAAATTGGTGTAGAGGGTTCTAAGGGTAAATGAGAATCAGGCCCTCAATCGCTAATGCCTCCCCTCTCTTCTCTTTTACATGCTTTCCCTAAAATTGCTCTTTTTAAGGTAGAGCATCATATAGACTATTCATATATTCACATATATAACACCCCAAAATACCTCACAATCCATATTTTGGCCTGCAGCATAATCACACTTCCCCTCAACCAGTTGTCATTGTGCTTGTGCTTGTCATTGTGCTTGTATTAATTAAGCCCCCAATCCTACAACAAGGTACACTCAGCACAGACCCTTCTGCCTACAAAGAATCCCCCTGAAGTTGTGTGAGGAGTAATGACTGGCAGCATCAGTCTCTCAAGTGTTCTTTGTGCTGACATAAGCAGTGGAGCTAAAGAATTACACACAATGTCAGTTAACAATTTTCATGTGTAGCCCAAAGCAGATGGGAAAATCTGCAAAAGCAGAACAGAAACAATCACTTTCAAATATTATTGTTTGAAACATTGCATGTATTAGATCTGTCATCAAGATAGCTGCTTCTAATTTTCAGGTAATGTGTGATAGAGGAAGGAGATGAGCACTTTAGAACCCGATCCTGCCAAGTGCTGAGCCTTGAGCACCTTGCAGTATTAAACCCCCACACTGAATGGGTTCCGAACAGTTGGACAAGCCATGTTTGGGGAGCATGGGAATCACATTACTTTGATAATAGGGCCAACTTTTTCAAACCTGAATGCCTAATGTTAATTCTCCTAAAATCATATTTAGGCTTCTAAGTGTAAGTGTCATGATTTTCAGAAGTGCTGCAGTCAATGGAAGCTGTGACTGGTTCATCAACATCGGGCTACTTATAGTGTACCAGAGGCTGCAATCCTACACTTATACACATGCTCACCTTTCCTCATATGAGCAGTCCCACTGACTTAAAGGGAACTGCTCATATGAATAAAGCTAAGCACACACATGACTCCCTACAGGAGCAGGGTCTAAATCTGTATGTAGGTTCATGCGTTTAAAGTTGGGAAATAGGACAATGTGGTTCTATACATACAGTAATTCAATGTACTAAGGCTTAAATCTGCTCTTCCCACTATAGCTCAAATAAGAGGGCTATATGAGGACTGAGTGTGGAGGTGAAAAATGTGATTCAAAATACATTAGCACTTAGGAAAGAAAATACATTAAATCTTCAAGGTTCTAGTGCTATAAGTGGCTTCCCTCTCATAGGAAAAATTCTGTTCAGGAAGGGTTGTAATATTTTTTGTTAACTAATGTCGTGAAAATAGCTTATCTGTCAATTTAAACAGAGACAGATATTACACATCACCAGAACAGGTTTATAAATTTTTGCAAAATAATTAGGTGGAATTGACAAAGTACTTCATTAGCAAAACAATTACTAACATTTATACAAGGTGGCACATTTTCTGACATTAGTAGAACCATTACTAATTAGGGAGACCACATGCAGATTAGAAAACAAATATTAAAACAGCCAAACATCTGAATTAATATGTGACCTGGAAGTCACTAAAAAGTGAACCTCTTTCTTCTATAGCTTTACTGATTCCGTTGTACAATGCAGGTTCTAAGGCCCTTGGAACAAAGCCCGCCCCTCCTGGGAGGTAACGTTCAAGGGGAAACAGGGTGACGTCACTGCCCAGCTAACAATGGATCAGAAGACTGGACGAACTCCGGTTCCAGCACAAGGGATATTTCCTACGTGATGCGCTGTGACTTTGTATGTCACTCCGCATTTGGGTTCGGATACTGACAATCCAACCCCCCCCCACCCCCAGTATGTGCAGCCCCCTCCTGATCTGCTGCTCCTCCATCAAGCCCCCCACGCTCGGGCTCTGCCTCTCTACCCGCGCACCCACCCCCAAGCTGCGCCCCCCTCACCACCCCCCCACAAGCTGCGCCCCCCTCACCCCGACATCCCCAGCTGATCAGCCCCTCTGCCCACCGGCCCCGAGCTGCGACCCTGCCAATGCGCCCCACTGACCCGCTCCTCCCCCGATCTGCCCCTGCGTCCCCCGCGGCTCCTAAATCCTCCGCACCTGAGCGCCCATCCCCCGACCGCTTGGCCCCCGATTTGCTCCCCCCACCCCCAGATCTGCTGCGCTCCCTGCCCCCAGTCCCACCTGCTCCTCCATCCCCCAACACGTCCTCCCTCCGGCCCCTTGCTCCGCTCCCCGCGCGGCTCCGGCAGGCCCAGGTGCGTTCGGGGAAGGGCAGCGAGACTTCTCCAGGCGCAGGGCCAGGGCCGGGGCCGGGCAGCGGCTTCCCCGTGGCCTCCCGGGCCCACTAGGCATGTGCAGAGGTTGCGCACACGCCCATGATGAGGGCGAGCGCGGGGGCCGGAGCATGTGCAGAAGCGCGATGGGTACCGTCTGAGGCAGGGCAGCTTCTGCTCTGACACCTGCAGCATGTGCCAGGAGCTGCAGCCGCATCAGCAGCCTGCGCGCGGTGCAGCCTCTCGGCTCGCAGCGGGAAGCGGCGGCAGCAGCTCCCTCTCTCTGCCTCTCTCCTGCTTTGCACTCTATTTCAGTGGGTGCATGGTGACCTTACAGAGTGTGCATTACCTCACAGGTAAATATCAGCTGATCCGCTGTGACAGCAGCAGCAGCAGCAGGAGCAGGAGCAAGCATCAGCCCACAGAGCCTTTCTGGAGGTAGCAATTCATTCATTCCTTCACTCATCTTGTCCCTCACCTCTCCTTTCCCTCCCCCCCTTTTCCCAGGCAAAAGCCAAAAGGCTCGCAGAGGATTCTGAAGCCTCCATTAAGGATGGTTCCCACCACTGCAAAGAGCCTGAGGAGTATTTAATATTGGAGGGGCGGGGGGGAGGAAGGGATGAAAATTTCTGAGCCAGAGGCGGCTGCTAGTGTTGCAATGCACTGCGGTGTCAGTGGAAATGGCTAAGGGGAAGGATGTGCTGGCAGGGAGAGGGTTATTCAGCCTGTTGCCCACTTAGATATAAATATATTTTGGGTGACTCATATTTGCATTGGTACGTTGTTATGCATTCATTCTTCCAATGTATGAAATACCCAAGCTGGAGTTGCCCTGCTACACAGAGAGAGGGATGCTGATACTGAATTCTTGAGGTGGTAAGAAGGGGGAAATGGGGGTGATAACTTGGTGTCTGCTATTAAGTAGGTCCCGGTGGGAGAGCTCCCTTTTTGATAAGGTCTGGTGGTTATTGGCATCATGCATTCCATTACCAAACATTACCAATATATACGTTCATGTGCAGAGAGGGAGAGTGTGTATGTGGGGAGATGGGGGGAGCACAGGGAATTTTTCATAGGCCTGCGACATATGTTATTTGACTTTTACTGTACTTCAGCTTTTCTGTGGGGTTGGGTTTTTTTCAATGGTGAAGGTGCACGTTGCCGGTCACTGGGCTTTAAACGTACTTGCCGTTCCATTGATGATTCTAGCAGTTGTAAGATGTTTGTGTATGTGTGTACATACATGCCGATTGGAAGAGGGAGAGATGAATCTAGCTCTGACTAATAAAATTCTAGCATCTTTAAACACCAGCTCTGTAAGTTTTTTCTAGAAATTTAACTTAGTGGAGTCTATAATTTTTACCAAATGTATCAGGGAGCACTTTCACGGGTGGTGCTATGAAGTATTATCATCAAGTAACTGAAAACTGGCTAAATAAATGATTGAAATATACTTGATAATGCATTATCTTTGTATTTGTAATTGTCTGTCCACTTACTTGCTAATTCACAAACTTTAATAATTTGCAATGAATATCCTAGTCACTGCAGAATAGTTAGATCATACTATACTGTAATAGCATTTATACCATAGAATCATTATTACTTAAAAATTAAATTAAGCTTTTAGAGGTACTGTGGTCAGATGAACCTCATAAATGTGCATAGGAATTCATTTCTTAGTATATACAATGTTTCATATGGTGTTTAAACACTAGTGTGAATAAATGTCACTTGATAAATCCTGATATTTATCAGTGACCTAGAAGGTTTTGAAATGAGAGGTTCATGAAATAGAATGTGTTGAAACAACATCATAAGCTTATTATTTCTAGACTTTCAGTCCTGTCTCAAGCTCAAAGTTGTGTAAGTTACTGTTCTCTTTTGAACACTTTGCTGCCATTTTTCCTTATTATTCCAGCATTGGGGATGGTTATATAATATTTTTTTTAAAAAAGGAAAATGTTTTCAGCTTTAACTCCATCATTGCTGTAGAATCCAACAGTATTTTTCTAAGCTTTCAGTTGAATGTTAGCATATATCGCATATGTATCACCAACACCACGGGACAAACACATTATGGGGATCTGTCACACTTTTGACACCCGGTACACTATTCACTAATGAAGTGATAAAAAGTGTAAAAAATTAGTGCTGTGTCCTTTTTTTTAAAAAAAGGTAACCTGTTGACAAAAGATGTGTTAGTGTGTGTTCAAATTCAGTTCCATAACTTATGACTTTGTATCACCTCTTCAATGATAACCACTGCCAACTCTTACAGCTTGATCCTGCTCCCACTAAAGTCAATGGCAAAATTCCCATATTTACCCAATATCAGCACTGAATGTATTGGTAGTGTTTATTGTTTTACCACAAGAACAGAATTTATGGTCAAGTTATGATTATGATTGCAATAAAATATGAAAATGAATTCCTCATGTTTATAAAAAGCAGTGCATAAAGTGCAAAATTCTGTACTGTCCCATTAGAGAGAGATTTAGTTATAACCAAAATAAGTAGCTACACTCATGCAGGAGTAAGAGTAAATACAAAATTACCCCTCACCCACTGCCTGAGCACATAAATTATGAATGTGACACTGTGTATGTGGCCCCCCAATTGTGTCTCAGTGTAATCTGCTCCATGTACAGTTTTTTGTGTGTTATAATGTATACCAACAATAGTTTACATCAATGTTATGCATACGCAAACATTCCTGATTCTGCTCTCACTTATAACAGTATCAGGCCCTGATCCTGGAAGGAGATGTGCTGGTGACACCCACATGGAATCCTATTGATTTCACAACCTAAAAACTGCTGAAAAACAAGAGAGTGGTTTTGGGAATCTGTTAGACGGAAATTTATTAAATCTTTTAGAAGAAAAGCAAGGGGACTTTTTTGTTTTTGAGGCCTTTGTTCTTCTCAGCTAGTTTCCGCTGAATTTTATTTGTGCATTGTAAAAGCCTGTACAGCTCATTTTCCCCTCACACCAGTTTTACACAAGTATAAAATTCTGTTGACTTCAGTATGTAAAGGTCAGCACCTGCACATCTGTTTCCAGGATCAGAGCCTTAATCAGCTATAAGTGCAATGAAGTCAGTGGAAATACACCGGTGTAAAATTGGTATGACCGGAGAATCAGCTCCATAATCTTTTACTCTTGTACAGTTGAAATTCAGAAGGAATTAGCAGTGAAGAACAAAGGCCACAAATAAACACACCATGTCCTTCTTTAAAAAGTTTAATAAATTGCCATCTAACAGCTGTCCAGAAAGTTCCTCTCTTTTATTTTCAGCAGTTTTCTGAACTACAGTCTTGGAGTTAACATTGTTCTGGAACAACTTTTTGTTCAAACTGATTAAGCTCCATGCCCTTAATTTTGTGGTGTTAAGCATAACTTGCACACTCATTATTAACAGTTGGCAAAGACTGTTTTTCTTTAAAAAGGCTGCCTAAGTATACTGCCAAGTGTATCATGGTAAATCCTAATGACTATGTTTTAAACTATTGTTTTTTACATTAATTATATAAGTCCCCACCCACTCAGCACAGTTACAAAATGTAAGTATTGTGGACTGTTACAGACTGATTAATTGTGCTATGAGATTTAACTATTCATTAACGTGGGCTACACAGTTCATGACTAGCTGTGTGGGGTACTCAGTGAGTGTTTCTACCAGCTATGTTGTGGGGGGGGGGAGAGAATCTTGGGTTTGAGTCACACAGGTATAAAACTGGTGTACTGGAGTCATGAGTCAGGCCCTTTACATTTAAGTTTCATATTACTGGTATGTATGTACTGTGTGTATGACATTCATTATGAATCCATGCAAGAAATTAACATAAATGCAGTTGAAAAAGTTACTGAACACTCAGCCTTAATGATGAGCCCTCATATGGGCATTTCTTTATGGGCTTGATCCTGCTTCCATTGAAATCAGTGGTGCAGGATTAGGCCTTATGTCATGATATATTAGTATGTCAAATATTATACAATACAATAAAAACTCCAGTTTCTTATACAGTCTGATGTGCCTAGCACTTATATTGCACTGGCTGACATGTAGATATCAAAAAGAAAAGGAGTACTTGTGGCACCTTAGAGACAAGTACTCCTTTTCTTTTTGCGAATACAGACTAACACGGCTGCTACTTTGAAACATGTAGATATCAGTGTGCTTGACAAAGCTGGGTCAGTCTCTTTATCACCATTTTAAAAATAAGGACACAGAGTACAGAAAGGTTAAATGAACTGTCCAATGGTGCATGCAAGTCAGCGGCAAAAGTAAGACTAGAACACAGGTATACTGACTCCAAACTCTATCCATGTATCAGCCATACTGTAATATTCAGCTGAGTTTGTCACTGAATAGTACTTTCTAAAATAAGCCTTGATCCTGGAATTTCTCTGCGGGTGGACTGCTTCACCTGCTTGGAGCCCTATTGATTCCAGTGTAAATTGCCGCTGGGACATTAGTTAGGTTGTACTCATCATTAATAAAATCACATTTAAACATGAAACCCTAGCTCACTTTTAAAACATCTTAGATACCAGGGGTAAAACTCCTGGCTCCTTTAAGTCAATGGCAAAGCTCATGAATCTAGGATTTCTTCCCAGTGAATGTCTGCAGGGCTGATGCCAGACACTTGTGTGCCCTAAGTAATGTAACATGAGAGAACAACATTGCCCTACAGTTTCACTTTTCTGTCACCCTTTCTCACACCTTTATTGCCTTGTTTCTTTGAGGTCTGTGCCTCACTGCTCTTGCTAATAGTGCTTAGCACATTGCTAACTTTAACTAATTAGTAGTGTCAGCATCCCTAAGAAGTAAGTAGTATTAATTTCATCATTTAACAGCTGGGGAAATTGAAGTAACTTGGTCCAGGCCACAAAGGAATTAGAATGCAGGAATTCCTTGCTCCAAAATCCCAGACCTCTGCTTAGACCATTAGACCAGGCTGCCTCTCACAATATTGAGTGGTCTCTCCTTGTGGCCTGAAGCCACATTAATTGCTCTGCAGAGGCAAGCAACTGGCTGGCAGCTGGGACAGAGCTTTATTCCTGGGGGAATTCTGCATCACTGCACAGGCACATAATTAATGAGCTCCGCATATCTTACATTTTTTGCACATAGAAAAGCTTCTGCTGAAAAGTTGCTGCAGTTTTGCCTTTTTACACCAGAGGGTGCTGTGGGGATAGAACACAGCAGCCGCTCCCAGCCAGCTAGGGACGAGAAAGAGTCTGCCTTCTTCACAGTGCCTGTCAGGCTAAGTCAGGAGACAGAGAGCGTGGGGTGCTGCGGGGTCAGACAGGGGCTCATAAGGACTAGTGTGGGAGGACAGACTGGGGCAGTGGCTGAATGGGAGTGGAGGTGCAGGGCTACAGGCCGGAGGGAGGTGCAGGGCCACATGGTGATGGGGAGGGGGTACAAGGCCACATAGGGACAGGGGTAGCTGAGTGGGGGCACAGAGACACATGGGGATGCGGGGAGTGGGTGTCTGAGTGGAGGTGGAGGGACACATGTGCCTGACTGAATGGGAGAGGCTGAGGGTCAGCCAGAGTCTGCATGGGGGAAGCTTCCTAACAGTTCCTCCCTGCCCCCGCCCAAAAAAACTGTTCCATACTTTTCCCACCCATACCCAGAAACCCTCCAAGTTCACACCCAAGCTCCTTCCCAGCAATTATTTCCCTCTCCCTCAGCTCCTCTGATACCGCTGACTCCCCCCAGCCTTTACACTGCTTCTGGGGAGTATGGGAAATATGGTTCTGTATTGTAGTTTAAATGAGTTATTATCTCAGAGTTCTGTATTAATATGCCTAGTAAGGAATCTATTTGTCAAAAAACATTTTCTGAATCTTTTTTGTTGTCTGTATTGTTACAGACATATTTGCTGACAGGTATTTTGAAATAAATGACCAAAAATAATTGAAACTGGTGTGATTATATTGTGTTATTTTGACAAATAAAATATGCAGAAATTTGCAGAATTTTAAAATATTGTGTGCAGAATTTTAAATTTTTTGTTGCAGAATTTTTAATTTTTTGGAGCAGAATTCCCCCAGGAGTAAGCGCTTGCTGCAGTTCAGGGAGGCCAGTTAGAGCATAGCATATAGTTTTAATTGATCTAGGGTCCTCCAAGAATGTAGGGAACCACAGTTGAGTGTCTTTCATGGGCCACAAAGGCCAATGCTGGAAGCTGTGTATGTGACCATGAGCAGTATGAACCTGAGTTTTCAGGAAAAATCAGTGACAGACTTTCACAGAGTAAGCAGTTTACATGAGGCTACATCTTCAAGGCTAAGAGGCGTAGACTGAAATTCTGGGTCCACTTTTGCCATTGACTTCCATGGAGCCATGAGTTCACTCATTTTGTAAATAATGAAATTGGAGACTGGCCTTAAGATTTTTTACAGTTCCAAAACTGGACCCAGGAGAGGAGACGGACCCAGGCCCCAATGGTTGGCTCTGGTAAGTGACTTTGATCTGTCTAGGTGATGTTAAGAAATGACAGCTTTGTTCCTCTCTCCAGGGGAAACTGATATTAGTTCTAAATTAAAGTAAATAACACCCAAGTACTACAGTAACGATAGCCTCAGCAATATGTAAAACAGTGACAGGGAAGATTTCACACTAAGCTGTATTCAAAAACAAAACAAGACATCTACAGTACAGTTATCTTGAATTAGAAATGTATTCTGAACTTGCTATGGCACTTATCTTCACCAGATAACAGAGCATGTGAGTTCCTTGATTTAGAATAATTTGGGAGTGGCTGTTTGAAATAATTTTTTACTGATACAAATACCACAACAATGCAATTTTGTAAGAATCTGTGGAAATAGAACCTACAACTGTAGAGCCTGGTACAGCTGATATTGCCACTTGGAGACTATGTAGGTTAATTAGGCACTGCAGGAAGTACCACCCAAAGGATCCAGAGTGACAGCACCCTGTAGCTCATGCTCTCTATTTAGCCCTGGAGGGTAGCCCAGGACGTTGTCTGGGTAATCACATAGATTTTTGGCTTGTTCTGACTCTAGACCTAACCTTGCTTTCTGATCTCCAGTCTCCAACCCCAGCCTGACTCTTGCCATCTGAGTCTAGCCTAGTAGCTACCTCTGATCTCTGGTTGTGACCCCAGCCTGACACTGACTCTTGTTTCCTGATTCCAGCCTGGCAATTACCTCTGGTTTATGATCCTGGCCTGGCTCTGACCCTGACTCTTGCCTTTTGATCCCAGCCCTAGTGATTACTTTGATCCCTGCTCACTGACTACTGCCTTGTGGCCATCCTTGACATGTGGACACCAGCCCAGTTATGACTGCTGGGCCAGATAGCCTAGGCCCCAGTCCCTTACAGATTATAATTGAAAATGTAAGGAAAAACAATTGTTTGGGGCAATGAGAATTAACCGGGAGAGTCTAATGTAAGGTAGCTCTCTCCTTATTTCACACAACTGATTCCCCTCTGCAAGCAGATTGGGGAACCTAAATTACAACAAGAATTACCAGTGATAAGTCTAACTGGTTTGGGTTGTGGTTTTTTTTAAAGAACCCCAATACTTCTGTTTTAATTCACAGTAAAACATTACTGATCTGTAAATTTTAAAATATATTGTATAAAATATCCAACTGATTTCTGAATCTCACAATTATCAACCCAATTCTTTTTATGCATGTTTTGTAAATCAACTTCCTTTTGAATTTGAATCCATTTCTGGGAGCTCTCGGAGAAGAGGAGAGCTGTCTTTTGAAAGCATCCTAAACCTGTAGAACTTCAGGACTGGACTGGTTTAGAAAATGTACAGTAAGGAAACATCTGGTTACAGCATGGTAATTACAGCATATGAACAGTATTGATTTTTAATTGATAAAATATACATATTGTAGTCTCTGGATGCATGTATATTGTAGAATTGCATACATTAAAAAAGTTAACCCAATATTGACTGAAGAGAACTCAACAATCTCCCTAAGAAAGGAAATGAAAAGTTTTGTTAAACATCCCACTCAGGAAAAAACCCACATCAGGGTATGTCTGCACAGCAGCTGCGTAGTGTAATTTCCTCCCTGAGTAGATGTACCTTTGCTAGCTCTGCTTGAGCTAGCGCATTAAGACTTGTTGTGTAGCTGCACCTGTGCCCAGGGGTTGGATGGGATTGCACTCAGGTGGCTAATCTCTCTGTTGTACTAATCAAGATGGAATATATGTGGGCCAAAGGTGTTAAAATAACTCAGTCATTGTCCAGCTTAAACACTGTTAACCAAGGACTGGGGTTTGATATACAGAGACCTTAGTGTGTTTAATACCATGACAAACACACTATAACAATTGGACCAAAGGTTAGAAAGTTATTGACTGAAATACACAAAAGGAAAAGAATCAAAATTAGGTAAAGATCATTAGAACTGAAACTGATTGTTTCTGCAAAACAAACAATCAAAACTGATCAGAGTCCTTTCTGGGGACAGTGAATGTTGGTTAAAGTCTCTTATTCAATCAAACAATCCTTCTTGGTGGGGAAGAAAGGGTTAGTTTCTGAATTGCAAATGACAGTCATTTTCCTGCCTTAGACAAAACAGACAGACACAGAAGGGAGAGAAGAGAGAGGATAATAAAGATGAGTAAAATACGGCTTTTACTGCAGATCTCAGTATACGGCGCGGCTGGTCAGTCACGGATGGATGCTTTGGGCTGGCAGGTCAGCCACAACAGCTGTTGCTCTGGACACTGACTCACCTCCCCATCAGAAATATATCATCTGGTTGGTCTAGTCAGGTCCCTCTCCTTCACTGGTCCTTCTCAGTCTAGGCAGAGCTGGATGGACTGCCTTATCTGAACCGTACAGTTGATTTAATGATCCAGTGAAAAGCTAAACGGGGTGGGGGGAGGAGGGACAGAAAGAAGCACACAAGGGAGGGGAACACAGAGCAGGATCTCTTGTGTATCAGGTTGGGGTCCTCACTGGTGCAGCGATGATGGTCAAATGTCGCTGGTGGAGTATCAAGGTCTGGTGTCATGACAATAATCCTTCTGCTGCAGTGATGGTAAAAGGTCTCCTTGTTCTCCCCCAAAGTCTCTTTTTAAAGACACCGAAGGGAGTGATGAGCGAAATAGCCATCCTCTCATTATTTTGTCCACAAAGTCGGCCTAAATTCCAGAGTTGGTTCCTTGATTTTTGGTTTTCTGCTCTTTTGTTTACCAGTCATAATCTTAACATAGTCTTTGAGTGGGATCAGTAAACCCTCTTTATTCAGTCTTTGTCTCCTCACATCTTTTTTTAAACAGTTTTATACAAGTGATCATTGTGAAAATTCATGAATTTTTATCTGCTTTTCACCAGTTGAGTTTACAATTAGAGTAAAGTTGTAGGCCCACTGATCAAACATCTCCTGCCGCGCAGGTAGACATAGCTACACTGCTAATTTTAGTGCGCTAGCAGAGCTAGCCCATGTATGTCTACCCAAGAGATGGGAATTACACCTCCCAGCTGTGTGTAGCTATACCTCTTCCAGTTTGTTGCCAAAAGCAATCTAAGGGTATGTCTACACTGGCAGAGTTACAGCGCCGGTAGTTACAGCACCACTCAGAGAGCACTGAAGGGAAACTGCTCTTGTGTGTTCACACTGTCAGCTGCCTGCGCAATAGTGTGTTCACATTTGCGGCACTTACAGTGATATTTGGAGTGGTGCACTCTGGGCAGCTATCCCACACTCTTACTCTTCTGCCGCCAAGAGTTGTGGGAAGGCAGAGGGGGTCGCGGGGCATCCTGGGTTTTGTCCCAATGCCCCGTGATGCATTGCTTTGCAACCCAGCAATCCCTGTGCTTCCGTCCACATTTGGCACCATATTTCAATGTTTTGTGGATCCCAAACTGCTGACCAATATGCTGCTTGCTCTGACTAACACATCACAAGTGGCAGTGGAGTTATTCCTTAAACTACAAAGGCAAGAGGAGTATGACATTGATCTTGCCACGTGTACTAGCTACGACACGAGATTGCTTGTGGCATTCATGGAAGTGCTGACCACAGTGGAACGCCACTTTTGGTCTTGGGAAACAAGCACTGAATGGTGGGATCACATCGTTATGCACATCTGGGATGACGAGCAGTGGCTGCAGAACTTTTGGATGAGGAAAGGAAAGCCACATTCATGGGATTGTGTGATGAGCTTGCCCCAGCCCTGCGGCGGAAGGACACAAGAGTAAGAGCTGCCCTGCCATTGGAGAAGTGCGTGGCGATTGCACTGTGGAAACTGGCTACTCCAGACTGCTACCGATCGGTCACTAACAGTTTGGAGTGGGAAAGTCAACCATTGAACTCGTGTTGATGGAAGCGTGGAGGGCCACTAATCGCATCCTGCTTCGAAAGACCATGACTCTGGGCAACGTGTGTGACATTGTGGATGGCTTTGCACAAATGGGCTTCCCTAACTGCAGAGGGGTGATAAATGGCACACATACACCAATTCTGGCACCAGACCACCTAGCCACCGAGTACATTAATCGCAAGGGGTATTTCTCAGTGGTTCTCCAGGCGCTTGTGATCACTGTGGGCGTTTCACGGACATTAACGCAGGCCTGGACTGTTCAGGAAGCTGCAAGCCGGGATTTTCTTCCTGGACCAGAAGATCACCGCAGGGGAAGTCAAAATGCCCTTTGTGATCCTGGGAGACCCCACCTACCCCTTAATGCCGTGGCTTATGAAGCCTTACATGGGGCACCTTGACAGCAGCAAGGAGCAGTTCAACAACAGGACAAGCAAGTGCAGAATGACTGTTGAGTGTGCTTTTGGCCATTTAAAGGCCCGTTGGCGCTGCCTATATGGGAAGCTGGACCTGGCTGATAACAATATTCCTATGCTTATAGCCACATGCTGTACACTACATAATATTTGTGAAGGCAAGGGTGAAAGCTTCACTCAGGGATGGACCACTGAGGCTCAGCACCTGGAGGCTGAATTTGAACAGCCAGAGACCAGGGCTATTAGAGGGGCGCAGCGCAGAGCCATAAGGATCAGGGATGCCTTGAGGCAGCAATTTGAAGCTGAAAGCCACTAATATTTGTTGCTATGCTCGGGAGTGCAGTGCTTGTGATTGGTGCAGATGATGCAATATGAAGGTTTAGGATAATTGTCTGTTGCTTTGCGGGACTCCATTTGCTTTCCATTAATAGAATAAAGATTGCTTTCAAACCAACACAATTCTTTTATTAAAAAACAACAACTGGAGGAGAGAGACAAACAAAAAAACACATCAGCACTGCGGGAGATGGGGGAAGGGAAGGTCCCAAGAGGACGTGGGGTCCCGGGACGGTTAAAGATTTGTGTACGTCCAGGGATCATACCCAACCTTCTCCTTTTGAGTACAGTGCAGTGAGTACTGTTCTTCAACAGGGCTAAACTGCAGAGGGACGGGTGTTGAGTGCAGTGGGTACTGGGAGTCCGCAGTGCTGGACTGTGACAGGGCAGGAATGGAATGCAGCGGGTACAGACTGGAGCCAGGAGGTTGATAAGAGTGTGTTCACGATGTCTGGGGGGCACATGGGAAAGAGTTTTGCTACAGCAGCTGCAGGGGAGGGCTGGCGGGAAGCTGCTCAGTTTGCAGTGCTAGTATCGCCTGGAGCATGTCCGCTTGGCGCTCCATAATGTTTAAGAGCCGCTCCGTAGCTTCATTCTGGTACGCTGCATTCTCCTTTCGGTCCCTCTTCTTGCTGTCCTGCAAATCCTTCAATTCCTGTTTTTCGGCCACAAACAGCATCATAACCTCACGCAGAAAGTCCTCCTTAGTTCTTTGTGGCCGCTTTCTAATTCTGTGCAGCTATTCAGCCAGTGATATGAAAGAGGGAGGATGGGCTCCCATGGTCATCGCTGTGAAGCCAAAATGCAACATTTTACAGAAGCAGTATTGTTTGAAACTCACAGAACACTGATTCAGTTATTTTAAAAGGTGGTTTTCAAACTGCAGGTCGGGTCACCGAATGTAAGGCACCGGGTTGCGGCGGCTCTGGTCAGCACCGCCAACCAGGTCATTAAAAGTCCCGTCAGTGGTGCTGCCCAGCTAAGGCAGACTAGTTCCTACCTGTTGTGACACTGTGCTGTGCCCCAGAAGTGGCCAGCAGCAGGTCTAGCTCCTAGGTGGGGGGCCACGGGGCTCCACGCGCTGCCCCTGCTCCGAGCACTAGCTCCGCACTCCCATTGGCCGGTTCCTGGCCAATGGGAGCTGGGGGGTGGTGGTGTCTGTGAGCAAAAGCCATGCAGAGTGCTTATGCGCCTCTGCCTAGGAACCGGACCTGCTGCTATCCGCTTCCAGGGCGCAGCACAGTCCACGGTGCCAGGACAGGCAGGAAGCCTGCCTTAGCACCCCTGCTGTGCTGCTGACCGGAAGCCACCTGAGATAAGTCCACGCACCAACCCCGCACTCCAATTGCCTGCCCCAGCCCTGAGCCCCCCCAAACCTGGAGCCCCTTCCTGTACCCCAAACCCCCCAGCCCCACCACAGAGCCTGCACCCCCAGCCCAGAGCCCTGATGCCCTCTCATACCCTAACCCCCTGCCCTAGCCCTGAGCTCCTGCAAACCTGGAGCCCCCTCTTACACCCCAAACTCCTCATCTCTGGCCCCACCCCAGAGCCTGCACCCCCACCGCAGAGCCCTGACCCCCTCTCGTACTCCCCCAGCCCAGAGCCCCCTCCCACACCCTGAACCCCTCATTCCTGGCCCCACCCCGCAGCCCTCACCTCCACACTCCAACCCTCTGCCCTAGCCCTGAGCCCCTCCCAAACCCCTCATCCCCAGCTCTAGTGGGTCACGGGCATCAACAATTTTCTTCAACTGGGTAGCCAGAAAAAAAAGTTTGAAAACCACTTATTTAAAACACAGCCACTATTCACATACCTCTCACTAACTGGCTGACCCCAGGCAAGCACACATGAGCCACAAGACTCCCAAAATGGTGAATAGCTGCAGGGGCAGGGGAAATCAGTGTTCCCAGACCATAATGTACACTGGGCATGTGGGAGGGTCTTCTCCAGGACTGCGGCTTCTGCCCTGGCCCTTATGCAACTCTCCTGTGTGCAGCAACAGCCCCCCCCACCCCAACCCCACCCCGTGATGGCACAGTGGCACGGGAAAGTTACCATTAATGGGGCAAGAAACAAAGCAGCTCTGCCAAAGAACCTGCAGCAGTGGATTGCCCAGTATCTCCAGGAGAGTTTCCTGGAGATCTCTGAGGCAGATTCCTCTGAAGTGAGGGAGTCAATCAACAGCCTGTTCCACCGCTCAGACTAGGCATGTGGTGGTAGGCACATCATACAGACACAAGCCTGCAGTCTGCAACCCTCCTGCCCCCAACAACTCGCTTCAGCAATTACCAAAATCAAAGCTGCTTACCAGGGGCCTCCTCTCCTGTTTGCACTTTGCCAAGCTCCGACAGCTGTGATTGGCTAGGCTCCTCCGGAGTAGAGAAGAGCTCCTGGCTCCTTGCATCTCTGACCTCCGAGTCATCCTCTGCATCTGGGTCCCCCTCTCCCTCCACATCCTCGTCCAAGATTTCCTCCTCCTGGTTCAGTCAATTCTGGACTGGCACGTGAGCCACCAAAGTATCCACAGTGGGCTTCTGAGTGGAGGTGGGGTCACCACCAAGTATCAAATCCAGCTCTTTGTAGAACCAGCAGCCCATGAGTGCAGCACCAGAGCAGCGGTTTGCCTCCCGTGCCTTGTGGTAGGCGTTCCCCAGCTCCTTCACTTTGACCCTGCTCTGCAATGTGTCTCAGTCATTGCCCCTTTCTGTCATGCATCATGAAATCTGTCCATAGGTATCATAATTCCTACAGCTGGAGTGCAGCTGGGACTGAACAGCCTGCTCTCCCCAAACGCTGATGTGGTCCAGCAGCTCAGCATTGCTCTGAGTAGGGGATCAGCTGGTGCATAGAGCAGGCGTGGCCACCTGGAAAGATGCACTGAGACCATTGCATGCATCACCGAGCAAACAGGAAGGGGACTTTCAAAATTCCAAAGGAATTAACAGGGTGGGAATGATGGTTGGTCACCTGAGGGCAGGGCAATAGAGTTTAAACTGATGGCCAGAGAGGCAAGAACAGGCATTGTGGGACACCTCCTGGAGGCCAATTGCAGCGCTGTAATCGACCAGGGTGTCTACACTAGCACCGCAGCGCTGTACCCCCGGCGCAGAAAGCTGTAGGCCTCTTGTCGGGGTGGTTTTTTTTACAGCGCCGCATCTGCGCAGTTTCTGCGCACTACGTGGCATGGCAGTGTGTGCACCTCAGGAGTCACAGCGTAGAAAGCTGCTTTACTGCGCAGAAACTTGCCAGTGTAGACAGGGCCTAAGTACGAAAATTATTTTTAAAGATCATCTTGTGGTGTATGCTGGTGGTGATGGGGGAGTTAAGGGAGTTCCACAGAAGTAAAGTAGGAAGGTTAGGTTGGAATTTTCTCAGGTAGTATCCTAGAGTTCTCCCCTCACAATGTTTAGAAACAAATTTGATCTAAAAAACACACTGATTTTTCTGTTCTCTTGGTTCTGACAAATTCTGGCTTGGCTTTGTTGTCTAAAATGGAAACAGCAATTAAAATGTGATGTGACAGCAGCTTCTAGAAAATTTTGTGATGTAAGAGTCATAATATAAAATACTCCTGACAGGATGAGAATTAAGTGAAGAAAGGAAATCCCTCTGCATTACACAGGGATTTTCAGATTTCTCAGGAATTGCTTCCCCATTACGAAACCCCATAACTGTGGAGTCCAGCTTTTGGTTTTAAGTTAGTATAGCTGGTAAAACCCTGCCAGAAGTAACTTTGGCCATGTCACTTTAAACTAACAGCCTGAATTTCTCCCCTGTCTTTGGGCCTGCTGGGGACAGAGCAGCTGCTAAGTTAGTGCCAAAACTGGCTCATCCCACTTATGCGTGAATAGCTTCATTGAAGACTCTGAGAAACTTGGAGCCATTCATCTTCATGTGTGCAGGAGAGTAGAACTACTTTTGAACTACACTAACTCCAGCATGGAGCATGGGCAAGCTGTTTCTTATTCTCTTTGGCCACCGAGTAAGAGAAGAGCCACCATGGGGACGGATAGCTCAGTGGTTTGAGCTTTGGCCTGCTAAACCCAGGATTGTGAGTTCAATCCTTGAGGGGGCCATTTAGGGATGTGGGGCAAAAATTGGGGATTGGTCCTGCTTTGAGCAGGGGGTTGGACTAGGTGACCTCCTGAAGTCCCTTCCAACCCTGATATTCTATGATTCTATGATAAGTGGTCATGAGGCAGCCTCCTGCCTCATGGTGGTGGAAGGGAGATAAAAGTAAAAAACAAACAATGCAACACTTTCTGGTGTGCCCTTAAAAACCAAACCACTATCCACCTTTTTCCTCAAAGACTAAAAAATGTGTGAAAAATAAGGACCAGATTTAATTAAAAAAATGTGTGGATTGTAGGAGCAACTCCTTGTAATGTGCTCTCTTCCTGCACATGATTTGGGATGAAATCAAGTTCTGATACTGGTTGTGCCTGGCTCAAACTCCAGGCTCATGGAATAACTTTTGCCTTCTCCCTTTCTTTGCCCTGCATTAAGCACAAAGTTTATCACCTCAGCATGTACATGCATGAAATACTGAAATACTGTATGCCCTTGTGTCTTATTAAACTTCTCTTTATGTTGGTGGTCCATGTGTATTGAGCTTTGTCAAATCACATACAGTAGAACCTCAGAGTTATGAACTCCAGAGCTACGAACTGACCAATAAACTACACACCTCATTTGGAACCAGAAGTACGCAATCAGGCCGTATCAAAGACAAAAAACAAACAAACATGTGTTCACATGGCACTGTTGTAGCTGGCGTTGCAAAGTATTTATGTGCCAGATACGTTAAACATTCATATGCCCCTTCATACGTCTACCACTATTCCAGAGGACATGCCTCCGTGCTGATGACAGGTTCGGCTCGATAACAGTCCAAAGCAGTGTGGACCGACACACGTTCATTTTCATCATCTCAGTCAAATATCACCAACAGAAGGTTGATTATCTTTTTGTGTGGTTTGGGTTCTGTAGTTTCTGAATCGGAGTGTTGCTCTTTTAAGACTTTAACAGCACGTTCCACACCTCGTCCCTCTCAGATTTTGGAAAGCACTTCAGATTCTTAAACCTTAGGTCAAGTGCTGTAGCTGTCTTTAGAAATCTCATATTGGTACCTTCTTTGCATTTTGTCAAATCTGCAATGAAAGTTTTCTTAAATCAAACAACATATGCTGAGTCGTTGGTATTCATCCAAGAGTTCTGAAGGAACTCAAATGTGAAAATGCAGGACTACTAACTGTAGTCTGTAACCTATCATTTAAATCATCTTCTGTACCAAAAGACTGGAGGATAGCTAATCTGACACCAATTTTTAAAAAGGGCTCCAGAGGTGACCCTGGCAATTACGGGCCGGTAAGCCTGACTTTAGTACCAAGCAAACTGGTTGAAACTATAAGAAAGCACAAAAATCTCAGACACATAGATGAACATAATTTGTTGGGAATGAGTCAACATGGTTTTTGTAAAGGGAAATCATGCCTCACCAATCTCCTAGAATTCTTCGAGGGGGTCAACAGGCATGTGGACAAGGGGGATCCAGTGGATATAGTGTATTTAGATTTTCAGAAAACCTTTGACAAGGTCCCTCACCAAAGGCTCTTAAGCTAAGTAAGCTGTCACGGGATAAGAGGGAAGGTCCTCTTATGGATTGGTAACTGGTTAAAAGATAGGAAACAAAGGGTAGGAATAGATGGTCAGTTTTCAGAATGGAGAGAGGTAAATAGTGGTGTCCCCCAGGAGTCTGTACTGGGATCAGTCCTATTCAACATATTCATAAATGATCTGGAAAAAGGGGTAAACCGCGAGGTGGCAAAATTTGCAGATGATACAAAACTACTCAAGATAGTTAAGTCCTAGGCAGACTGTGAAGAGCTACAAAAGGATCTCTCAAAACTGGGTGAGTGGGCAACAAAATGGCAGATGAAATTCAATGTTGATAAATGCAAAGTAATGTACATTGGAAAGCATAATCCCAACCATACATTTAAAATGATGGGTCTAAATTAGTTGTTACCACTCAAAAAAGAGAACTTTGAGTCATTGTGGATAGTTCTGTGAAAATATCCACTCAATGTGCAGCAGCAGTCAAAAAAGCAAACAGAATGTTGGGAATCATTAAAAAAAGGATAGATAATAACACAGAAAATATCATATTGCTGCTATATAAATCCATGGTACGCCCCCATCTTGAATACTGCGTGCCAATGTGGTCGCCCCATCTCAAAACAGATATATTGGAATTGGAAAAGGTTCAGAAAAGGGCAACAAAAATTATTAGGGGTATGGAACTGGCTTCGGTAGGAAGAGAGATTAATAAGACTGGGACTTTTCAGCTTGGAAAAGAGACAACTAAGGGGGGATATGATAGAGGGCTATAAAATCATGACTGGTGTGAAGAAAGTAAATAAGGAAGTGTTATTTACCCCTTCTCATAACACAAGAACAAGGGGTCGCCAAATGAAATTAATAGGCAGCAGATTTAAAATAAACAAAAAGGAAGTATTTTTTTACACAACGAACAGTCAACCTATGGAACTCCTTGCCAGAGGATATTGTGAAGGCCACAACTGTAACAGGGTTCAAAAACGAACTAGATAAATTCATGGAGGATAGGTCTGTCAGTGGTTATTAGCCAGGATGGGCAGGGGTGGTGTCCCTAGCCTCTGTTTGCCAGATGACAGGGGATGGATCACTTGATGATTACCTGTTCTGTTCATTCCCGCCGGGGCACCTGGCATCGGCCACTGTTGGAAGACAGGATACTGGGCTAGATGGACCTTTGATCTGACCCACTATGGCCGTTCTTATGAGACTGCTATTACGCGAAATATATGGCAGAATGCATGTAAAATCACAGAGCAAGAGACATACAATTCTCCCCACAAGGAATTTAGTCACAGATTTAATTAATGCATTATTTTTTTAACAAACATCATCAGCATGGAAGCATGTCCTCTGGAAAGGTGGCCGAAGTATGAAGTGGCATACGAATGTTTAACATATCTGGCATGTAAATACTTTGCAATGCTGGCTACAAAAGTGCCATGTGAACGCCTGTTCTCGCTGTCAGGTGACATTGTAAATAAGAAGCGGGCAACATTATCTCCTGTACATGTAAACAAATTTGTTTGTCTTAGTGATTGGCTGAACAAGAAGTAGGACTGAGTAGATTTGTAGGCACTAAAATTTTACATTGTTTTGTTTTTGAATGCAGTTATGTAACCAAAAAAAAAAATCTACATTTGTAAGTTGCACTTTCATGATAAAGAGATGGCACTACAATACTTGTTATGAGGTGAACTGAAATATACTATTTCTTTTGTTTATCTTTTTACAGTGCAAATAGTTGTAATAAACAATACTAATATAAAGTGATCACTGTACACTTTGTATTCTGTGTTGTAATTGAAATCAGTGTATTTGGAAATGTAGAAAAACAGCCAAAATATTTATAATAAATGGTATTCTATTATTGTTTAACAGTGTGATTAAAACTGCGATTAATCACGATTAGATTTTTTAATCTCATGATTAATTGCGATTTTTTTTTTATAATTTGACAGCCCTAGTTTATTTCTCTGTAAAGGGATTACTTTCTCTCAAAAATGGTGTAGTTAGTGGTGCATCTGTTTTGCCACTGAATCATTTCCCACTGTAACCACAGCAATGCCATATGCCTTGATTCCAGGCAGAAGTGCCTGTAAACTCTCCTCTTTTCTTTCACTCTTGAAATATTCTTTGGATGGGCTGAGTGTCAACAAGTGCGATCATGTGGTGTGGTGCACAAGCTTCAGTTCTGTTGCCGAGGAGTGCCTCTCTAAAGACAGAGATGGCTGTTGGCTGCCCATCCTGGTTTGGCAGTCATGCTTTCATGAAATGGTCTGACCAACTTGTCAGTGGGCAGAACGCCATCCAAACAGAGAGATATTAGCGAAAGCAGTCAGCCGAACGTATATGTATGTCATGCACGTATGTACATGTATTAATAATTGGGGATCCTTAATGTGAAAATGACAGCTTCTGAACTGAAAGGCTGACCTTTTAAACTATGCGCCAAAATAGACTTTTAGCTGTTAAATTGTTCAGGTGAAGAGATTGGTCCCTCTTCTTGTTGCTTTGCGTTATTTGTAATAAAAAAATAAAGGGGCTCTTCGGCTTTTTGAATCCACGCACTCTTGTCACTACAACTGGGAGAACATTAACATAGAAAATGGCATCTACTTCAATGAATGTCCCTCCTTAAACCTGTATGAGGCTTGCTAGTAACTGGGAAGCTATCAAAGCATTTGCTAATCAAACATGAGATCTGGGAGAATCATTGCATGCCATGATCTTGATTATGAAGTAATCACAGCATAAAATATTTCGTTGAGAGAGCAAGCGTTGCATAGAAATTGCAGACAGTTGTACAGGATATAATGAGCCTTTCTCGTCTGTTTGCTTTTCTGTCCTAGCAAGGGTACTCGTACATATGTGTTTCTCTGCCAGCAGACAGTGACAGCAAATAACTAGCAATTAAAGAGAGGTCATTGTCCATCAGAGGAGAGTTGGCTTGCATTCCTTAGTTGCCACTGTCTACCAAGTAGAACAGTATCCTTTTTGGATAAACTCAATCTGTTTCTTCGGCCCTTCAGTCTAGCTCCCCAAATGTCTTTAGGCACTGAACTTCCACTGATTTTAATGGGAGTTAGGCACCTAAACACCTGTGAGGATCTGGGCCCTAGAGCCTAAGTTCCATTGATATTAATTAGACTTAGAAGTCTAAATTACTTTTGAAAATGGGATTTATGGTCCTTAGTCACTTAGGTGGTTTTGAAAATTTTACCCAAAGTCAGCCTGAGCATTTTTGAGTGGGTCTGCGAACAAATTCATTTCTCTATGCTTTCCCAAAACTTGTGAACAATTCTGCTCCACAATGATCACACCACTGTATATGGGTTTGGCCTAAGAGTTTGGGTGGGTTACTAAAGTGAATGTGTGGGTTACATCACAAAATGAACAGATTTGTTTTATATATATAGTATGTGTGTGAGAGAGAGACCATTTCTTCTGCCACAGTGCAGCCCAGATGCTTTTATTGGGGTACATATGTAATTGCTGATATTTTAAAAATTTCTGCAGTGGACAGTTGTTAAAATACATTTGTGCATGCATGTGTGTCTGGGAACCACTAGCCCCAACCATATGGATGCTAGTGATTTTTAGCATGTGTATAGGCTCTGCAAACATTGGGCACAATCATCACCAACCCTCTTCTGAGGTAGATGTTTGTCCGTCCATCTTAAAATGGGGATAACAAGAGAGAAAAGTTAACGACTTGAGGGAGTCGTGAGAGCTGGGCTTAGAGTGCAGCAGTCCCTGAGTCCTGTGCCTAATCTACTAGATCAATGGTATGGACCTGCCTATCCATGTGCCAGAGACCACACTTGCATCTTGGTAGAAGATCCAGCCCTCCTGCTGGGAGAAAGCAGTAGGGCCACTACAAGCTATCAGCTGCAGTCTGCCCCAGAGCCGCAAATTGATCTGGGATCCTCCCAGAACTCTGATGGGCCTGTGACCATAGTTTGTACTGGCCCTAAAGGTATCTGAATAAGCTGTCATCCTTAGGCAAAATCAAGCTTTGAACTCTAGAATTAGTTGAAATAATTTTACCTTTCCAAGGCTATCTTCACAACGAAAAGGCCAACAAACATCATCTGTTTGTCAGAATGAAAGCTGAGCTTCTCCATTATATTTCTAGGCCCAGAACATTCAGGGGGACCCATGGCTGCTGGTTTCATGGGTCCAAAGTCAGGCTCTCTCTTCACAAAGATAGGCTGAGCTGATTCGGAGTAGCAAACTCTGTCTCTGAGTCTTGGGGGTAAACTGCATCTGCAGGACCTGAGGTCACCCTTTTTGTTTAAGCGGAAGATGTGGCAGCATTCTGTGTGGCTCCGGAAGCAATCCAGCAGTTGCAGCCTTCCTTGTACAAACAGAAGCTTTGCAAGCCAGTTTATAAAGCCAGAAGACATCCAGGCCAGTATGTTTCAGTCTTCAGTGAAGGATCAGGCCTTTGATGGAAGGTGAGACTTCCCTCCATTCATCAGTGGTGGCACCGAAGCATTAGTTACTTTAATGGAAATTATGCATTATGTCTAATGCATTGAAAAGTAAAATGAAATAACCATGCTTTTGTCTGAATTCAGTGAAGTATACAATGTCTGACATAGGCATATTGTTATTGATGCTAATGCTGTAAGATTTATATAACTCTTCTTTTAATCTTTCAGAAACATTCATCATGTGGTTCTGTTCTTTTATTTATACACACACGTGTGCACACACACTTGCACATACATAGTAGCTCTGGACAGCAATAACGACGCATCCAGAACAGGCAGTGTAATTGTGGTGTGCATGTTAAAGGAAGTTACACAGATTTAAATCTGGTGCATAAAGATTCTGCATTTCCCTGCCTCTTTCATCACCACTCATTGGCCTAATTGCTAATATTCCCTTGTGGGGAGTACAGGAGGATCACATTTGTGCTTCCTGCGCTTAGTGCTTCCTCAACAAACCTGGCAGCTTATGGATCCTATCATTTTTATCAGTTTTCTTATCAATTTCATTCAGCTGCTCCTGGTGGCATTTCTAGGGAAGAGCTTTGTTTAGTAAGCAGAGGCACAATCCTTCAAAAGGCTGGGTGAGGGTAAGGGAAGAGAAAAACAGGAGGGAGGGTGAGATGTTAGGAGAGGAGACTGATGTAGAAGACCAAAAACAAGGATAATGGGATCTGTGGTGGAGAGGGAGAGGGAAGGTAGAAGGAATGGTAGCGGGAAAGAGATGGGAGGCACAAAACAACAACAAAACCAAAGGGAGAGAGAATGAGCCGGGACAGACAAGAGGCTCATAAAATGAGTAGTGCCTGGTGATAATGAATACTAATGTGAGCCCAAACTTGGTTCCATTCTCTGTAAGGCCTAATCCTACAAAACTCCTTAGGTGAGTAGTGGCATTACCTTGACTGGGACTACTTGCCTGAGGAACGGTTACTCTCTTGAGGAAAAGCTTCACAGAATCATGCCCAAAGTGAACAGTCATAGAGATTTAAGCTGCATTTGCTTATGTCTGCAGCTAGAGCGTTGATTTCCTTTTCGTTACTAAGTCTGTGGAGGTAACGATATATTTGTCTTTAGCTAAATGCTGGAATTAAAGAGGGAAAATATGTTGCTACATAGTTGGGGCCTGTAGACAGACACATCTTTGAAATTTGGATTGCATCTTATTACACTCCAAATAACACCCTGCAAAGAGAGGTGATGGAAACTTTAAAATAACTTCAGATATTAAAGTATTTCTTCTGCAACCCCTGCTTGACTGAGCAGGTAGAACGAGAGTTAAAAGGGATCAATATGTCAGAGATCTTCACCAGCTTATTCCAAGCTGACACATTGTTATCCGCTTCTCTCTTCCGGCTTCTTCCCTAGCCCCTATTAACAGTATTCACATTAAAACTGTGACCCTGCCATAGATGACTGTGTATAAAGCTTGTTTGCTTTACTAAGGTAAACAATAACTGTTGTACAGCATTAAAAATTGAAAGTGCAACTACTTAGTAAATTTCTAAGTGCTGAGATTAGCAATTCCTTTTTCATACACTTAAATACACAATACATTCTTGTGACAAATACATTTTATACGACCCAGGCTAATGCTCCTTTTTAGTTTTAGCAGGAAATGCTACATTTTTTATTACTGATGTGCTGAGAGCACTGTGTGATTGCTGTTTACATTTACATGATGCTGATTTTACTCGTCAATGCGAGTTAGTAGAAATATCTTCTCTTTCGTGGTTCAGGACCTTTACTATTGCCTTACGAAGTGTTAAAACGCATGTTGCAGGGCTCCGTAAGACTCTTATGATTTGTTGTGGATAATCAGTCTTTTGATGGTCTCGTTGACTATCAGAAGAAAAGGCGGCAGCCATCTTAACCATAAACGCTACTTCAGATAATTAATGGAATCTTATGGGCTTAGTGAAGCAACGGGCTAAAGTTACGGTGAATGCAACACTCTAGCGTGGGAATATACTGTGTCCTTCTATCATAAAAAGGCGCTGTCTGTGCGATAGATCTTATGAGGAATTTGTAGAGATACTTGAAAGGATAAAACTGTATAAATTCCTCAAGATCAAAGAGAAAATACCATTCAGGGTTAAATGGGGAGCTTAGCCCAGCGGCAGCTTAACCGTACATGACAGATCCAATGCTAACTCCTGAACCATCAGTGTACCTGCCTGTGGAGCTCAACAAGGAGCCCAATGGAAGAACTAGGGGAAAGCCTTCCAGAACTCCGTCTTTTCGGAGTTAGAGAGAAGCAACTGTGTGCCCTACATGTGGTTCTGATCCTGCTGGCAGAGGAAGTATAGGGGGAGGAGAGGTTTAATGCCTTTGTGTAACTACGGTTTGTGAAGTATTTTGTGAGAGAATTACTTTTAATCAGATGAATACATATATTTGTAGGCTGCGCCTGATGTAAGTCCGGAACAGTGGGTGTATTAATTTAAAATAGGGACATGGCGTACAGGGCTTGGGTAAAAAGAAAAGGAGTACTTGTGGCACCTTAGAGACTACCAAATTTATTTGAGCATAAGCTTTCATGAGCTATAGCTCACACAAAAACTTATGCTCAAATAAATTTGTTAGTCTCTAAGGTGCCACAAATACTTCTTTTCTTTTTGCGGATACAGACTAACACGGCTGCTACTCTGAAACCTGTCATTATGCAAGGGCTTGGGTAGTACTTTTGAGAAGTGGTGCTTTGTGCAATCATAGGCACATCAAGTACATTGGGACAGTATTGCCAGCTCTAAAGAATTCAAAAATCATTAGTTAGCTCTCCCCAAAAAATCGTGAAACTGGCTTAAAAATAATGAATCTTGGCCTGTGCCTGTCTTATGGTGTTTTCACTTTTAGGGGACGCTGCCCTCCCGTGACCTGTGTGCAATCATTTTAGCTGCAAAAGTCAACCTTAAATACACACAATTCAGCCTTCCTTGTTTGCTGCTCTGTTACCCTATCCTATCCCTTGGGGCGTGGGGAGCTGCCGTTCTGTCCCTCTGCCTAGCTTTGCAGAATAGGCAGCTGGCCCATACACATCCTACCTCCATGTTCCCCACAGTTTCCTGGCCTGCACCTGCACCTCACACTCATTCACTCACTGGCACACTCCTCCGCCATATTTTCCTTCACCAAAGCATTCCAGACAGAACTAGAGATGAAGGAAGCCCAGAAGCATATTCACACGTAGAAATCAACAGCTAAACAAAGAGGATGATGAAGTGATTGTCCCTTCTGGAAAATTTGCTGTGTTTTTTCTGTAATCCCAGTACAGCACCTGGACCCAGTCACCTCCCACCCAGCTTCCCCTGAAGCTCTCAGTCACCCCCACCTATCCCAACTTCACACCCAGATATCCTCAGCAACCAAGCACCTCCGCCCCGATTCCCTTCCTGGCACTCCCAGCCAGCAGCCAGCTCTTCCCACAAACACTGTCCAGAATGCACCCTACTTCCCCTCCCACCTCAACCATAGTGCCAAATTTTGTGCAGCTCAGTGTTTTACCTCCAACACAGCTTGGGGCAGCATGTGGTGAAGTTAAACTGAAGTGCATAGTTACACGCAAATGGTTCACAAAGATGCAAATCAGCATATCAAATAATTTGCTTAAAATCTCCCAAAGAGTAGCACTAACCTTAGCAGCTGTGGCAGTGTACTATTGTTGTAGCAGATGTGCAGGGATAGCTGCTGTGATACTCTGAGGCAAGGAATTATACAGAAGCATTTTAGCAGTCTTATTGACAGAAATCACAGTGAAACTGGACAATGTTTCAGACTATTTATCAAAGCATTTGCAGTCACCGTTTCAAGAAACATGAACTGTTTGAAGTTAGAAAATGTATCCAGAGTATTTTAACATTAAATAAAATTAATAAAGAGACACTGAGCGAAATGCAGTCTTGGTAAACTGTGTGTTGTAAAACCACTGGTCAGTGAAGTTGCACATGTGTGTAGGCCTCAGTTAGGACTTTTGGATCTTGCTAGCTTGTGTGGGCCTTCAGTTTTGTTTGTAAGTGAGAGAAGGGGCAGGGATTTACATCTTTTTATTTTGAGGCTAAAGTAAAGGTTACATCAAGTTTAAGGGTAACTTCTTAGCTTTTTTTTACTGGTTTTTTGCTTCATTTTTTAAAAGTCTGTGCAATAATGTTTATTGAGCATTCACAGCAGATGAAAAATGATTGCTATTTTGTCTGAGAGTCAGTATCGGCCAGTTTCAAGGACATGATCTAATGCAGTCCTTTGAATCTTCTCTTATTTAATTAAGAAGGCCTCAGGACCTTTTGCATCCCACTGAGGCACATGCATTAGCTGCTCTTTTAACAGGGAGTACAGCAAGATCCATTTCTTCATGTGTGTGCTATTTTGGTGACAAGTTTCTTTATGTATTTCTAATGCACCCATGACTATAGTCATATATGCAATTAAGTATGTAATTAAGAAACACATTAGTTCTGTCCAAACAGGATGTAAACAGAAACAAGCTAGGGTTGGCAGGTGTCCGGTTTTCAACCGGAAAGTCCAATAAAAAAGGGGACCTGGCAGCATCCAGTTAGGTATACTGACCAGACACCAGAAGTCCAGTTACCACAGGTGAGGGAGAGCGGGGAGGTGCTGGGTCATCAACCCGCACCAGCCCCTGCTCACCTGGGGCCACCTCTTACATTTATCTTGTGGGCAGACAGGCAGCAGGCTCTGTGTCAGGCTTCAGCTCTGATCCCAGCCCCAGAGCAGAGGGAGCTTAGCTGGCCGGTGAGGGAGGATCAAGCAACAGGGGTAGGGGAGAGGGGACCAAGTCTGGGGTGAGGCCTTGGTTGGGGGAGAAAGAGGTGGAGAAGGGGTGGAGCCTGGGGGGGGAAGAGGCAGGGCAGGGGGATCTGTTTTTCAAAAGTTAGTAAGTTGGTAACCCTAGAATCAACGCTAGCAGAAACCTTCATATTCCTGCTTCATGAATGGATAAGGTGTCTTGTTTGTTTCTTCAAAACTAAGTGGAAATTTTTAAAATGTAAATTAGGGTCTCTCTGGTGCCAGGTTTTGTGCCTAAAAGTTTCTGTTCCTAATGATCAGCTCTTGGGGAGATTTGTCCTTGAAACCTGAATTTCCCCTCCATGAACTGACATGCGTTTTGCAAGACCTTGAAATTCAATTACAAAACAAAAGCAGAAATCTGCAGCCAAACCTACTAGATGGTCATGGTTATTTAGAACTGACCAGAAGCTTTAATTTCATGCACTGGTGTTCTTCAAATTGAAAACTCCGGAACTGCCATGCAGGGCAGTAATTGAGCAGAGCACGTTTTGGTGCCTCCTTGGTCATGCTGGGTAATATAGCTTTGCCAGAGAGAACAGGACACAGATGCATCATTACTTCAACTTGAGCAGATTGTTTAATCAATTTTGTCTTAATGAATCCAGAGTTTATTACAATATGTGCTCTTTATGTCAGTGTCGTCACAGGTATGGCTCATCAGATATTGAAACAAACGCCGCTGCATTTAGTTGTGTGTGCATGTAGCCGTACAAATGGAAGGATGCGTGCAAGTATCTGGGTAACTGTGTTGAGTATGTGCATAAATCACTGGTGTATTAAATCAAAGTTATGTAGTCCTATTGCAGTGTTTGTCTGAAACACCCCACCCTCTTACCAGATGATGATCTTGGTAGGAAAGGATTCATTAGGGTCTGCTGTCTCAATGGCGCAGGTGCTCACTGTCCCATTCAAATGGAAGGAAGGTGGGAAGGGCTGATGAGAGAGAGATAGAAGATCAAAGACTTGCACTGAGCAGTCCTGAGCTAGGAGACCTAAAAGCAGCAAGTCTGGGAGAAGGCTTGAACTGAACTTTGACAGTGTTAGTTTTTGTAATAAAGCCAGCCCACCAAGAAGGGCTGAGTATTGGCTGGTTTTAGAGGAGGATAGCAAAGGCACCCACTTACTCACTGATTAATGAATCATATCAATAGTGTTCGTTTCAAGGTATTGAACTAGGCTTTTATATCAAACCCCTCACCAGGTAGTCTGAGCATCTACTTCTATAAATGTTTTCTCAACCACTGCTTTTTTCCTTCTAGCAAATCATAATCTCAGGTGAGAGCCACTTACAGGGGCTGCTATTAAAAAAAAACAACTGTGGTAAATAGCTATCACGCTAATCCCACTGTGGTTTTTTTTCTATTTTTTTTTAAATTTCTTTTAAAAACAAAACAAAAGGAACAGTTAACAGCAGATGCAGCAAAAAGCACCACAATCCAGAAAACTGTATGGTAGAATACAAAGCAGTAAAGCTATTGTAATTCCACAAATACAGGTGCTGTATGACATATACTTATGTTCTATGGGACAGATCCTCAGCTGGTGCAAATTATCATAGTTTCACTGAAATCAAAGTGAGCTGTAGCTCACGAAAGCTTATGCTCAAATAAATTTATTAGTCTCTAAGGTGCCACAAGTACTCCTTTTCTTTTTGTGAAATCAATAGAGTTTGCCCTGGGTCTCATGCTGTTCCCACTGAAATTATTAATGCCAAAACCCCAGTGAGTTCAATGGAGCAGGACCGGAACCTAAGTACATCTCTCAAAATGAAGCAAGGAAATGAACACCTGGGTGTCTGTACACGGATGTGCGCACACACACACAATGATTGGGTGGTGGTAGAGTACAGCATTAGTGATGAAAAAGGGAAGATGATCATACATTTTAAAACAACTCATTAAAATTAGGTATAAATATTCGAGCTGCCTCTTTGAAATATATTCTCTTTGCAGTGAATGACAAAAATGAGGTCAAAGTCTGAAGCATGATCTTCTTTGAAATGGTAAGAGGCCCTTTCAAATATATGCGGTCCAGTCCCATATTAATCCCCAGCCAGCTTGTTAAAGGGTGCAGGGATATTTTGATTTCCAAGGAATTGTTATATCACGTTGGCCATCAGTAAAGATAAATTAAAAGTACACTTGTGTCAGATGGAGACATGTTTGAGAAGAAAGTTAATCAGAATTGGTAAAAACAAAACTGGAAGACATTTGACAGAATTTTTTGATTTTTGTCGATTTCAAACTTTTTGAAAAATTTCAACCAGATCTAATGTATTTTAAGTGTAAGGGAAAACAGTAATATCACAGATAATGCTGTTTGATAACTTGTCAAATAGTGATTTTTAATGACAATCATGGTACATTTCATACTTTATAAAGTAAGCTGATTTGGAATGATCCAAATGCAAAGAAAGCAGGCTGAATGGTAATAAGTTGGCAGTTTGCACATTTCATCCAGTGATTTCTTTTTTCTTTTTCTGGCCCCTCAAATAACCAAAAATAACTGCCAAACTGTTTTTGAAAGACACCTTTTGAATTGACAACAAGCATGAAAAAAGGGTGGGGTTTTTTTCCTACGGTTAAAAGCACAAATGCCTTAGCCATAGTTTCTCAGCCCTGGTTAAGGTGTCATATCTTTGGTGCTCTAATATACTTTAGGACCATGGTGAGCCTGAGTTTACATCAGTTTGTGCTGGCTTAAGTTCAGGTATAGACCCCAGTGGTACAACAGGAGGAGGATTGTGGCTGTGCAAAGTGTTTGAAATCTCCCTTCCACCAGCAGACCAGCAGAGCTCAAAAAGCGAGTGGCACTGGGTGGGAACAGGACATGGCCAGGGCAGCTAAAAATCCCTGATTCAAACACACATAAGTCAATGGGAATCTTTGTTGATTTCAGTGAGCTTTGGATCAACTTCTTAATGTAGCCTCCCAGCAGCCGCTACCTGTAGGGCTCCTGTGGAGTCAGCGCTGGAACTAGGGGGGCAGCAACACCCCCCTGACTTGAAGTGGTTTCCATCAGCGTTTACAGTTTGGTTCAATGGCTCAGCACCCCCACTATAAAAACTGTTCCTGCACCCCTGCTTAAAACTAGCCTCTCCCAGCAGGAGTAACCCAACATAGAGTACTGAGGGAGGGGGTAGGCAGTCATTTCACTGCTGCCTTCCTTTTGGGTGACTCTCCCCTGGGGAAAAGGCCAGGCTGGGGCAAGGAGGAGTAATTCGCATTTCTGTGTACCACATATCGCTGAAAGTGGCCCTTTTTCTGTATGAAGGTACACTATGTAACTTATGGACAGGGGGAAAATACTTTAAAGTTCTAGGATGAAAAGGAACTGGAAAATAACAAAGATAATCAGCAGGAACCATGGTTATTTACCCTGTTAATTGACCAGTGCTCTTTTCCTTCAAGTCTTTTGATTTTGATTGCCATATTTGAGCTTGTATTACCCAAAAGTGTATGAACTCTGTGAGTAATTCTCACCTGGACTATTTACAGTGTGTGCCCTTCATCCTCCTACACACAAAGCAACCATTAAGTCTCTGCTCTTAACCTCCAGTAAGTGCAGCAGAAGTGCTCCTGAACAAGTACAGCTTGCACTAAAGGTCAACCAACCATACAGTATGAACACCTAAAGAAATCCCTTAGTGTCCCCCACTGCAGAAGTGTCTTCAAAGACTGGAGTTTAACTACTACAATTAGATGAGTCATTTGTGGCACTTATTTTCTAAAAATTGTATCGCTTGTTTTCAAAGCAGAGAAAGAAGCAGCTGCGATGAAAAGGAAGGAACAATCACACACACAGTGGATTTTAAGATACAGAAATACATTGTGGTGCTAAAAAAATTGCCATGTCTTTATTCTTGAAAAAATTAGATACAGAGTTGTTGTTTAGAGGTGTTACTAATATTTTAGACCAGTAGTTCTCAAACTTTTTTTTTTTCCCCACAGACTACTTGAAAATTGCTGAGGGCCTCAGCAGACCACTTAATGATCTTTCCAAATGTTGTTTGTACCATTAGCTAACTATTGTAAAGCACTTTGGATAAAAGCACTATATAAAAAACCCTATAATAATTAACGTTTTTTGTTCTACAAATAAAAGCACACAACTCATATTTTAATATCAGTAGTCTTACCTTTCTAATGTGATGGATGTGCCCTCTCTCCCCCGCCGAAGCAGCCCCCGAGCTAGGCTGGGAAGGAGGGGGGTCTCTCCCTCTCCCCCACTGCGGCAGCCCCTGAGCTGGGGCTGGGAAGGACAGAGGTTTCCCCCACCACAGCAGCCCCCGAGCTGGGCTGGGAAGCAGGAGGGGGGTCTCTCCCTCTCCCCTACCATAGCAGCCCCTGAACTGGGGCTGGGAAGGAGGGGGTGGTCTCTCCCTCTGTCCCGCACCATAGGAGCCCCTGAGCTAGGGCTGCGAAGGAGGTGGGGTCTCTCCCCTGCCACAGCAGCCACAGAGCTGAGGCTGGGAAGGAGGGCCGTCTCTCCCCAGTAGCTACAGCTCTGGAGCTGGGGAAAGTCGCCTCTTTCTCTGGCTACCGCAGCCCTGCACATCCCAAATTCTCCCCACCCCCTCTTCTCACCCCACTGCACCCTATTGCCTCCTACCCCCTATGCCCCCCAAGGCCACTACCTCACCTTACATGTGCATCTTCTCCAGGGTCCAAGCACCTAATTAGTGGAGTCACGCCTGCGCGGCTCCACTAATTAGGTGGGTGGCCCTTCATTCTCTTGTGTGCGGCCGCCCAGGTGCGCACCTTAGAGGGAACTATCCGCGGACCACCTGAATGGAGCTTGCAGACCCGGAGCACAGTTTGAGAACCTCTGCTTTAGACAGTTAATAGCAAACATATGCCACTCTGAACATTCAGAGTTAAAGTTCTGTCCTAAGTTATGTTCCATTGCCACACTATTGACTTCCACGGGGATTCACTGGCTATAAACAAGAGTAAACAAACAAGAGTTTGTCTCACTGCATATGAATATGGTTTTATGTTTAGTTCTGGAGATTTTCAGGTATCTTATGTTGTTATTGAAGTAAATATGTTGCTTTTTGGTGTATGAATGATCAGGACTGATGGCCCAAATTTTTCTTTTATACCTCTGAAAATGAAGATTAACTCCATTGATTTTGATTTTACATTAATGCAATTGGCAGCAGGTTTTCTCTGAATGAGTGCAGAGTAGAGCTGGTTGAACTGTTTGACAGAAATTTGAGTTTTCAACAATATGACATTTTCAGGAAAAATGCCTGCTTTTTGCAGAAAATTTCAACTTTCTGTTGAAAACACAACACTCAAAAACCAAAAATTTCAGCTGAAAACTGACACTTTCACTTTGGAAATGTCAACATGTTTCATTTTGACTAATTTGATTGAAACAAAACATTTCAGCATTCCCGAATTAAAATGTTTTGTTTCAGCTCGGTTTGAAATTAGACTGTGGCCTTCTGAGCCACTGTGGTGCTTCATGGGAGTTGTAGTTCAGATACCTCATGCTCCCATTTTCCTCTGTGGGTGGGCTTCCCAGTCAGGCTATATTTCCTATGATGAACCACGGGCATGAAACTCCCATGGTATACACCAATGGCTCAGCAAGACAGGAGACTGCAGTGCATCACAGTAGATGTAGTCTAGCCAAGAAGCCCAGCTCATGACGGAGAATGTGGCACCCAAACTCCCATGAGGCACTGAGGCAGCACAGGCTGATACAGTTGAGTGTGGAACTGCCCCAGAACAAAACATTTTGATTAGGTTTAACAAACCGAAATGTTCCATTCTGGTCAAACTGACTTGGAATGAAATACAATAAAACCTGCCTTACAGAGGCCCCCTGTCACGAGTGACTATTTGCAGAGGCCACGGAACACCACCACTCTCTGGTGTGCAAACCTTTGAAGAGAGAACCTCTTACAAGAGATCACTTTTGCTAACTCCCATGAGTGGTTGCTCTTGGCAGGTTTTACTGTACTTTTGTTTAGATTTTTCGAAGGGAAACTCAGTTTGCAAAGTTTCAGAGTAGCAGCCGTGTTAGTCTGTATTCGCAAAAAGAAAAGGAGTACTTGTGGCACCTTAGAGACTAACCAATTTATTTGAGCATAAGCTTTCGTGTGCAAAGGAAAGTTGAAATTTCCCACAAAAGAAAACCGCCGTTTTCTGATCAGCTCTAATCTACTGACTTCTTATCCTTCTTAAAATGGTTGCACATAAAAAAGTTCCTTTTGTTTTTGAAAGATTCTGCTCTTTTCAGAGGTGTTCCCTGTATCTATAAAACAGGGAACACTGACAGAACCAGTGCCATCTCTCATAATGGAAGAAATGTTTGAAGTGCAAGCACTGTATTTTACTAGCAACATGCTATACAGTTATTGAAAGCCTTGGCCAAGTCTGTGTTCAAAGAATAAAAAATTGCAATGTGTGTGTGAGAGAGACAAACCCCACAGATGAGTCATAAATACTGCATTACTAATGACCCTGCCCACACCACAGCTGCTGAACCCTTCTGCAAGGCAAAAGCTCCCTGCCTCCCGAGCTGCTGAGCACCTCTCTTCAACATCCCCTCCAGCTAACTAATTCTGACAGGCATTCAAACCTGGTCCCAGCCTTCCAGCTGATGAGCCTATTCACAGAGACTTTCAGAGCTATGTTCTCTGCATCCACACTATCAAACAAATCTTACATGAGCGTACTCACCTAATTACCGACCCAGCCCACAGCCCTGATCCAGCTTTCCTTGAGCTCTACTCCCCATGTGTTGAACCCTTCTTAATAACAATTCTGCCGCCAAAATCACATGTAAGCTGTGAAACTGGGGAGAAAGAAAATCCCAGGGAAGTATGAGAATGTATAAAATTACAATAAACCACCACAGAGGATGTGGAAATTCACAGTGATTCAGGCAGGGTTTTAATTATGTGGTTATATGCTTAATATTATACTTTGATGTGATAACTTTGCTTGGATAAAGAAAGTTGAATAGCTTTGATGACCTTTACATGGGCATGTTATTAAACGAAGGTCAACTATTAAAATATTCTTTTGAGTTGGATAAAATTTCTTTCAACTGTACTCACTAAACAAACAACTTTTCTTCCAGGACAGGGGGAAATGTGAGTGGAAAACAGGATGGTAGAAGATAAGATCCAGGCAAGGGCATTCACAATGCTAGGAACAGAGAATAAACAAAGTAAATTTTCAGCCTGGAAAGAAAAGATCAATAGATACAATCGATACGAAATATTTGCTGTATAACAAAATGTAAATAGTGGAAACAAATTTCAGTTTGGTTTAAAATATTCATTTTTAGTAGCAATAAGTTTGTTTGAGGTTTTAAAGAGTAAAGCTCCTTTGTAGGAGTGATATTTCATTCACGAAAGCTTACGCTCAAATAAATTGGTTAGTCTCTAAGGTGCCACTAGTACTCCTTTTCTTTTTGCGAATACAGACTAACACGGCTGCTACTCTGAAACCTTTCATTTGCTGTGGATGATGATTTGAAAAATAGATATAAGTGGGGGTTTTGTGCCTCTGTAGACTTTCACCCATATGACCATATGTTCTCTCTCCATGTTTAGTCCAGGCGTGGTACTGAGTTCTTGCCCCTTTATTTTAGGTTTATATTTACCTTATGTGTGTTTTAGATATTTTATTTAGTGTCTGAATTGTTGCATGTCTTAAATTCCCAGACCAACCCTGCTCTTGGTTCCATATCATCATGGCTGATCTGGGATCACAGCAAATGAGTTTAAGCAGTTTGCTTTGTGACCCTTCACGTTCCTAAAGTCAGATCTGTGCACACCTGCTATTTGATGTGTCTTGAAGAAGGCTGTTCCCTGGTTCTGTGTGCCAGGCCATTACCCAAAAGGAGGACCGGCACACTCCACTTCACCTGACCTTCCTCGTGCTGGAGGCCATGAGAGCCTGACCCTCAAATCCCTTCTAAATTGAAGAAGCAAAGTCCCTCAGTGCAGCAGTAGTAGCTCCAAGCATACTGAGCTCCAGTTGGTGACTGATAATCAGAGAAGTCCCTGACACCAAAAAGAGCCAGTTCTGGTGCCTTAGAGACTAACAAATTTATTTGAGCATAAGCTTTCGTGGGCGACAGCACACTTCATCGGATGCATAGAATGGAACATACAGTAAGAAGATCTTCTTACTATATGTTCCATTCTATGCATCCGATGAAGTGTGCTGTCGCCCACGAAAGCTTATGCTCAAATAAATTTGTTGTGGCACCTTAGAGACTAAGTACTCCTGTTCTTTTTGGAGATACAGACTAACACGGCTGCTACTCTGAAACCTGAATTCTGGTACCAAAGCCCTTCATTGCATTCTGCTCCCAGAGTGGAATCCACCAGTGTGAAAGGACCCTTCAGTCCCAGAGATAGATTGGAGACATGGATGCTGACCACCTCCCTCCCTTCTATTTAACTGTAGAATCTTAGGTTAAACCCATCGATGTAAGTTTGTTTGTTTTTTCCATATTTGTGTTGAAGAAATTACGGTCGGAATTTATTCCGTTTCTTCCTTCTAACACGCTTATCTGAAAAGAGAATCGCTTTGGTTTTCAAGGGGCACTGGGCATCTAAAACCAAAAAGTAGTAATCATATTTTAAAAGGCAAATGAAAATCACTACCAGCTCCACTTTCTGCTGATGGAGCTGAGCTTTGATTATTATATATTGTATATGGGATGGTTTGAATTGCAGGTTAGAGCAGCAGAGAATTATCTTGTGTGTTTGTGAATTTATTCAGTAAGGAGAGCTGGGAACTGGAGAAGGGAGTGGTGAGCTGGGGCGCTGGATTTCAGTTCTGTCTTCAGAGAAAGCTCCCACAGCAAGAAGAAAAATGATTTTCCTCTGACATTTTTTAGTTTTAGACAAAATATCAGTTTAGAATGATTTCCGATCTTGGCTGAAGATGGATTTAGGAGGAGGAGAGCAAGGGGAATTGTAGGGAGAATTGTTGTGCAAGGGCAGAGCTGTGTGGAAAAGCCTGCACTGTGTCTGACCTTACCAGTGCTATCAATCTGTCATTTTTCATGAACATTAGAGACACCATCAACTTGAAAAATCACATTTTAAAATTTGTGCCCACTGTTGGTTACAGATGATGCATAAGGTAAATATAGCCAACAGAGATTAGAGGAAAGGATTATTTCCTCTTTGTGTCTCTCTCCCCTCCTTCTGCGTGTATTTTAGTTTGTGTATTTGGCAGCGCTTTGTGCCTAGTCAGTTTCATTTCCCATCTCATGCACTCACATGATGACATCACTCTCAGGGACTGCTCTGCGGTGAGCACACATCCCAGTTAACAGCAGCAAAACTGAAAAGGGTAGCACAGGCAGATAAGTGACTAGAGAAGGAGAGGGGGTCAGAGCAGGATTGGTGGTGTTCTCAGCACTGCCCTATTATCCCTTGCTGTCAGAACCTTTATAAATATCAGCAGATGAGCAGAAAAATCCTTATCATATTAACAATGACAAGCAAACTACAGGCTATTGAAGGAGCCCCCTATTAGAAGCTTGAATTTTTTCAAACACAACAGTTTTCAAAGGCAATAAAAAACTAGACAGTTTGAAAAATTCAGTGTGTGCCTTTGAATATACTTAATTCACCTGAATATTTAGAATACTGAAAAAATATTCATTGGACTTGGACATGAGCAGGACAAACAGAATCTAGGCCCCAATCCTGGAAAGATCTACACACATGCTTAACTTTATGCAGTAAGTAGTCCATTGACCTCAGTGGGACTACTCCTAAGGTGTCACATTAAGAACATGAGTATTTCTTTGAAGGATCGGGGCCAGGTGTGTAGCTGAACACCTTTATCCCTATTTTTGCAAGCAGTTGCTTGTGCAGAAAAATGCCACTGAAGGATATTGTGTCTGATGCCTTTTAGATGAAATCTAATATTGGTTTTTTGCTGCTCTTCATTAGAGATCTTACAACTGGATTGCTATTGATTGCCTTTTAAGCCTGATTCTGCATTTAAAAAATGGCAGTGTTGTATATCTGCCCTAATAGCCTTGGTCAGATATAAAAGCAAAAGCAATTCATCAACGACTTGTTAACGTCCGAGGAGTTAATGACAGTTCACTACCCAGGGCTCTGATCCTGTAGACATTTAAGCATTTACATGTCTTAGTCTTTGCTGACACGAGTAGCTACTTTGAACACTCTGGGAGTGCTTACATGAATAAAATTATACATATGCTTAAGTGTCTGCACTATCAGGACCTTAAATACTACTCATGTGTCAAAAAACTATGATCAGGTAATGAAAACCAAAGGCCAGAGGTCATAGGTTAGAGTCTTGGGGTTTAGTATGATGATAGCTGTCATAAACGTAAAGATTCAGCTGTTCTTTCCATATTATAAAGCAGACCATACTGGCCAAATTGCAAGGATAATGCATAAATGATGTAAAGCTTGCAGGGATTCATTATTCAGAGTTTATTGCCAGGATCATGACTAGTTAAAGACCCTGGGGATAATCTGGCTCCATTGAAGTCACTGCGAGTTCCGCAATTGACTTTGATAAGGTCATGATTTCACCCACTCTTGTGTATTCTATACCTGGTCATTGTATCATGCGTGCATGATCTTTTCACTATTGCTGGCATGGGTGACATCTCTCTTTATTTTACCCAGCAGTATAATAATATCAGACACATTCTTGGAAAATGCTGAATTTCCTTCCATTCCCAATGCACCCAAAAGGAGATGAGAGACAAAGGGATGAGTTAATATATTTTATTGGACCATCTTCTGTTGGTGAGAGAGATCTTACATAGAAAACTTAAGTTTTCCAGAACTGAAGAAGATTGCTGTGAAGTTGGTCCAATAAAAGATATGACCTCACCCACCTTGTCTCTCTAATATCCTGGTCCAATATGGCTATAACACTGCATACAACAAAAGGAGTTAAGGGCATTTAGCACATCTCAGGAGGTATTCAGCATCTTGCATGATCAACTCATTCTTAACTTTCTTTTGTATATATATACACACTATACTAGAGCTGGTCAAAATTAGTTATTGGGAACATCGTTTTCAATGAAAAATGACTTTTTTCAAAAATGAAAATTTATGAAATATATAGATAAATGAAATATTTTTAAATTTCTTCTTTTCTGGAATTTATTTTTTCCTCCTTGGTCCCCTTTTTGATCTCTTCTCCCCACCCCCTTTTCCATCTGCAAATTGGAAAAGGAAGAAGAGGAAGGGGGGACAAAAACTGAAAGATTTTTGTTGAAATTTTTTTTGACAAACTTAAGTTTCATCAAAATGTGAAAAACTGAAAAATGTTTCTTTTTTAAATCTGTGGAACAAAATGTATTTAGAAAAATTTAAAAAGTTTTTGCAAAAAAAGCAGCATTTTTCATTTACATGTAATATATTCAGTTTTATTGATTGGGTAGTGAATTATTGTTAACAACTTTGAAAGCTAAAAATGCTCTTAGATCATTAGTTAAATCTCCGAAAGCGTTAGGTTACATCAAAGTTAAATCTTTATGCTGTGATTCCTTAGTTAACCCTTGCTTATGTTTTCAGTTGCAATTTTTACTTTCCCAAAAATGATGTGATGCTACAGGCTGGTTAGAGAACTATTCTGATGTGTGAATGCCACTTAATTGTTAGACTCTAGAATGGTTTCAGAGGGGTAGCCATGTTAGTCTGTATCAGTAAAAACAACGAGGACTCCTTGTGGTACCTTAGACTAACAAATGTATTTGGGCATAAGCTTTCATGGGATATAACCCACTTTATCAGATGCATCGAGTGGAAAATACAATAAGCAGGTATAAATATACAGCACATGAAAAGATGGGAGTTGCCTTAGCATGTGCGGGGGGGTGGGGTCAGTGCTAACGAGGCCAATTCAGTTAGGGTGGATGTGGCCCATTCCCAACAGTTGACAAGAAGGGGTGAATATCAACAGACGGAAAATTATTTTTTGTAGTGACCCAGCCACTCCCAGTCTTTATTCAGGCCTAATTTGATGGTGTCAAGTTTGCAAATTAATTCCAGTTCTGCACTTTCTCGTAGAAGTCTGTTTTCGAAGTTTTTTTGTTGAAGAATGGTGACTTTTAAGTCTGTTATTGAGTGTTCAGGGAGATTGAAGTGTTCTCCGACTGGTTTTTGAATGTTACGTTCTTGATGTTTGATTTGTGTCTATTTATTCTTTTGTGTAGAGACTGTCCGGTTTGGCTAATGTACATGGCAGAGTGGCATTGCTAGCACATGATGGCATATATCACATTGGTAGATGTGCAGGTGAACGAACCCTGGATGGTGTGGCTAATGTGGTTGGGTCCTATGATGGAGTCCCTTGAATAGATATGTGGACAGAATTGGCAACAGGGTTTGTTGCAGGCGTTGGTTCCTGGGTTAGTGTTTTTGTTATGTGGTGTGTAGTTGCTGGTGAGTATTTCCTTCAGGTTGTGGGGGCTGTCTGTAAGCAATGACTGGCCTGTCTCCCAAGGTCTGTGAGAGTGAGGGATCGTCCTTCAGGATAGGTTGTAGATCCTCGATGATGCGCTGGAGAGATTCTAGATTCTAGAATGGTGTTTGAGTGCAGAGGGCCAGGATTGGGCAGATTTAGTTCAGATAGCACTTGTCTGCCCACACTGGTGTAGGCAACACCTGAAACAACGTGAGGAGAATGAAAAAAAGAAGTGGGGAAAAACTGGCTGCATTTCCTCCTCTCACCTGACTTCTGTTCAAAATCATTTAAATCATTCTGAACATGTAAAGGCAAATTATTGTTTTACACTACACAATCTTAAGAAGGAATTGAGTAAGAAACTTGGGTGGAATAAACAGTGTAGCACATGACCAAGCTCTCTCACCTCCCGTTGCATGCATGTGGTTATCTCACAACCATGGCAAAGTGTGTTTTTTCTTACTTTATAAGATTACTTGAAGAATGACACCCAAAAATAACCATTCGAGCTGGTCAAATATGCTTTTTCACCACAGAAAATTAAGACTTTTCAGTGAAAAAAATCAAAATCTGAAATATTTTGACTGAAAACCAAAATATTTCAATTCTACAAGGCCACTGCAGTGCCTCATGGGAAGGGAGTCATAGTTCAGGTGCCTCTTACTCCATTCTCTTGTATAGGCCAGGCTCCCTGGTTAGACTACATCTCCCATAATGAACCATGGTCTTCCCTGTTAATGAGAGGAGGTGTTTGCGCTCTCTCTCACACACACACACCCCTCCCCCCAGCAAGTGTAGCGCAGAATTTTGTTCAGTATGGTCTGTCAGCTACGAGGGCATAACATACTTACTACTGTCTCAGTAAAATAAGACTACATCTGTTACAGTAGAACCAGCAGTGGATGTGGTGTTGTTACGTTGTTGTTTTTTTTAAAGTGAAGCCTCATTACATGAGCTCTCCATAGACTTTAAGCAGACACTTTAATGTTTGTATTTATGGTTTATCGCATATAAAAAATTGGCTCCTCCAGCCATTACTAGCTAGTACCATGTGACAGCCTGTCTGAATTACCATCCACGCACAGAGACTACATTGAAAACCCCAGGCAAGCTCACATGAATCAGATGTTAGAGACGGCAAAGTCTTAGTCATCTAGATCATTGCCCTGCCTGTATAGAATTATTCTATATTGTAGAATTACTATTTTTTTGCTAGTGTAGTTTTAAGTGATCAAATAAGTGATAAGTGATGTGGCTCCCACCACTTCCCTTGGGAGACTGTTCCAAAGTATAATAGATCCCACTGTCAAGACATATTTGTTGATATTCATTTTTCTTTTTATTAATTTAATCCTCTTCTTCCCCATAGTACCCCATGTGAATTTTTCCATGACGACTTAGGATTTTTTGAAAGGCTCAGTTCTGCTAATATATGCATATATTTGCAGTAATTTTATATGCACATACATATAGGTATACAAATGGGTCTCTATGGTTATTACAAATGTGGCTTATGTCTAGTGGTCATGGATAAGTAAAGCCACTAAAATGAATTATCTCATTTTAGAGCTGCATGTTTTAATGACAGCTCTAGAAGTAAGTACAAATGATGGCTAAAATTTTCAAAAGTGTGGGCCAAAAGTTAGTTTCCTAAGGCCTTGTCTACACAAGAAAGTTGTCGGTTTAAGTTGATACAGTTAAACTGATGTAAACCCCTCTCTAGACACCAGTATTTGTTTTAGGAGTGGCTTTTTCCAGTTTAACTTAAACCTGTACCCAACTGATTTAAGTTAAACCACTAAAAGGCACTTTTACATTGAAGTAGAAGTGTCCACATAGGGCTTGCCCTAGTTTAACTATATCCGTTTTAAAACTGATTTAAGTTAAACTGGTGCAACTTTCCCATGTAGATAATCCCATGTTCCTACGTAGCCATGTAATTAAATGGTTTGTCATCCAAAAGTGCTCAGCAAATCTGATTTCTCTCTGTCCCATCTGTGGAACATGTTCACATTATCAGCCTCGTGACAAACTCTAGATCTTCTGTCCCTCCTAGCCTTGGCCTTTCCTGCCCTGCAAAACTTTCCTCCTTGCTGCCAAACCCTCATTCTGCATCTACTGTTCACTCCCAGACCAGTCTCTAAGTTGTGACTTTTCCCATGCTCCTAACTAGGCAGCTCTTGACTCCTTCCATGAAATCCCAGTTTCTAGCTACTCCCAATTTCCTCTCTTCCCATTCCAACAAGGAAGTAGTCTTGATTTCTTAACCTTGGAAATAAATCTGGCTAGCAGGTGTCCTTCAGTTGGAAAATAGGTATTGTTCTAAGAGGTAAAGCTCAGCAGTTTTATTCTTGAGCTACGATGTTTGCCTTGTGAAGTGATTTTATCTTTTATGTGATTTAGATTTCTTTAGAAAATTCTTACAATAACAATGAAGAATTTAGAAAAGGGTATATTGATAACTGTGGCTAAAACTGAGCATTCAAATAAATGGAACTTGATGTTATGTGACATCTTCTCTAGTTACAGCATCCATCTTACAGTGAATGAGAGAAATACTGGTAATGGAGACGGGTAAGGCAAATACGGCTGCTCTCATATGCTCAGCAACAACTCTCACATAGCCCTGGAACTTTAGAACTTTTTAAAGGCCTGATTAAAAGCGATTGAGGTAAACGGGAATATTCCTACTCGTCACAGGGTCGCTCACCACATTGGCGCCTCCTACTGGGCATTTCAGGAATTTGCTCAGTCCCAGCGGATGCACCCTCAGGGTGGAGGTGGCTCTCCTGTCCTTGCCTCTGCCTGCAGACCCATTATGGCTCCTTTCTCTCAGCATCTGCTTCGTGGCACAGCCCTCCGGCCATGTACCATCCGGTTTTTCCCCTGCTTCCGGATGACTCCTCCGAGAAGAGTCAACCCACTCCTCGCAGCAGTTTGGCAGTCCACAGTTGGGTCACTCCTTCAGCAGCTAGCGGGTGGGACGAGGGGGGCAGGCCCTCCCACTACTCTGAGCCCCAGCCCAGGGACCTTGCAAACAGCAGTTTCCTGCTGCCTCTTCCTTCCAGCTCACTGTCTCTAGTCCCTGGGCCACTTCACCACAGCCTCAGTTCCTTCTGCTCCTGCCTCTGGCTCCAGCTCCTTTGCCTTCTTTCCAGGGGCTCGAGCCTGTAAGTCCTGGCAGCCCGTTGGGAGCTCTCCCGATCCTGCTAGCAACTTCCCTTCCCTGGGTGCTGGTCTCTCTATAGCCCTCTAGGAAGCCAGTCTTCTCTCTAGGGCTCCCTGCTCTGGTTTGCAGCTTCCTTTTATATGGGCAGGCTGGGCCCTGATTGGCTGGTCCAGCCGCCGCCCTAATTGTCTGCAGCCACTGTCCTAATTGGCTGTTTCCCCTGCAGCCACTCCTTTGGCTGCCTGCCGCTCAGGCTTCCTAGCTGGTTTGAACCCTCTCAGGGCCAGTGCGGGGCAGGTGCCCCATCACACTACTGAATTCTGTTGGCTTTGGATCCATTCCTTGCTGAGAACGGGAATGTTGGTAAGGGCTGAGGCCTACTCGTTGTAAATGTTCTGAGCAAGCTGTGCCATGGACCCCGGAGGTAGGTAGAGGGGACTTCAGTTTCGCTGAAATGTGAGAGAGGGCTCTGAGTTACTACAGAGAATTCCTTCCCAAGTGCCTGGCTGGTGGGTCTTGCCCACTAGCTCAGGGTTCAACCGATTGCCATATTTGGGGTCGGGAAAGAATTTTTCCCTGGGTCAGATTGGCAGAGACTGTGGAGGGTTTTCAAGTTCCTCTGCAACATGGGATACAGGTCACTTGCAGGTTTAAACTAATGTAAATGGTGGATTCGCTATAACTTGAAGTCTTTAAGCCTTGATTTGAGGACTTCAGTAACTCAGCCAGAGGTTATGGGTCTATTACAGGATTGGGTGGGTGAGATTCTGTGGCCAGCAATGTGCAGGTCAGACTAGATGATTGTGATGGTCGATTCTGGCCTTAAGGTCTATGACAACAAGTTAAAAAATAGAACATCCTAGCTGTCTCAGTCTACTTAGCCAGCGTAAGCTGTATTACAAATGGAAAATCGCTCTTCTGAAACAATAACAATGGGCCTAATCCTAAAGTGCTTGCTTAGTCTTTATTATGAAGTCAGCATATGTTTGCCTGAGCAAAGGCAGAGTAAAAGCGAAGTGAAAAGTGAGTAAGGCCTCTTGGGATTTGGCTCAATAGCTGTTCAAATTGGGACTGCTAAGATTAGTGTGAATATTGTACAAAAACTACAATAAAATGTTCATTGTTTGAACAGGATTTCCCACAGCTTAGCTGCACATGCTATATTTACCTAGACTATGATCATGTTGTCACTGTCATGATCAGACTGTCCCTTCTGTTAACTAGAGACATTATTTAAAAGGTAATTGTTCTTTTTACAAATTAATTGGATCTTTAAACTTTATCTGATATAGCTGACTGTACAAATTGCATACAACAGCATTAGTGTGTACAGTATAACTGACCAACCATAAAATTCATGTAGTGAATTAAATCCTGATGAATGATTCTTCAGTCTCTTTTCTTCTAATTGAAATCTGGTTGCACATAATATACAATAACTCCAAATACTTACAGGCTTAATAGGATCCATGCTAAACTTTTAAAAAATACATATTTTGGGATTTTCAAAAGCACTGAGCGTTGGCCTAACTCTGCTCCCACTGAAGTCTAACGTAGGCTTCAGTGGGAGCAGGTAGGCCAATGCTGAGTGCTTTTGAAAATCTCAACCATAATGTAATTGTTGCTCACTGGAGTCGTTGCCAGGCAAGGATTTACACATAGCAAGTTTGATATTGAGCCAGGGTGAATCGATTTAGAAGATGACGGACAATTTGCTGGGGTGCACCTTTTTCTGAAAAGAATGTGCTGATGAAGGATGAGATGAAGGAGTTGGCTTTGTAAGCCACAAACATGGCCCCTAATGGTGAAAGTTACTCCAGTGCAATGGGCTTGCACAAGCCCAATGCAGCACTTCAATCCAACTCAAACATACTACCATCTTCAGATCTATACTGGGATCTTCAGGATTTTGCTCTTTAGGTTTCATTATCTGTTCATAGCTTCCATATATATTCAAGGATATGTCTGTGTTTAGATAAGGGTGAATCTGAAGACCTGCAGGAATTCTGCGTTTATGTTGGTACATGAGTGCAGGTTAATAGGATTGGGTCTAAGTTTGAATCTTTGAACAATGGCAAAAATGAAGAAAAATATGTAAAAGTCGGTGTAACAGTGAAAGAATAAAAGTGGTAGAACTGGCTGTATAATAGTCTGCAGGATTGAACCTTCTACCTGTGTTGAAAGTAAATATTCTCTTTTGATAATACGTCTTCCCCACCAAATAGATTCTGTAGTGAAGCCATTATGGTGAATTTATGACCTCACAGTGAACTCCATGACAACACACTAATGTCTAGGATTATGAAAGTATTGGAAGATTAAGAGGAAAGTTTGAGTTTGGAACAGCGATTGTTCAAACATGACAATCTGCAGTCTAAACTACAGAACAGTTCAATGAAAAATTACTTGCAAAGTAATTTGCTTGCTTAGTTTGCGCCAGGAAAATTCTTCTTCAGATATTGGCGAAGAGTTTAATAGAACAATAATAACAATTTCCAGTCCTATTTGATTCAGAGAGAGCAAACTTTTTTTAGCATGTGAAAAAGCTCCTTCTCTCATGTACAAATGAAGTGACATGTTTTTAAAGAGAGAGAATAGTTCTGTTATTTATCCATCTGTCTTTCCACAAAATTACAGATTGAGGTAGATTGCACATTCTCGACAGTTGTATGTCAGAATATAGAGCAGAAATTCAGAGATTGGCAAATGACTTTAATTCAGCCATTTGGATACTTTATATGCAAATAATCCATACAATTAACTGTGTGTAGCACCTTCTGTTGGTACTTCTGTCATGTCACTAAACCATTGACCCTCAGCAAACAGGATTAATTATTTTTTGTGTCCTGATGCCTTTTGTATAACAGAGATATCAAGTAGAGCAGTGGTTCCCAAATTTGTTCCGGCGCTTGTTCAGGGAAAGCCCCTGGCGGGTCAGGCCAGTTTGTTTACCTGCCGCATCCCCTTGGCCCGCGCCGCTTCCAGCAGCTCCCATTGGCCTGGAGCAGCAGACTGCGGCCCGCGCCACTTCCAGCAGCTCCCATTGGCCTGGAGCAGTGAACCGCAGCCACTGGGAGCCGCAATCGGCTGAACCTGCGGACACAGCAAGTAAACAAACTGGCCCGGCCCGCCAGGGGCTTCCCCTGCACAGGCGGTGGAACAAGTTTGGGAACCACTGAAGTAGAGAATTACTGAACAGAATTTTCAGTATGTTCTGGTTGGATTATTCAAAATGTTTTTACAAAACTCAACAAATAAGCTTTCTTTAGGCAGCTGATACAAATAAACCATACCGCCGTCTTCATTTTCTTTCAAGAGCAAACTATTTGTGTTTTGGTGAAAAGACCTTGATTCAATCACATCAGAAATAACTATTTGTAGTAGTTAGTAAGCTACAAGTAGATATTTATTACTAGCACAGGGTCATAGTAAATGATGGGAAAATAAAAATAAAAAAATGTCTTGAATATAAATCATTATCTGATAAAAATGACTAGAATATCTCCCAGGAGAATACAGACCTGATCTTCTACTCACACCCTAGTAAATAAGTCCACTCAAATAAAACCTATCTATCTGAGAGAGAATTGAATCCTATGAATGCTATGGACAAAACTAGAGGTAATAAATGCACTTATTTTTCACCCTACTAGTCTAAGGTGTTCAGGGAAGGGTCCCAAATTGATGTGTGTCCAATGGGGTGGATGTAGGCATAAGGGTGGATTTTACCCCTCCAATCAAAGCCAGAATAAATGGGCTTTATATTGGACATTAAGCAGAAAATGGGAGAGATTATATTTGCATATATCCCAGTCCATGGGCAGGACTCCTACTGCTACTGTTTTGTAGTCATTATCATTACAAATGAACATGAATAAAATAATAATACTGTGGTAGGGCCTAGGAGCCCCAATCATGGGCCAGAATCTCATTGTGCCAGGCACTGAACAAACACAGAACAAAAAAACAGTTCAGAATGGAGGCGACTGCTGCTATGCATTTGTGGGACAGTGGGTCCATGTTGTCACAGATCCCATGGCGCTCCCCTTAGCCTGGTCCTAAATCTTCGTACATGTCAACTTGTTTGTGATTGGCAAGGATCCTTCCTTTGTGATGTATGAAGGGCTGCATAGTGCCTCCCTGTGTGGAAGCTCTGCCCCTTATCTTCCTCTGCACCACCCCATTCTTGGTCTTATGTGACGCAGGAGGCCTTGTGCAGGCCTTGAGAACCCTGCATTAATGGGAATGACACACATACATTTCTTGCAGAATTATTGCCATTGACATTTGTGTGCTATGTAGATAAATCCTCTGGACATCACTAGGGAGAATATAACCTTAAGCATACACAAGTGGAATTTAACTGTGGCTGTTAACCCATGAGACGCAGAGTCCCTATGCAGATTGCTACTTTCCCTATTTTATCTACTCTTTCTATATCTTGGATTTGTTTCTGATATAAGGGCTTGTTACACAGGGAGTTATTCCAGAATTGCTATTCCTGATTAACTGCATGTGTGGACACTTGTATTCTGGAATAAAAGCACCATATTCTGAATTAGTTGAATCTGATATGGATTAAGTTAATTCACAATAAGGCGCTCTTATTCCAGAATAAGAGTGTCTATACATGCAGTTAATCAGAAATAGTTAATTTGCTTTAAAATCAAACCCTGTCATATTCTGGATTACCTTTAACGTGCAGAGAACTCCTTGGATACACAAAGACATCTTTCTTTCAGTTTTGTGAAATCTGGACACAGGCTTGTGTGCTTGAGATCCGAACTGAGCCTTTATATTTGTTGGGCAACACAGTGTATATCAAAGGTAAAAACCCCATCTTCTGTTGATATTGCTGACATACAGGTTGAACAATTCTTTTAAACAAATTGATATCCTAATATGAATCATTCAAGTCTTTTTTTTTTTAAAGGTAATGTTATGTTCTTTTGTTTTTAAGAAAACTGGCATGAATGAAAGGGGTTGTCTCCATTTATGGTAATCCTAAAGCCCTTGAATTGTATTGCATGGCGTCATCATTACAGGTTTCCTCAAACTCTCTTGTTAATGCCTCAACATCCTGACTTGGAGACAACACCACTTTTAGGGATCTGGGATGGTGGGGAAGGAGTGGATGGGCTATGGGGATGCATATCACCCCCTACCCCCAGCAATAGTATGCACTGAATGTTTGAGGATAACTTCTCTTACCTCCCTCTAAAAACATAATGCATGAGGCCAATTGTGAAATGCCTTACCATTCGCGTAGAGCTTGGGGAGGCACATTCGTTCTAGCCCCCTGCTAGCAAAGCGTTTGTGCCCTGAAGCATAAAGTTTGAAGCTCTTTTTAACCTGCTGGCATAACTGCAAATATTACTGTTTTCACATAAAGATACAAATTCACCCATGGGCCCATGCAAGCCCCTTCATACTGTAGCATGGCCATGCGTGATAATCACAATGGAAGGGAGGGAGGCCATGGTGGAGTGGTGACCCAGTGTAACGTCTGCACTGACTGCATGCCACAGAGGTCGGCTTCATGTTGGCTTTGACTATGATGAGACGGAGATGTGCATGGAGGGTATGCTTATAGGAGGGGCATGAATGCGTGCTTTGTGGATCCATTGCCTGGTGTAATGGAGGAACAGCAGGCTGAGGGTCTGTGGAGTAATCTCATAGTCCTGCACAATGGGGGGATGGAAGGAGCTGTGCAGTGGAGGATCTCCTGGCCCTACCCATTAAGGCTGTGCGCTGCTGCTGCATAAGGAGGATACATGGATAAGGTTGGTGTAAATGGGTGCTTTGGCACTGAACTCAACAGAGTGCCTGTCTATCTGTGGCAGAATTTGGCTCTTTATCTTCAAATGCTGCTAGACATAAAGGGATCATAATTTCATGGATTAAAATAATGTATTAGAAAACAGTGCTTCATTTTGCACCCATAGGACTGTAACTTTTCCTTGAAATTTAGGAAACAAAGTTTTATAAATAAATCTTTTTAGATGAATGTCACTTCAGCGTTAATTTAACTCAAAAATTTATCCATAAAATGTTGCTGAATAAAGAATTGCTGTACGACTTTAGACCAGTGGTCCCATCTAATTCAGTATTTTCTCCCTGACAGTGACTGGGGTCAGATGTTTCTAAAGAAAGCACAAGAAACCTTGTAATGGGCAATTATGGAATAACCTACTAAAAGGGGAAGTTTCTTCCTAATCCTTGACAATTAGTGGTTGGTTTATGTCTTAAAGCACAAAGATTTATATCCCATCTCTTTAAAAAAACTAAAACCAAAAGTTTATAATATAATCCTGGATGGTCTCATGATCCATATAAGTGTCTAATTTTTTTCTGAATCCTACTAAACCTTGGTTCCAATGATACCTTGGTGTGGAGAGTTCTACTAAGCTCTGTGTTTTTTTATAAAGGGAATTTTATTTTCTCCATTTTAAAATTGTTGTCTTTCAATTTCATTAAACATCCTGTTGCTCTTGCATTGTGAGAGGGTAAACATGAACATTTAATCTCCCTTTCTTATAACATTCATTATTTTGGATACCTCTGTGATATTCCCTCTTATTTGTCTCCTACCTAAACAAAACAGTACTAATCTTTGTTCATACAGAGGTCTTTCTATGTTTCTAATGATTAACGTCATCCATCTCTGAACTCCTTCTATTGCTCCTCTGTCCTTTTTGAGCTAGTGTTGCCAGAACTGAACATGGTATTTCAGGAGAAGGCATATTAGATTTCTAGCCATTATTTGTAAATGATGAGAATTTCCATACACCCCTTAAATTCAGAGCTGTACCCTTTACATTGTCACTATTATCACCAATGGTATGTATTCGAGTTAAAACAGGTGGTATAGTTGGTCTGCAATCACGCTGGGTGGGATCGTACATTCATTCTGTCTCAATGATGGATTTGTCTGACTTGCTCCAACTAGAGCTGACTTTGTTCCCACACAATGAAAAGTCTTAAAATAGAAAACAAAAGAGAGTAAAGAAGAGTTTTAATTATTTACCAGGCAGGTAGACTCCATCCCTTTTGTAAGGAAGCTTTTTTTGTCTTCTTTGATGTATTCACTTTTCATTCAGCAAAATTTTTATCTTTGTGCTTGCCAGTGATTCAGATGTTGGGACTGATTAAAAAGACTTATGGATCCCCCCTTCTTTTCTCTTAAGTTAGTTGATTTCCTGTTTAATAGACTGAGTAAAAGCTACTCTCCAAGCTATTTTGCTTATTATTTTCATGACAGTAGTGATTAGGTGTCAGCCAAGATCATTGTCCCACTGTTCTAAGCACTGGATAAGACATAGTAAGCTAGTCCCTGCCCTAAAGAATTTACAGTCTAAAGACACAAGGCAGACAGATGGTGGGAAAAAGGACGTGTTGTCCTCACATCACAGATTGGGAATTGAGGCAAAGAGCCTTCACCAAGGTCACAGAGGAAGTCTGTGACATTGCTGAGAATTGGACCCAAGTATCCTAGGTCCCAGTGCAATATCTTAACCACAGACCCTCCTTCCTCTACTATATTCAGCCACATTTGTAAGAGAGCCACTTTGATTACAACACAGCCAGCGTTGAAGCTATGTACTTATTTGGCTGACCATGGTGCCCAGTAACTGCCTGCACTTTGGAACGGTATTGCAGTTACACAAATGTTAAATCTCACAAAGCAGCCTTCAGATCACTCCAAAGGCATTGATGGCACATCCAGGGCTTCCCATGAAAGCAGCAGAGATGTCTACCTTTTTGTGACCCCAGAGGAGTTCATACAGCGCATACAAAGAAAGCAAGCTAATCTAAAAAGGGATCCGTAGATTACTATAAACATCCACTGCTGACAACATGAGAAAATGAGGAGTCCTGGGCTACAGTGCAGGCTAAAAATTTTGTATACAGCCCTTGGGTATTGTATATTGGTTATATTTTTAGGCCCAAGTTGTGACATTTAACTACTGGCCTGCACTGGGAGGTGAGGTAAAGCTGCACAGCCCCAGGTGGAGCTCAAGCAGAGACACTTCCTCCCAGGGCACAATCCCTATCACTGTTCCATGGCATGCAGAAGGAGTGTACAATCTGCACCAGCCCCTTTGGGTGATGCAGCCTGTCTTGCCTCTCCGTGACCAGCTGGTGTCAAGTCTGTGGACAGCCATACGTAGTGGTCAGAGCCAGAGCCCACAGCGAAGAGTCAGCTCGGTCAGGATAGCAGGAGATCAGAAGCCGGAGACAAACTGGAGATCAGAACCACAAGTCAGAGGTCAGGAGTCAAGCCAGGTCAGGACACTGGGAAGTCAAGCCTGGGGAAAAGGAGGCACAAGATACACAGTCCTGAGCATGATGGATCCCACTTGTTCAGACAGCTTCCTGTTCCTGGCTTAAATAGGGCCAGCAGGCTAATCAGTTGCTCTGTGACTCTGCCAATAGTATCTCAGGGCAGAGCCTCAACCTGGGGCTGGCCTTCATGGGTCCTGGGTGAGCAGTTGGCAGCAGGTTGCCAAGTGGAGGGTTGAAGCGTGGCTGCTCCTGTGGACCTGGGTTTGAGGCCAATGGGTCACCATGACAGCTAGCACTGTAGTGTGATATAGAGTGGGGCTGGCTCCATGCACTCTCTTGCTTCCCATCCTTCTGGGAGAAAAATGTACCTCCCAGGAGTACATGAAGGGAATATCCCCTTGTAAAAGGGCAAGAAAGGAACAAACAGAAAGGGAAGAAGGGGCAGCAGGCAGAAGGTTTCTTAGGTTCCACCCCTTTGTGCACGCGTATTTAAACCCAGGGACAACCCTGAGCAGTGTTGGAAAAACAATTCCCTTTGTATTCTTAACCTGAAGCTCATATTTTATTTACTGTGAGTACCAATATCTGCACGACATGTATGGTTTGAAAAGCTGTCTCCTGGATTGCATGACATGCCTCGAGGAACCTGAATGCCTATCAATATTGTCATGTCATCTCTTTTTTTTATAAAAAAATACGGAAAACCGGAAAAGTGAAATATGATGGTGTCCTAGAGAAAAGGCCTTGCATTATCCTCACCATCATTGTGCCTGTGGATATGTTAACTGACTACTGTATGTATGGGAAAGCATGCCTTTAATAAATCTATCCCAGCTGCCTTTAATTTCAACTCCCCACAGCATTCAGTGTTCATTCACAAAGTCCTGGGGCAAGGGTTCTGTAGCAGAAACCATAATAGTTTACCCTGTAGTGTCTAGGGCTCTTATATCGACTGTACGGTATTCAAAGCTGAGAAGAAAATAATTCTTTCTTTCATTTGGGATAAAAACACTGCTGATTTAGGAAACACGGGATGAAGCGCTGTAATACAGGAGCATCTTCATTCAGGACAGTTTCCTGCCATCTGAGTGACAGTACAAGTGCCTGTTGTGTATGAGTGCTGTTTGTGTGGGTTTTATAATGGCGTTTCTTTAAGGAGACACCATTAAGATAAGTTTTTTTTTAAAGGCCTAACCTGGGCTAATAGTGTTACCTCAGATTAACAACAATAGAAGGATTTATCAAATATAACTTTTCACCATCCATGCTGTTAACTAACGTTTTGTACTTTTTGTACACCAGTGAAACTAGATCTAACTGGTTCTTGACAGTGCTAGTTCAAGCAAATCTGGGCAACCTGAATTGGGCCCAGTGTGCCCAGACTGAAACCAAACTCTGCCCTTATTTGCACTCATGTAAATCTGGAGTAACTTCACTGAACTGGATTATTTCCACCTGCAGCCTACCCCAGATCTCCACACACGTTACCTTCCACGTGAAGATCTCCCCATTCTCCTATTGGGGGGCAGCTGCTTTAAAAGTGAAATTTTAAACAGCGCTCAGCATTGCCCTAACCCTGCTACCATTGAAATTAAGAGAATTTAAATTGACTTCACTGGGAGCAGAGTTAGGCCAATGTTGAGCACTTCTGAAAATCCCATGCTAAATATTCACAAACTACTGAACCAGTTTTCTTCAAACTTGCCTTGTTCGGTAGATCCCATTGATATTTAATAAAGCCAAGCCTGATGACTGTAAGGAGTGTGGTATAATTCACTTTATGAAGGTTCTATAGGAAACACCAATTTTTTTGTATTTTGTTAACTGATAAATAATAAGAGATAATATTTTAAGTCATACAAACAAGGGAACACAGCTGAACACTTAATTGTAACATTGCATTTCCACACTTCAGTAATTTATTACTCAATATCAGCATGGTACTAATAGTAGTTTTGAGGGTTTTCTTGTATAGAGTATTTATAATTTCACTGAAAGTGTGAAATCTGTGTATGATGATTCTTTCGAGGCAAACAAATCTGAATTGGTGCATTCTACTCCAACCTTCATCATCCCTTTCATGTCTACATTCTCCTCCTAGAACTATTGCATGATAAAATATTTCATATATTTATTCCTTCCCATTTGGGTTACTTTGTACTTTCTCACAAAACTTCTTAAAAAGATGATTTCTGTCTTTGAATCATAGAAGCATGGAATATCAGGGTTGGAAGGGACCTCAGGATGTCAGCTAGTCCAGCCCCCTGCTCAAAGCAGGACCAATCCCCAACTAAATCATCCCAGCCAGGGCTTTGTCAAGCCTGACCTTAAAAACCTCTAAGGAAGGAGATTCTACCACCACCCTAGGTAACACATTCCAGTGCTTCACCACCCTCCTAGTCAAAAAGTTTTTCCTAATATCCAACCTAAAACTCCCCCACTGCAACTTGAGACCATTACTCCTCGTTCTGTCATCTGCTACCATTGAGAACAGTCTAGATCCATCCTCTTTGGAACCCCCTTTCAGGTAGTTGAAAGCAGCTATCAAATCCCCCCTCATTCTTCTCTTCTACAGACTAAATAATCCTAGTTCCCTCAGTCTCTCCTCATAAGTCATGTGCTCCAGCCCCCTAATCATTTTTGTTGCCCTCCGCTGGACTCTTTCCAATTTTTCCACATCCTTCTTGTAGTGTGAGGCCCAAAACTGGACACAGTACTCCAGATGAGGTCTCAGCAATGCCGTTCCTCGATCTGCTGGCAATGCTCCTACTTACACAGCCCAAAATGCCGTTAGCCTTCTTGGCAACAAGGGCACACTGTATCCAGCTTCTCGTCCACTGTAACCCCTAGGTCCTTTTCTACAGAACTGCTGCCTAGCCGCTCGGTCCCTAGTCTGTAGCAGTGCATAGGATTCTTCCATCCTAAGTGCAGGACTCTGCACTTGTCCTTGTTGAACCTCATCAGATTTCTTTTGGCCCAATCCTCTAATTTGTCTAGGTCCCTCTGTATCCTATCCTACCCTCCAGCATATCTACCACTCCTCCCAGTTTAGTGTCATCTGCAAACTTGCTGAGGGTGCAATCCACACCATCCTCCAGATCATTAATTTGAAACTGTTTCAAATCTAGTTTGGATTATTAAAAAATCAGCAGATCAAATGGAGAAGTTTGATATAACTGAAAAATTACTCTAAAGATCAGCTGAGAACTAATATGGAGCCTAAATATATCTTTTTAAAGTACAAGATCTCCAATGGATTCATAGGAAAGCTTGTATGGCAATTGCTGATGTGAATTATGGCTAGTATCTAACATCGCAGTTTCTCCACCTTCAAAAATACTGTGTACAATACATTTATTGACTGTTCACATTCAGGTTGTTACAGGTTAAAAAATCATCCTCTCTGTAAATCAGACTGTTAATTTCCAAAATATTAACTAAATCCTTTTTTTATTTCCCCATTTTTGTTTAAACTTCATTTTTTAAATCCACAATGGCATTCGTGGGATTCATGTTTTTTTCCTTTTGATGCCTGCAATGAACCACAGGATGTGAAGCATTTATTGACTATATTATATAACTTGTCATTCTACAGCTATCAGCAACTATGCCTGGCCAGCTTCAAGTGAATTTCTTCACAGAGTGAGCAGTGCAGCTAATCACGACATCCATCTTTATCTTAAGATGAGATCATTATCTATAATAAGACACCAATTGTAAAGAGAGGAGTTCAAGCTCAAGAAAAGGCATTTTCTGCTACCTGCTTTCCACCATTCTAGGACTGTGGGGTTAGCTTCCTGCCAGGAAGTAGAGAGAAAGAGTCAAAGCTTTAAACACATAAAAATCTGTTAAGCATCATCTCATTGTTTTTTTCATCGGTCCTGATTTTCTTTATCCTCTTTTCAGATCTGTCTGTGTCTGTCTGTCCTATGCTTATGAAAGATATCAGACAGCCCCAGATACTGACATTTGGGTTTTATCTACAGAACTGGTACAGCAGAGGGAGCAAGCTTCCTTCAGATTATTTAGTCCATCTGCTTCAACCTTGCCTTGGACCTTTAGGAGAGAGAGAATACTTCAGTCTAAAACTGTGGTTCCCAAAATGGCTTTCGGGAACCCCTGAGGGTTCGCGAAATGTTACGGGGGGGGGGCCCCGGGAAAAAAATCCCTAATAGTGGACAGAGTTGTCCCTAGGGATCCCGGGCAGCATGGGGCCAGCAGCCCGGAGCCCCTGGACTTCCAAGAGCTAAGCAGATCAAAGCAAGCATATCTATCACTCTGAGGAGATTTAAACTTCAAGATTGCTTATAAGAAATGGAAAGGGAGGTGGATATTTTTTGCAGTTTTTAAAATTAAATAGGCAGCTGGTATTGTTTTAAAAATTATTTAAGCTTTGTTGTAACGTGCGTTGTTTGCCCGGACTGCTCAAGACCTGAATGCTCATTGTTTTCCCTTCTTTCCCAAGCTCTTCCACTGGGAGGTTGAATAAAGTTAATATCAAATTTTATATTAGAGAATTATTGAGAGGTTGTTTTGTTTGTTTTGTTTTATTCATGGAACAAGTAGAAGAGAGGTTCATTTGAATTGTTTGAGGGATTATCCCCTTTCCATTCTGGACAGTTGTGTGTGTGTAAATGTATTTATTTGCCTGCCTGCCTGCCTGCGTACGTTCCTACTTAGTCCTGCCATGAGTGCAGGGGACTGAACTAGATGACCTCTCGAGGTCCCCTCCAGTCCTATGATTTTATGACTCTGACTTTGGCCAGATTTACACTAAGAGCCTTTGGTCATCTGTCCAGGCAAAAATAAACAAATGGCATTTGTTGCTTCTGCTGTGCTAGAACATACTGGGAGTCTTTCTTCTGTGTGGAAGACAGCGCTTCATTGATAACTGTGCTTTAGATTCAAGGATGAGTGAGGACCATTTGCTTTACAAAGCAATTCTCACTCTGCTCTTGATCTCTGATGAGGCTAGTTTTAGTGCTTTGATTCGTGCTTACTCAGGCCATTCCGTCTCTCTCTCAAGCGAGGATTGCAGCGTGGTGTGTCCTTTAGTAGTGTGATGCTTTATGCCAAGCGGTCTCAAACTTCATTGCACCGTGACCCCATTCTGACATCAAAAATTACTACATGACCCCAGGAGGGGGGACTGAAGCTTTAGCACACCCAAGCCCCGCTGCCCCGGGTGTGGGGGCCAAAGCCAAAGGGCTTCAACCGTGGATGGGGGGGGTCTGTAATGTGAGCACTGCCACTCAGGGCTGAAGCCTAAGCCTGAGCCCCTCGGGCTTCAGCATTGGCACCGGCGGTGGGGCTCAGGCTTTGGCTTCAGCCCCAGGCGGTGGAGCTCCGACTTCAGTTTCAACCCAGGGCCCCAGCAAGCATAATGCCAGCCTTAGCGACCCCATGAAAAAATGGTTGCAAACCACTAACAATTCAAACCCAACCCACAGTTTGAGAACCGCTGCTTTATGCTGTCTTCACAACCTTTTGTATGTGTGCTTGGTTGCAGTGGAACCTTTAGAGCAACAAAGATTCCTACTGTGCTCAGGTGAAAGGAGTCGTGTGCTGTAGTTAGCACTGCATTGAAACTTTTAAATTGTCTTTTTTCATAGACTTTTTTATAGTTGCCACTTTTGGCCTTTTGAGACATGGAATCAACAGTTGACGATCTGCTTTTGTTACGTATCCACAGGCCCCGCCAGCACAGAAAAGACTTAGTGCTCAGTGGTATGGGACTCTGCGTACCCATACTAATGATTTATTTTCTATAGACCACTTATTTCTTTCAGTTTTATAAAATCAAAAATTCACCTACCACAAACCATAGTGTTTGAAATTTTATTGTATTTTAGAGACATTAGATCTTGGGTTTGCCTATCAGTGTGGTCAGTTTCCAAATAGAATTTTCTCCTCATTGCAGTGGCAGATTTAGAGTTAGTGGGGCCCTGTGCGCAGCTTCATTTTTGGCTCCCCTGCCCCCATTTGGGACCCAGCCAAGAAAAAGAACATTTTCTCTTATCTCTCCCCCTCCCTGTTTTCATTCTTTTTTTTCTTCATACTCCTCCTATATTATAAATAATGGGAAGTAAATGAAAATAAAGTGAGGTACCTTGATTGGGGCAGGGGATTGGGGTGCAGGAGGGAGTGTGGGGGCGGTCTCTGTGAGGAAGTTTGGGTGCTGGGTTGTGGGCTGGGGCAGGGGGTTGGGGGTCAGGAGGGGAGCAGGGGTGTAGTGCTTACCTTGGGTGGCGCGGCTCCCAAAGACACCGGCACACGCCCCCCACCCCCACCCCCACCCCCGGCAGTGGTTCCTAGGCGGGGGGGGGGGGGGAGGGTGTCTCGGTGTGCTGCTGCCCCCACAGCTCCCATTGGCCACAGACACTCCCACCCCCCACCCCCTTCAGGGGCCACAGGGACATGCCGGCCGCTTCCAGGAGTGAAGCAGCATGGAGAGAGGGAGGCAGAGTGGGCAGGGAGCCAGGGGTGCGCAGCTTCTGGGAGCGGCTTGGGGCAACCAGCCACAGCATGCACGCAGCCTGCCTGCCTGAGCCCTGCTGCGCCGCTGGCCGGGACTCAGAGGGCAGGTTGTCAGATATTTGTCCTGCATTTTGGGGGGCCCCCTGTCATTGGGGTCCCCATGCCACCAAACAGTTTGTTTCATGGTAAATCCACTCCTGCCTCATGAGTGTTTGGAGCAGGTGTAACTGAAGCAGGAGTTCTCTGGTAGTTCTGTCAGGAAAACGTTGACACTTAGTTTCTAAAGACTAGCTCCTTTGGTACAGTGCTGCTCTTATTGCCTTGATATAAAACTGTATCAAAATGTAGTAAGTGAGTTTCAAACAAATTGAGTGTACAGCTATATCTGGTAAATAATGGTTTTAGAAAGTACAAGGTATGTTCTCATGGTCTTTCAGTAGCTTCTGGTTTCTTCTTTATATTTTGTTGTATTTTGTTGCTGGGTCAGTAGCAAGCAGTGTTATCATGGCCTCATGCAGATTTGATAAGCTTTGCCTCTTGTAGAAAAGAAAGTGCTCACTGTTTCTGTGGCATCTCTTGGGTTGGCAGAAATGGTGCTAGGAACTATTTTGTGTGCTTTTTCCATTTTTGTTAGTTTGCTTGCTGAAAGATATGGAGAGAATACTAGTATCTTTTAAAAAGTTGGGTAATGTTGGATTTTTTTAATATAATAAATGCTGTATTTTACTAAGGAATAGATTTTTTTTAAAGCTGTGTTTGATATGTATTTGGCAAATAGCTCTATAACACTAATCCTCCTCTTTGTCACTCTGAGACAGAAAGCTGTTCCATTCATGGCTCCTAATTAGCTGGAAAAATACTTGCTTGGTATAACTAAGAGTGTGTTTGGTCCCTGAGCATTTGGTTGTTAGCCTGCTGGGGACCTTGGTTTAGCACCATAGTCTGATGGCTCATGCATGGCGCATTGTAATCTTGCAAAATTTGTATGATTCTGGTGCATAACAGGGTCTCTTTACAGAAACTGGGAAAACTTAATATTGTTAATCAAGAAGGGCTGCATCTTTAGAAGCAATAAGGATTTAGAAAATGGTGTTAGCCATTCGATGAAGGGAGGGAATGAGATCTGTGTTTTAAAAAGAGGGCTTGATCTTCAGCTGCTCTGCCTTTCCACCTCCCCTGTTTCTAGGCAGCCAGGAGTAGAGCCAGCCCAAGCATAAGATAGAACAGCCCCAGGGCCCGTCTAACACTAGCTGGCAGGGTCTCCTAGAGGCCATTCTGGCCTAATATGCCCAAAACACAGCAAGATCTGGGCACACGCCATACAGATGCATCTCCATTTCAGACTATCTTGACATATCCACTACACAGAGATAGTGAGCAGGTGGCCTAAAGCCTGCTACCTGGAGAATCCTTAAATCAGGGGAATTATCAGCTGCTCCCATAAAGCAGCTTTACATCCTCTTTGAACTGCTGGAGAGGTGCGAATGGGATTAGTGTGGGCTGATCGTGTGGCCCAATGTTTGGGAAATATATAAAAAGGGTAGACTTGCTTGAAAGTAAGCCATTTATTCATATTTTTCACTTCAACAAAATTAGTGACCTGAAAATATGATTCATTCTGGGCAGGTTACATTTATGACCTGAGGCATCTTAAATTTATGCCACCGTGATTGAATCCATACACAGAATCATAGAAATTGGAAATGAAAAAATCCAGTCCAACCCCTGTCAATGCACGATTGCTCCATAAAGTATATTGTCAAGTGCTTTGTCCCATCTGGTTATTAACATGTATTATTATTAATAATATAACTTGGATAGCACCTTAACTTTAAATATACTGTATAAATATAGGATATGACTCTACAAAACTGTTTAATAGGCTGGCAGGAGATGTTCCTACTGGAAAACGGTAAGTGGATTTTATTGACTCACTGGTGAAGGTGGGTCAGTAACCCACCTGGATATTAAAGAGGTCAGAGTGGCTGAGTAGTTCTTGGGGAGGAACTCTGAGCCTCAGAGTGGATTGTGGAGGAGCTTGTCTAGATTAATTTAAAGTAACCATGAATAAAGTCAGACGGGGATATGTTTGGATCACATGGTGGAAGGCTCCAACTCACAACTTACTCTTAAAAGAGCTAGTTGAGGTGTTCACTGGACCATTGATTTTGAGTAAGGGCAGGTCTACACTACAGCCAGGATCGACGCTCTGAGATCAATCCACCGGCAGTCCATTTAGCAGGGTCTAGTGAAGACCCACCAAATCGACAGCAGATGGCTCTCCAGTCGACCCCTGTACTTTACCACTGATGAGAAGAGTAAGGTAAGTTGATGGGAGAGTTTCTCCTGTTGACCCCCCGCAGTGTAGACCCTGTGGTAACTCGACCTAAGGTACGTCGACTCCAGCTATGTTATTCACGTAACTGGAGTTGTTTAGCGTAGGTCGACTTACTGCAGTAGTGTAGACATAGCCTAAGTCTTGGAACACGGGGAAGTTCCAGAAGTCTGGAAGAACACTAATGTGCCAATATTTTAAAAGGGGAAATGGAGTGACCTGGGTAATTATAGTCCTGTCAGTCTGACATCAATCCCGGAGCAGCTGATATGGGATTTTTTAAATAAAGAATTAAAGGAGGGTAATACGGTTAATGCCAATTAACATAGGTTTATGGAAAATATATCCTGTCAAACTAATTTGATTTTTTTATGAGATTACAAGTTTGGTTGATAAAGATTATAGTGTTGATGTTATAGACTTCTCTAAAGCATTTGACTTGATACCACACAACATTTTGATTAAAAAATTAGAACAATATAAAATTAACATGGCACACATTAGATGTATTAAAAGCTGGCTAACTTATAGGTCTCAGAATGTGATTGTAAATAGGGAATCATTATTGAGCAGGTGTGTTTCTAGGGATTGGTTCTTGGTCCAACTCGATTGAATATTTTTATCAATGCCCTGGAAGAAAACATAAAATCATCACTGAAGTTTGCAGATGACACAAAAATTGAGGGAGTGGTAAAGAAGGAACAGGACAGGTCACTGATACAGAATTATCTGGATTGCTTGGTAAGTGAGCATAAGCACACAATATGTGTTTTAATATGGCTGAATTTAAATGTGTCATCTAAGAACAAAGAATGTAGGCCACACTTACAGGATGGGAGACTCTATCTTGGGAAGCTGTGATTCTGAAAAAGATTTGGGTGTTGTGGTGGATAATGCACTGAACATGAGCTCCCAGCGTGTTGCTATGGCCAAAAGAGCTAATGCAATCCTGGGATGCATAAATAGGGAATCTTGAGTAGGAACAGAGAGGTTATCTTACCTTTGTATTAATTACCACTGCTGGAATACCGTGTACAGTTCTGGTGTCTGCAATTCAAGAATGATGTTGATAAGTTGCAGAGGATTCAGAGAAGAGCCGTAAGAATGATTAAAGGATTAGAAAACATGCTGTAAGTTGTAGATTAAAAGAGCTCAACTTCATAGATTCATAGGCTTTAAGGCCAGAACGGATCATCGTGATCATCTAGTCTGATCTCCTGCACATGGCAGGCCAAAGAACCTCACCCACCCACTCCTGTAGTAGACTCCTAACCTCTCTCTGAGTTACTGAAGTCCTCAAATCATGATTTAAAGACTTCAAGTTACAAAGAATCCACCATTTACTCTGCCAAATATCAGATCAGTTAGACCCTGAGCATTTGGGCAAGACCCACCAGGCAGAGACGTGGGAAAGAATTCTCTGTAGTAACTCAGAGCCCTCCCCATCTAGTGCCCCATCTCTGGCCACTGGGGATTTTTACTACAAGCTGTCGCAGATGGGCCACATACCATTGTAGGCAGTCTCATCATTCCATTCCCTCCATAAACTTATCACGCTCAGTCTTGAAGTCAGTAGGTTTTTTGCTGCTGCTGTTCCCCTTGAAAGACTGTTCCAGAACTTCACTCCTCTGATGGTTAGAAATCTTCATCTAATTTCAAGCCTAAAGAGATTGATGGCCAGTTTATATCTATTTGTTCTTGTGTCAACATTGGCACTTAACTTAAATAACTCCTCTCCCTCCCTGATATTTATCCCTGTGATGTATTTACAGAGAGCAATCCCCTCAGCCTTCATTTGGGTACGCTAAACAAGCCGGGGTCCCAGAGTCTCCTCTCATAAGGTAGGTTTTCCATTCCTCTGATCATCCTATTTATCTCAACGCAGAGAAGATTAAGGGATGACTTGATTACAGTATATAACTACCTAGATGAGGAACAAGTATTTGATAATGGGCTCTTCATTCTAGCAGAGAAAGGTATAACTCTATCCAGTGTCTAGAAGTTGAAGCTAGACAAATCAGACTGGAAATAAGGCAACACATTTTTAACAATGAGGATAATTAATAATTGGAACAATTCCAAGGGTTGTGGTGGATTCTCCATCACTGGCAACTTTGAAATCAAGAGTGGCCGTTTTTCTATAAAGTATGGTCGAGGAATTATTTTGAGGAAGTTCGCTGGTCTGTGTTATACATGAGGTCAGAATAGATGATTGCAATGGTCCCTTCTGGCCTTGTAATCTGTGAATTTTATAAGCAATCCTCACTCAAGTCATCCCACTGAGGTTAATGGGACTACTTGTAAGAGCAAAGACTCCTCTTGTGAGTAAGATTTATGCAGGATATGACCCATAGGGTAATTCGCATTCTCTGCTCCAGTGATCTCAAAATCTAAGATTGTCGAGACAAATAAATTCAAGACATTGGAAAACAAGAGAAGACAAGGAATAAATTTTGTGCACTTTGTAAATAGTTGAACACAAAGGGACAGATTGTGCCAATTAGGCACGGGCCTAAATTAGGGGTGGGACAACAGTCATACTGTCCCCAGGCACAGGAGATACTGTGACATGTCTATGCTTGTTTTTCCTATTAAGAAAAACTTGGTATCAGCATATAGTCTAATATATATATATCAATTCCAGTAGCATAATGAGCATTGATGTGCAATAATGCTTTGCAATTATAAGCCTTGCACCCTGCTACAAAGTAAGTAAACTTTATTCACAGGTCACAATTTTGGGGAACTAAGACAAAGACAAGTTAAATGGCTTCTGCAATTCTACAAGTCCATGACATGCTTTTCATTTGGTGGCGTTTTTAAAGCTCTGTGTTCACATATGTGCAATGTTTGCTAAAGGTAGCAAAGGTTGGGGATTTGAAACAGCTTGTTTGACTCTTGAGGCGTCTTGTCAGCTAGTACAGCCTTCAATATTTGTATATTACTGCCAGTTCTTCCAGAGTACTGAAACACAAATAAACTGTAGCAGACTCTAATTTGTGAGGAGCTGCTAGTTTAGTATATGTGGGACTTAAAGTGGAAATGGCTATGCAGTCCTTTGTTTTTATCAAACCTTACCTCCCCCAATTGCTTGCAGAAGAGCAGGGCAGATGAGTAGTACAAGATTTGCACATTTTCAACAATGAGGACTGACAGCTGCGGTAATGGTTATTAGCTCACAGGAGATAGTGCAGGTGTACTGCCTTCCCTACAAATGCACACATCTTTACATTCCTAAGATGACTGCCTTTTAGGTCTTGTCAGGAGAAATTTCTGTTGTCAGAGGATCAAGAGTCTCTATTGACTAATAGTCTTGGATATGTGCGGCAACAAAATGGTGATGTTTATTACCAGAGTGATATTCTGTGGAACTGTGGGCACTTTCCAGTATAGATTTGTAACCCACACACTTCCTGGGTGTGGTATTCTGTCCCCTCTAGTGGCACTGAGACCACTTAGAGATTAATGAGTCTGTTACAGCCTCAGATAAGGGCTAAATGGCTTTTAACTCATGCAGTAGAGGCTCAGGCATTTAGCTCCAGAGGTCCCAGTTTCAATCCTGACCACTGAGGTCTGTCAGTGTTACAGACTCACTTGCAAAAACCTGAGCTGTTTTCTTTGTTAGCATGAATTATTGCAAATACATGGTAATTTTTGTTATTCAGATGGTTCAGTCCCTCAGCTCCAGTGTTCTGAAATATTTGGGACCTTGTCTGTGCTACAAAATAGAGCCATTGCTGACAACAGTTGTTTGCAGCTGAAGTGGTGCTGAGCACAGTTTGTCTACACTTGTCTACAGTTGAACTTGGCCTGTGTTCAGCAGTGGTTCAGCTGAAAACTTGGTTAGCGTCTCTTATCAGCAACAGTTCTATTTTGTAGATCAGACAAAGGCCTAAGACTCTGTAAAATACAAAGCTTTGCTATGTTATCGTGTGCAAATTGGCTTGACTACAAATTGACATTTTCCAAGATACGTCTGAAAATGTTCAGTAATTCAAATGCTTTATCCAGAGTCTTGTGGCTTGTTGCATTCTCGCTTAGTGTGACGTTTGAGATAAGAAACTCTTGTTTGCAACCAATATCTAACTGAATGCATATTTACAAATTAAAAAATAGGTAATATTAAAGGGTTTGTATCGGCACGCATGATTGCTGATTATTGCTATTATCTGCTAATATTATTGACTTTCTGGGTTGTCACCTTGTATGCTATCATTAATCAGCTTTCTGTATATTTCATATGCAGTATCAGGGTGCTGGCTTCTGAACAAATATGCAATTTGTGATAGTAATTTATCCGTAGGCAGATACAAATTTACTAAGGGGTATTTCCTAGATGTTTTGTGTTTGATATCTGGTAAGATGATCTTTTTGTTTTTTACACACTGTCCCTCTATATAGATCTCTCTGCACAGGCAGGGCTGCTGTAAGCTTCCAAATATGATCTCCTGCCAAAGCCTGATATGACAACTATGTGAAACAGCACAGAGAGGTTGAGAGGCTCCTCCTTCCCTCCCTCTGGAACTGCCTGCGTTAGTAACCGTCTGTAGATAATGCTGACTTGTGATCTTATTTCATAGAGATATATAATCAGTGATTCCAGGATTCAAATTCAAAGGCATTGCCGTTGACTAATATTAGACCTGGCCCAAGCAATACTATCAGCTACCTCTCCACTGCCCATAGGCAGGCATTGACAGTTTGCCATTTCAGTTCTGATGTGCTGCGACAGCATGTTTTCCAAATCCTATGTATTTTTAAAACTGGTTTGAAAGGAAGGCTTGGATTTTTTTAGTTTATGCAAGCTAAGTTAGTTTCCTAACTGTAAAACACCATGTTCAGTGGAAAATGTGATTAAAATTGCAATTTGATTTCTGTAAATAATGCTTCTTGTAATTTGTAAAAGAGGGGGTTGTTTTATTTAAATGAATATCTTTAAAAAACCTGCGTGCAGACTACATTGTATTAATTTTGCAGGTTTAGTGTTTTGAGAAACAGAATAGCTGCTGAGCTCTGTTGCTGCAGGCTCTCAGGAATGTCAGTCACAGAACATTCCTTCCCTGGGCAGCCAAGTTTGGAAGTCAGTTAATTCCTGGGTGCAAAAGAGTGTGTCTGTGTGGAGGGGAGACAATGAGAACAGAAGGCTTTGTTTTCCATGTCTGTCTATAACAACACTCGGTGAAAGCATTTCCTTTCATCCTGCAGAAGACAGGTAAAAGACAGCTGAATGAATCTATATTAGACATCTAATCTAAGAGGAAGTAGAAAAATCGTGGGGGTGAGTATGGGGGTGGAGTGGCAAGGGAAGAGAGAAAGGGAGTGTACCAGAGTGCCTGTGATTGGTAAGCTTTGCAAAGGCATCTGCCAGCCGGACTTCAGTGGAATGTGAAACCAAATCATTTACAAGTTAAAGATAGACACAGAATACACAGCATGTTGAGCCAGGATTAAATTCACCCCTCTCTGCCGAGCTTCTCACAGAGTTCTGTTTTGTCAGCTTTCCTCTGTCTACGTTAAGGACTTTATTAGTACTTCTTTAAATATAAAACAACTCTGGATTCATTGGAATTATTAAGGTGGCATAGGAAATCATGGTGCATACTGAAGGGTAAGTAGAAAGTTGTCTTTTGGATACAACTTCATTACAGCAAGTTCATGGGGCTTTTCTGTCTTGGGATTCATGACAGTTCAGCAGTATATTTAAGATGAGATATGTTTTTAGGTAATGTTCCTTGTTGCCATTCATGACTTATTTGGATTTTATGTTTCAGTGAGCTGGAATTACACAACTGTACTTGTTTTGACATGTTTAATACATTTTACACTTTCATAATCTCAGCTTTATAGTTGTGAATGGAGTTTTCCTGTGATTTTTTCCCTACCCATACCTTTAGTCTATTCATCGGTAAGATTTGCTGTTTGTTGTAAATCGTGCTTCACCAAAGTTGAAATAACCTTATTTTTCCATGGTTAGAAGGAAGGTAATCATTACTGTAGCGTTCTTCTGATTGTGAATTGTTCATTGTTTCATTTATCTGCCATTTTCTAATGTGTAAATTGTGAACACAACACAGGTTTCATTACTTATACTAGTCCTCTTGTCTCCTTTCCCCCCTCCCCGCAAATGCTATTACTTGTCATTGTATAGCTTTCACTGTGGGCTGTTTTGTTTTCTCTGAACAAAGTCATTTTTAGGTTAATTCAAAAATATGGTGATATTTCCTTAAAAAGTGTGGAAATATAGAAAGGTTTAGGATGCCATTGTTCGGTTTAACAATTTATCAAAAATAAGTAGGTACTATATCTCACAGATGTGCCGTTTTATTGAGCAGAGATACTTTGAGCTTTTGTTTAAATAATTTCTTATATGTTTCTGACAAAGCTGATGGTTTTTGTATGAGACAAAATGGGCTTTTTAGTATCAGAAAGTCAGCAAGGCATTTGTTTCCTAGTAAGAACTTATATTCCAAGGATTTCGTATAAAACTGATTTTTTATCAGAATTTTGGAAGTGCATTTTTCAGCGTTCTGTGTGCAAATTTGACTTCTGTAAAATGTAACTCCTGGCTTAAACTTTTGAGTCAGCATACCCAAACTTATACAGAATTTCTTTGGCATAAATGCTGCCCATAATAGTAATGGGGAGCAGGGTACTTTTTATAGAGAAATAAAAGTCCTGCCATTGTTGCTTATAGACAGAGTGTAGCTTAAGAGTTATTTAATGCTACAAGTCAGTCTTTGCCTTGCAAAATATACTGAGCTGCACTTGACTGAAAGAAACATATCTCTTTCATTTGAAGGAAAGATGAGGTACCTAGTAGCTGTTACCCCTTTGCTGATTGACTCATTTCATTTATATCAGTCAACTTTGCAGAATTTTATAATATCGTTGGCATTTTTTGTGTCAGCAAGTCAAATAAAAGATAATTTCTGCTTTGATTATGTAGGTTGTATTGAATTGCATGAATTAAATCAAGAGGTGGGGGCGTGGGAGAAACTGCAGAACTCTTAAGGCAAATCTGAAAACAAATGTAAGAAGAAGTAATGACAAATATGCTACTGTGGTGTTGGAGCAGATGCTCATCATTGAAGTCCGTGGAGCTATGACGGTTCACACCACTGAGGATCTGCCCCATGGTGCTCTTTTAGCTAGGTCTTATTCTACAATGGTTATTTACATTATAGCATCATTGTAAAAAAATATTATTTCTTAGCTGATGAAACATAAAGGAACAGACGTAACCTTGACAAGAAAGGATAGTATTGTGAGTGAAGCAATGAACTGGGACATAGGAGATCTCTGTGTCTTTGGACAAGTCATATAATCTCTTAAAGCCCCTGTGAAAAAGAACAATAATACCTTTCTCACATACTTTGTCCATTTTGTCTATTTAGATTGCAAGGTCTACGGGCCTGGAACTGTCTTTTACAGTGCCTAGCACAATAGGGTTCTGTTCTCAGGTGGGGCCTCAAGGTACAACTGTAATACAAATATAAAAAGAGACTAGGGTTGTTGGCTTTCTAGATGAGTGTGTGGATTTCTGTGGTTTTTTGTTAGCTTCCAAATTTGAAAGAGGGAGGCTGACAATTAGAGCTGAGAGAAAATCAGAATTTCCATCTCTTGAGAAATTCTGATGTATTTATAATTTTGTTTTCATCTCAAATTGGGATGAAAAATGTTGATATTTCAACTTGTCATGGAACAAAATATTCCTAAAAATGTTGAAAACATGAAACATTTTGTTTTGACATTTTTGATCAAAATCAAACTTTATGGAGAGACAAGGTGAGTGAGGTAATATCTTTTATTGGACCAGCTTCTGTTGGTGTGAGAGAGAAAATTTTGAGCTATACTGAGCTCTTCTTCTGCATCAAACATTTTGACGTTCCCAAAATATTTTGTTTCAGTTTGTTGAATGTTTTATTTTGAGTCAGTTCAACATTAAATTTCATTGCTCTATTGTGGTGTTTTGCCTCACAGGAGTTGTAGTACTGAAGCATGATATCCCCATTCTTCCTTATGGGTGAGGCTCCTTGCCTGGACTATCACCCATGAAGCATCCACAGTCACATAACACCCATGATGCACCATACAGCTTTGTCAGAGGGAAGTCCATATTGCATCCTGGGAGATGTAAACCCCTAAGGAATCTAGCCCATATGAGAGAATGGGGGCCAAAACTACAACTTCCACGAGGCAATGCTCACAATAGAGAAATGTGTGGGTGGGGGTTGAGTCAGTTCACATTAAACATTTTGGGTCAGTTCAACACAATGAAATATTCCAAATTCGGTTGAATTCACTTGAAACAAAATATTTCATTTAGAGTTTTCCAATGAAAAATTGAGAATTATTGACAAAATTGAAATTTTCCAATGGAAAGTTTTGATTGTGCAGAAACTGCATTTTTCTGTTGGAAGATCGTTATGATGGAAAAATCCTGACCAGCTCTGCAGATAATATTGTAGTGAACCAGCTGGTTTATATGTGTTTTACTGAGCTCTAGTGGAAGGGATTAACTATTGCTGTAACTTTGCAATGCTGTCACCTAGTGAAGATTCTCTATCTCGAGTAGTAGAGGTTTGTGCTTTTGGAGCAGGAAGTTCACCATGGAAGTCACCATGAACTTCTGAATGGCTATGGTGTGAGACACAGGGAGAACCATGCAATCCAAAGTGGCTATGGATTAGTTATATTTTGTATTAAAGTCTATTAATCCAGTCCATGAGAACAACCCACTAGCTGCAGTGTAGGAATATGAAAATCCTTCTTCTCTGGGTTCCACTTTCACATCTTTTCTTTTCGCCCCTGCATTCTCCCTTTCCCTCCTCTGCATACTTTCTCTTCCTTCCTTGGTACTTTATGTAACTCTTCCTTTCTTTCTGGCCCCAGATCTTCCACTCACTATGTCCCTGAGTGTCTTAAACCGCTTTTTGCCTTTTCCCTCACCGTCACTCTGGTTAGCTGAGCACCAAGTATAAGGTGCCTGGAGGTAACAGGAGTTTTTTTAGGAGTCCACTGCTCATATCTAGGTTCCCAACATCTTCAGAAATTGATGTGTAAGACGGTCTTCAAGGCCCTTGTTCTCTACCTCTGGAAATGGATCCTTGACAATGCAGGTATTTGTTCTGGGCCTCAATGCCCCTAAAATACCTCTGCAGTAATCATTTCCTTCGGGTATTAACAAATTCTTCTCTGAGAGCTGGTGCCATGTTTATTTTGGCAGGATCTGGCCTGCAGTGCCTGCTGGGGTTCACTGCATCCTGAAGAATCTCAGATTTATAAACTCAGAGGTATTTCAGTACAGTCTCAAACTATGGTGCCTACATGGCCATCTTTCTAATCCCTGATTCAATGTGCTTTCTCAATTCCATTCACGAGAGAGAGATCACCACTGAAATCCCTCCATCCATCAAGTGTTTTTCAATTTCTGACTGGTTATTGATCAGATTGTTTTTGTAGCAAGCAATGAGGTACTTCCTGAGCTAGCTTGCTGACTTGATGCTAATTTATTAGGGGGCAGCACATGAAAGTATAATGAAGCCGCCCATTAATGGGATGCTGAATATTACAGTTGTGGTAGGTGAGAGAGATCCTAATAGGCTTTGTTTTGGGGGGGAAATGTAACCGAGACAGCAAAATCTGAGTTGATGTACTCAGATTTTGCTGTCTCTGTTTGAGTCCTGGCTTGGTGTGTCATCTCTTATTGTATCTGGCAGTAACAACAGGATTTTGGGATCTTTTCAAAGAACCAAGATCAAAATGGATAAGCTGTGAAAATAGTCCCTCTGAATATTCACCTATGTATCTTAGTATCATGGATCTGTGTGCTGAATTGTACCATTTCTGAGGCAGAACTGTTCAATGGGATGAAGTGAGCTGTAGCTCACGAAAGCTTATGTTCAAATAAATTTGTTAGTCTCTAAGGTGCCACAAGTACTCCTTTTCTTTTTAGGCACTAGACTGAGAGTTAGGGTTTCTGTTCCTGTCTTTGGCTTTAGGCAGGTCACTTAACTAATTTGTGCCTCAGTTTCCTCTTCTCTAAAGATGAGGATCATTAAGTTTGCCCAGCTTTCTAAAGTGCTTTGAAACCTATGGCTGAAAAACACTTCTTCTTTTTTTTTTATTATCACAATAAAACCCCTCTCCAATGATATGCTTTGCTGTACAGTTGTCAATGCTTGGGCACTGCACTGTAATATAAAGAGAAGGAAGTGTATAATACTGAAGTTTTATACATGTAATTAGACTTAAAAACACATGCTTGAGCTCTGACATGGTAACCTGTTTTTTGAAAGAGAACTAAGATAAAATAGAGGAGAATCCATCTGGGTTATCAGAGCTACCCTTTGAGTAGCCATTAACAAATCAGAAGAATGATTTGCAGATAAAATTAGTCAACAAGCTTATCCTGACTTGCCACATTTTAAAAATATAATATTTTAACAAGAATGAATACTTTCTGCTGGCTATTACTTTTTCTGTCACTGTTCCTACGTGATGGGATGTTTTCTTTGGAAAGTGAGCAAGCACTGGCATTACACTGGAATGTTCTTGATTCCTAGGAGATTTTCAGGCCAGGAATGTGTTGGCTGCAGCTCCGTATTTTTATGTTTCTCATCTGTACCTGAGTGAGAGAGATGCTGTGTCATTCATCTTAAATAAAAATGAATCTCCATTCCTCGGTGGTCATGGCTCACTCTTTATTCCTGTAAACTGACATCAAATTGACCACTATTACTAAAAAAACCCACTCTGTTAAACAGGGCCGTACCCAGCCATTTTGGTGCCCTATGCAGCCCCCCTGCAGAGGGACTATGTGTGACCCCGGGCCTTCCCGGGCGGGTGCGGGGGCGCTGGGGCAGAGCAGGGGCGGGAGGAGGCGGGGCTGGGGCGGAACAGGGGCGGGGGCTTTGGGGGTAGGGTGGGGGCGGGGCTGGGGCGGAGCAGAGGCGGGCACCATGGGGAAGAGGTGAAGCAGGGGCTGGAGCGGCGTGCAGCTGTGCAGGGCACCAGGAAATTTTGTGCCCCAAATTTCCTGGTGCCCTACATAGCTGCATACTTTGCATATGGATCGGGATGGCCCTGATGTTAAATTGCACAGGCAACCTTAATGTGGGCGTTTCCTAACTTTTGAGTTCTTGACTTTGCAACCTTAACATTCTATGTAACATAGTGTCTTTAAACATAATTTTATATTAAAAAAAACAACCCTGAAGAAACAGAAATTCTATCATAGGTCAATGAAGTTCTATGTAACTTGGGTCATAAGCAGGATTTGGACCACTGTACCCACAGCACAGACTTCTACTTGAATTAATGGAGTCTCTGATGCCCTCCCTGTGGACGAGCGCTAAAGAGGGATGAAACACTTACTTTGCCAGTGAGACTCAGCATGCCTGGATTCAATTCCACATCCTGGAGTGGAGTGAACTCTAGTGACCCTTCTGCCTCTGTGCCCCCAGCCTGTCTGTCTTCCCCTGCACCTATTCTGTCCCCCTCCCATTGCCACCCCCACCCCGGTTCCTGTTCCTCTTCCCCCAGTGCTCCTGCCCTGCCCACCGCCCTCCAGCTCCTGCCTCCCTCCCACTTTGTTCCTGTATATCCCCAAGCTCCTGTCTCCCTTCTCCTCTGCTGTCTCTCGTCTTCCCTCACCATTCGTTATAGGGTTGCCAACTTTGGTTGGGTGAATTCCTGGAGGTTTCATCATATCGCATTATCTTTAATTGAAGATTAATTCCTGGAGACTCCAGGCCAATCTTGGAGGGTTGGCAACCTAATTCCTTACCCTTCTGCATCTCTGGCTTTCCCCTTCTCTTTCATACTGCCTGTGCCCCTGTAGCAGAACCTCATTCAGAGCGTCTCCCTGCTCCCATTTCCAGTGTCCCGCAGCTGCTGGGAGGAGCAGTTGCAGGAAATGTCTGTCTCAACCCCTGCAGCTCTAGGCTGGAGCATATTCAGTGCAGATAGTATTCAGTGAATTTAGCTGCCAAACTCTGAAAAGTCTCCAATGAGCATGTACAAACAGATTTTTTTTCAAAGGCTTATAACTTGGCCAAATTTGTTTTCATGGGGATGGCAAAAGACTCATCCCTAACACCAGGACAGCAAGATCCTGGTTCAAAACAAGGAGGCTTCTCAACAAAACAGTGGTAAGATTGTTTTTTTTAACATGGACAAAACAATATATTATTCTCTAACCTTCTTCTTAAAAATGGCTGAATTGTTTTAGCTTAAACTTTAGAAAAATTCAGTCTGATCCAGTCACCCGGATTGGGAAACTTCAGCCTGAATAGTTTGACAAAGCAATTGAAAACAGGGTCTTATAATGGGAAGTATCAGGAATTCTTAACTATAGGTCGCTACCAGCTCCGCCTGTATTTTGTCTGAGATTTTAGGAAGTAAAGGAAGGAATCATGCCAGTCCAATAGGTAATAAATACAATCTATTGGAATAAATTGCCCAGGGAGGTTGTGGAATCTCCATCATTGGAGATTTTTAAGAGCAGGTTAAACCTGTCAGGGATGGTCTAGATAATACTTAGTCCTGCCATGAGTGCAGGGGACTGGACTAGATGAGCTCTCAAGGTCCCGTGATTCTGTGAATTTGTAAACTCTTACGAGGTTGTATCTGAATTAAAAATGCTTACATGGAACAGCTAAATAAAGTGGTTGACCATGTCAGTTTTAGAGAGCCCAGGCAGATATGAGAGTTGTATATCCACTGCAAGGTTACTGAGACTCCTGAGATGGACGTTGAAATCCACCATTTGGAGGCCAAAGATTATTTTTCCATCTTCAACTGAATCCATGACAAGATGATGCATTTCTCTGGAAGATGTCAGACAGCATGGTCACTGGAAAAGTGAGAACCACTTTAGGTAACTTCTCTGCATTGTGAATATAGTGCATCAAATACCATATGGGTGATGAGTACATTATAAAGCAGATTTCCTTCAGAGTTTCAAAGTCACAGTAAAGAAGGTAACAACAAGCCAGCATGGGTGAGCCACTGACATGCCCTCCCTCCCCCACCATAAACACCTCCAACAGGCAAAATCACCAACGGGAACAAAGTCTTTTACACCTTAAGAATGACAGTCAACACTGACACCCCCTTCTACTCAATAAACCCCTACCAACCAACCAAAACCAGGACGTTAATAAAATCTAAAAAGTCAAAAATAAAACCCCTACCCTAAGCAGAGATTTTGTTCCATTAAGGGAGAAATGCTGGAACCTCCATGGCCCACTAGGGACTTTCCTAGTGAAAGGAAAGTGCTCATATGTGAAAGGTGCTCACATACTACTGCGAAAACCTTAGACAGAAAGAAAAGGAAACCTTTGCTCTTTGGGGCAATTTAAACACACACCTCTCTTAATCTATTAAATTAGACATTTACAAAAGGCTGGAATTGAATTGTACGGGGGAGAGATTTTGGGCTCAGTCATCCTCATCTGTCCTGAGTTTACATTCAGTGCATTTAAAAAAGATTGTTTGGGGCAGAGGGAAAATGGCTGCAATCCACTTATCTCCAGCTGGGATCTAAAATGGCCTCTGACATAACTGTGAGTAGCGTAGAGAGGCTACTCTAAATAGCTCCACTGGTTGAGGTTCAGGAATAGTGTGTTGTGCTTGGGCATGCCATTGCTCTAACCTTGGGATGTCCACTTGGTTGGGGGAATCATTCTGGGCAGCTTTCTGGCTGCTTTGTGCTTCTAAGGTAGCACACAACAGCCATGTCAGTGGCTGGTGATTAAGCCCCGTGTCTGTTCCAGTATTTGAGAAGTCTTTTCGGGTATGTCTACACTGCCATTAGACACATGTGGCTGGCCCGTGCCGGCTGACTCGCGCTCACGGGGCTCAGGCTAAGGGACTGCTTTACTGCAGCGTAGACATTCAGGCTTGGGCTGCAGTCTGAGCTCTGGGACTCTCCCACCTCACAGGGTCCTAGAGCCTGGACTCCAGCCCCAGCCTGGGTGTCTAAACCAGAATTAAACAGCCCCCTAACCCAAGCCCCGCAAGCCCAAGTCAGCTGGCATCAGGACAGCTGTGGGGTTTTAATTGCAGTGTAGACAGTACTGTAGTGAACAGTCCAGCACTTTCAGCAGCATGGCCTGTTTGATCTAAAAGGTCTCTTCCATCTCTAACTTCTGTATCTGTATATATGCCTGTGCAAGCTGAGAAACCTACAGGTTTATTCATGAGAAGCCCTTGCTCTAATTTGCGAGTAAATTAGCTTAATCTGTGCTGGTTTTGCTATTTAATATCGAGAATATATTCTCCAGGAAATGTGCATGTGATAAATAAAGAGACTAGATAATATATCAATACTCACTTCTTCCCTAAAATGGAAATATCTCCTTGAGTACAAGCTTTCTGCCTACTTAGTATTCATAACTGAGCATGCAAGCTACTATATCAGCCAGCTACTGTGTTATGTCTATGGGATACTCAAGCTTTGGGATAAACCAAGCATAGATTAACCAGCTCTGACTGTACCTATTTCACAGGTCATTAATCTTGCCCTTTCTCTGTTGCATACCACTGTAAATGAATGTTAGGGTTTATAGTACACATAACCACATATGCTGGTGAGCTCAATAAAGAGGAAGGAAATAAAAATTGGATTCTTGTCCTTTGAAGAAAATATTTTAAAAAGCTTTTTCCACCCTATCTCAAGCTGATTAAGCACCAGAATGAAAGAGGTGAAGGTTGTTCAAATATTGGTCAAGTCCTTGCTGGATTTGTAGTGTTTTTGACTGTTTTATATAAGAGCTACAAAGAGATGCCTTTGAACACAAATCAGATTCTTTCATGAAACACCATTGCAACGGCACTCTTCGCTCACTATGAAAATACAAACTAGCAGCTTGGTTTGTCCCAGTTGAGAAGTGTACTCACAGCACTATGCTGATAGTTCTTGACGTTGGCAATAATGCTGCAAATTGAATCTGTTTTGTTGTTGTTGCTGCTGTTCAACAAAACATATGCTCCAAAGTCAGGTTTCAAAGATCTCTGAGCAACACGTGTGGTTCAAATGAACTGATGTGCACAGGAATTTAACTCTCATACACACTCCTCACTTTAAAAGTTACTTAGTTGGTCCTTACTAAGTTATCAAATTTCTGTCTTTGAAGTTCAGTTTGTATATGATCAGTCTCAAATATCTGTGGACACCAGTCTCTCAGCCACTTAATAAAGAATCCTGAATTTGAAACAAATCTGGGGATCCTTAGAATTAAATCCTGCCCCTTCTGAAATCAATGAGTTTTGCTGTTGATTTCTGTAAGGCCAGAATTCCAGCCATAGCTTCTGATCCTACAAACAGTGACGCACATGCTTAACTTCACTGCTGTCGCCCCAAAGAGTGAAGCAAACAAGCAGCACACATTTTTAAAATTAGATTTAATTAGACGTGTGTTTTAGATTTTGATACTCCATTTAATGTAATGTTTCATTATTAAAAGAGGGAAGTGATTTTTTTCAAAATGTGTTTTCTGTTGACAGTGACCATATTATTTGAATTTAATATTCCCGACTGGTATAAACTTAAATTAAATAGTTCTTTAGGTTGTGGTAATACTCTATAGTAAAATTCATGTGTTCAGATCCTTAACTGGTGTAAATTGGAATAGCTCAGTTGAAAACATTTAGCTCTTGCTTATACCAGTGTAAAGCCAGAGTAAATCCATTGACTTTAGTGATGTTACTTTGTACACTGGTGTGACTAAAGTCAGAGTTTGGCCTTTAAATGTACAGTATTTTGATGTAAAGGCTCGGTGCTGATCTTAGGTATGTGGGTTTACATGTTTCATGTGTCAAAATCCACAATTGCTTTTGAGCACGTTTGTGGCAGGTTTCTCTAACTCCGCAATGCTGTGTCTTGCATAAGAGGTAACCATACAGACGTACAGTTAGAATGAAACCCATAGTACACAAGTGCCAGAATTTGGGCCCACAGGGCATCAGTTGTTAATAACCATATAATGTTATCTCTGACATTAGAAATATAATTAAATCAGAATAATTTGAAACTACCATTGGAGGAAGAGGATGGAGAGAAACAGTTTAATCCCCACCGCAACATGTTTTCATTGACCTACTGATGGTGGTGAAGAAAGTGTCCCTTCCCAGTACAACAAAATGGGTTTGCTCAGCAATTTTATAATGCAACTGCACACGAGGAGATTGGCTGATCCCACTATTCCAGGAGGACTTGGAAAGGAGAATAGTGTTATTTCAGGTTTCAGAGTAACAGCCGTGTTAGTCTGTATTCGTAAAAAGAAAAGGAGTACTTGTGGCACCTTAGAGACTAACCAGTTTATTTGAGCATGAGCTTTCGTGAGCTACAGCTCACTTCATCGGATGCATAGCATCGGATGCATGTTATTTCAGACACTTAATACTAGGAAGTAGAATTTCTTGTCCAATCTGTAATATTGCTAACCTAAGCAGTGCAGCTTTAAACACTCGCTGATGAAAACAAAAGTATTGAGCAGAATAGGGGGAGCTCCAGTAAGTACAAAAAATATTTTGTTCTGGATAGGCAGAATATGTCAGGTGGGCTAACACCAGCTGAAAGCTGTATTACTGTGTCAGGATCTTTCCCCATTGGTTTGGAAAAGTGAGTAGTTGATTGTGAACCCAATTTATGCACGTGAACCTTCTACTGGCAATCACATTTTCATCCTCTTTATTTTCCTGGAGGTTAAATTCCTGTCTCTCCCATGATCCCTTTTCTCAAATACGTTGCATTTTCAGTGTTTCCGTTTAAAAGCTGAAGTGAATAGGCTTGATTGAAGGTTCTGCTATTCTTTCTGGCTCCAGTTCAGTTAAGTAGCTAAGCTCATGCTTAACTTTTAAGTACATGAGTAGTCCCAGTGAATTCAGTGGGACCACTTACGTGCTTAAAATTGGGCACATGCTTCAGTACCTTGTTACATCAGTGCTGTAATGCAAAGCCTATGTAGGGTTGCCACTGGTAGCAATTTGTCCTGTATGATAACGATGGCATTATAATATGCACAATGACGCGGTCTGAATTCTTATTTATTCTTTCACATCCCGCAAAGCTTTGCTCACTTCAATAGGCCTTTGACTGCACTATGACCTCATGCATGAGTGAAGATTTGCAGAGTTGGGCCCAGGCCCTGCAGGATGAAGGACAGACTTGCCCAACATAATGCTCCTTTGAAATTTGGAATAGGTGACATGAACATCCCTAATCCTGTCTGATGAGGCAGCCCACTTCCAGAACAACACATCACAGTGCATATGCTTGGAAACCTACTGGCATAGCAAGGCTATTCCCCTCATAAAAACCTTAATTCTGCCATTTTTCCACAGCATGTGGGGTGCAGTCTGTTGTGTGCTTGGCTGCCCCCCTCCTGTGCGAGAGGCAACTGTATGTCAGAGCAGTTGTTTGTATGTATGTAGTCTGCACTGGGACCCTGAAGATTGAAAGGTGCTATAGCAATGTCGTTATTTTGTTATGGTGTTAGCCCTTCTGAACCTTTATTGTGTCCTACACCCAAACTAAAATGACACAATGTGGGGCTCTGGCTGAGGGAAACCTTCTAAGCACGAAACTGTGCCTTTGAGTGCTCCTAAGTGCTACTGCTGGCCTAGAAGCTGCACAATGGCCAAATAATGCTTGTGGCAATACCTGTTAAGTGCCGCTCCTAGGCTTGGGAGCAGAAGTCTGATTCGTTTCTGGAAAAGTGAATATTAATTAACATTTTACAGATGCTGCATGGGCTCATAACAGTACTAGAAAAAAACAGAACCTGTGCAGGCTGTTTTCAAGGCTGCCTTGTGAATGGGAGACACCTGCACTGATTCAGGTCGATGGTTGCGTTAGGAATGATACGCAGACCTTTTGTGGCAACTGTGGAGATCCAGGCCAGTGCCTGTAAAAGGTTAATTAATATTTCCACCTTTGGGCATATTGCTGATGCAAAGTCGGCACAGGACAGGCTCTGTTAGCATTTTGAATGGTTTATGTTACACAGGCTATTTCACATGAGGAGGGTCTTTGGCAGGTAATTCTGGATTATTCCTTTCAAAAGGAATAATATATTTTGAAAGTTCCCCCAGTGAGGTTCCTCCTGGCGGCAGCAGCAACAACCCAAGTGTCACAAGCTGCCTTGTCAAGTGCCAGCTTGCTCAAAACCTTCACTGTGCATTGTCTTAAAGTGGCCCAGATGCATATGAAGTCTAGGACAGTGCTATTTAGCAGCATATTTTAGCCTTCCAAAAACATCAAGGTAAAGTGTTCTCTTAGCTAGGGAGACGCAGGGAATGGGAGAAGAGGCTAAGGTAAGAGAGCTAATGGTTTGATAAGAATAGTTTTTCTACAAAAATCTGCTGTTCTTTTAGGAGCCAGGTATGCTTGGAAGTAATTAATGAACAGCTCACTTGGACATTCTAGATCAAATTTTCAGTAATGAGGAACAATGGGTGTGGTGTGCCCACTAATCAAGTGTGCTCTTGCATGCAAGTCCAGTAATAACGCATGCATGCAAACCAGTGCTTATGTGTGTAGTACTCCATCTGCACCTGTGATGCAGGGGTTTCCATCACACCTAAGTTTGGAAATGCAGCTCTTGCTTTGGGCATAAGAGAACTTAAGTAAAATTAACAGGAGAACTGACTTTTTTGTTTTAAGGCTATTGTGCAGCTTTGAGTGTACAACAGGTTTTATTTATTATTGTATGTCGGGGTTAATAAACCATCTGTATTTGAAAATAAACACTTGCAGTTAATCCTTTTTATGCTAATCAGGTCACATTCCTTACAAGGTACTTTTTGCTAATTTAATATTGTCAGAAACATTAGTCATGGCAGCGTTCACTTAATAAGACACAGTAGGAGTGAGCTGGAATTAACAAACAAAAAAGATTTTATGCATTTATCTCCAGTGTTTCACATGTAGAAAAAATTAATTAGAAACAGAGCAGTTCAGTCATTTCAACAGTTACATGTATTTTAAAAATATCCAGCCATGTTAGGCAATGGTCAGCTAGGGCTGCCTTGGCCCCTAAGCCAAGGCTCAGAAACCCCACATGAGAGTTGTGAATTGGGGAGGGGAGAGAGCAACTTATTATTAATTGTGTCTTCTTTAATGTCCCCATTAAATGGCTATCTAGTGCTGCTGTTTTCTCAACTAAGCTTCCTTTGCATTGGAAATGTTTTCGATCTGAAGAGTGTGGGTGTGTAATATAACCTTTATAGAATCATAGATTCATAGATACTAAGGTCAGAAGGGACCAGTATGATCATCTAGTCTGACCTCCTGCACAACGCAGGCCACAGAATTTCACCCACCCACTCCTGCAATAAACCTCTCACCTATGTCTGAGCTATTGAAGTCATCAAATCATGGTTTAAAGACTTCAAGGAGCAGAGAATCCTCCAGCAAGTGACCTGTGCCCCATGCTACAGAGGAAGGCGAAAAACCTCCAGGGCCTCTTCCAATCTGCCCTGAGGAAAATTCCTTCCCGACCCCAAATATGGTGATCAGCTAAACCCTGAGCATATGGGCAAGATTTACCTGCCAGATTCAAAGATGCTAACCGCTAGATGCACTGACAAGGAAATGAAATTAACGGACATGCTGTTAAAACTACAGAACTTGGAAAAGCACAGGAATATGAACAGCTTTTAGGTGGGATTCATTATATACTTTAAAAAATGTTCTGGTACGTCAGTTTGTTTTAACCTAATTGGGTTTTTTTTATTTTATTGCCAGATGGTGTCCAGCAATTTCAGATTAAGATACTCTCGGTTACCTGTACTTCCATCCCTGAGTGATTGTGCACTCTGATGGATCTCTTTTATGCTTCTTCAGCTCAATATTCCAAGACCTTCCTGTACCCTGACTCCAGCCCCGGGACCCAACTACCCTCAGCAATTGACTCCATTTACCCTGTTGGGTGGGTCTGATCTGAGGAAGGAAGAGAGCTCTCAGAGGAGCATCATTTTCTTGGGTTGGGTGTGCTGCAGTTAAGCTATCTTCATCTTGAATTCTTTGGGATGGGCAATAACTTAAAGAAATACAATTTACACTTGCCCATTCAAAGTGAACGCAAAGTCTGTGTCAAACACCATGAGATCAGAGTGGCAAAGTTCGACATCCACTTTGAAATGGTGGCTGTCACGGTGACTGGCGTGGCTCACAACTTTACTGGTGGTATATTCTATAATTAGATATTACCAATCCAGTAACCAATGTGAACTCCTAAAGCACAATAACCGTCTTACCATGGAGCCACAGACAGTCACCTTGGGCATTCCAGTCTATTTTGCCACCAAGGCAAGCTGGACTAGGTGATAAATGGTCACTTACACCAAAGGTCACAGAAGACTCAGGTTGCTCCCAGTCCCAAGAGACTACTCACTTACCCCAGGTCAATTTGTACCTCAGATCTCACACCAAAGACAACACTTGTAGCCAATCCCTTAGTAAACTAACTAAGGATTTTATTGACTAGAAAAAAGAAATGAGTTATTTACAGGTTAAAACAGGCAAGGCATATACACAAATGGTTACAGTCTATAGTTCTAAAATGTGAGAGATGTAGTAATCTGTCAGACCTGAATGTCTTTTAAGGCTAAGCCAGGTTGACCCTGAGGAGCTCTACTTTTGTTTCCTAGCTCCGGCCCTGTGAGAATCCAAACAGCAAAGAGATGAAGAATTTTTCATGTCAGCTATGTTTATTTCCTTCTTCCAGAATTCAAGCTGGGGGGATGAGTTTTCTTGCACATGGCACCTTCAGGTGTGTGAGAGGGCCATTGACGCAGTGTTTGTATCATGATGTTTCCCAATGGCCCACTTAGCTTTCATAGTTCTTATTGATGGGCCGGGTATTCTACCCCTCGTGCCTGGGTGCACAAGTTCAGAGCAGGCATTTTTACAGTTATAAAGCAAAACTTACATATTACCTTATAGCATGAAATACAGACATTACAAGTAAGAATAATGCATGTAACAATTTACAAGCATTTTATAGCGTTTAAACACTAAATACATCTTAAAAAGTCTAATGCCTGTCTTGAACAATACTAACATACAGGTGAGCTGGTCTGATTTCCAGCTGTGAATTTGTCAGTGCTCAGCTGAGGCCTACAGCCTTGGCAAGAGCTGGCAACTGGTGTACCAGAGTCACAGTGGCACACATGTGAAGGACTACACGGTGTAGTGGAAGCAGCAGAGAACGCCCTATAGTGCCTTTATTTTTGATCCATTTATCCACCCATATGTAGTTTGATAGGAAAACACTGGAATTTTCAAAGGATGTGGTTCTAAAGCTTATGAAGCATAAGGTGTTCCCTGTACAGTTTCTACTGAGGCTTTTCATCTCATAGGGTCAGATCCTGAGAGGTACTTAGCCCTTCTCAGGCCCTTTTGGAACTATTATGTAGAAATTAGGTCATCACCACCATACTGCTGACAGCATAGGTTTGTCCCATATGGAATGGTTTTTTAACACTTTGTCCATTGATTTAAATTTCCTCAGCAATGAACTTCCATTATTATTACTTATATTATGGTAGTGCCTAGAGCCTCAACTAAGATCGGGGCCACATTATGCGTAAACATGTAGTGATAGACAGTCCTTGCTCCTTTACAATCTAGAATAGACAAGATAGGCTAAGCATCAGGGGGGAAAAGAGAACCACAGGAAAGCAGAGTTCTGTTCCCAGCTGAGCCACTAGACTGCTGTAGGCCTGATGTCATACTGCAGGCTGGGGACTCAGCTTGGGATAGAACCCAGTTTTCCTAGATCCTGGTGTGGTTCAACTATCCAGTAGATAGCATTTCTCAACAAGTGGGTTGTGATCCACAAGAGGAGGCATGAAAAGCAATCATGGGGTTGCAAGGCATTGGAAATGTCATTACGTTCTAAAGCAGTGGTCACCAACCCGTCAGTCACAATCGACTGGTCAATTCTGGAGCCTTGGCCAGTCGATCGCGATCTCTGGGCTGCTAAAAGTCTGGCAGCACAGTGGGCCTAAGACGCTGGCTGCTGGCATGTCTCTGCTGCCCCTGGTGGAAGGTGGGGGGTGAGGCAGTTCTGCGCGCTGCCCCCACGCCCAGCACCGTCCCCGCAGCTCCCATTGGCCGGGAGCAGGCAAATGGGAGCTGCAGGGGTAGCGCTTGCAGACGCGAGCAGCACACGGAGATCCACTGCCCCCTTCTCTCCCAGGGGCCTCATGCAGAGACGTGTCAGCAGCCAGCCACTTCTGGGAGTGGTGTGGGGCCTCAGCAGCCAGGCAGCCTGCCTGCTTGAGCCCCACGGTGCTGCCGACCAGGAGCCTCCTGTGGCAAGCACCTCCTGGCCGGAGTCTGCACCTCGCACCCCCTTCTGCACCCCAACCCCCAGCCCAGAGCTCACTCCCAGACCCTGCAACCCCTCCCTCACCCCAACACTCTGCCCCAGACCGGAGCCCCCTCCTGCACCTAAATGCCCCCCCAGAACCCACATCCCTCACTCCCTCCTGCACCCCAATCTCCTGCACCAGCCAGAGTCCCCTCCTGCACCAAGCTCCCTCTCAGAGCCCGCACCCCTCATCCTCTCCCGCACCCAACACTCTGCCCCAGACCAGAGCCCCCTCCTGCACCCAAACTCCCCCCAAGAGCCCACACTCCTCACCCACTCCTGCACCTCAATCCCTTGCACCAGCCCGGAGCCCCATCCTGCACCAAACTTCCTCTCAGAGCCCGCAACTCTCACCCTTAACTGGACCCCAAAAGTCTGCACCAGCCTGGAGCCCTCTCCTGCACCCAAACTGCCTCCCAGAGCTTGCACCCCTCACTCCTACACCCCAACCCCCTGCCCCAAGCTCAGCCCCGAGTCCCCTCCCACACTCTGAACCCCTCGGCCCCAGCTCAGAGCTTGCACCCCCTCCCGCACCCCAAATCCCTACCCCAGCCCAGTGAAAGTGAGTGTGGGTGGGGGAGAGTGAGCGACAGAGGGAGCAGGGAATGGAGTGAGCCGGGGGGGGGGGGGGGCCTAACGGAAGGGACGAGGTAGATCCTGGGTTGATCTTAAGTTCAAAAAGTGATCTTGTGTGTAAAAAGGTTGGAGACCACTGTTCTAAAGCAAAGAAAATCTCTCCTCCAATTCTTATACCCTTTTGCCCTTACAAATCAAATATTCTCTGTCAATCTTTCAAAACACACACTCAAATTATATAGACTTATCATAGTTGTCATTGATATTTTTGTAGTAAATGTAAGGGAATTGTGCAAATCAGACTTCAAATAATGGGTTGCCAACCTGAAAAGGCTGACCAATGCTCCACTAGATTACACTGCCAACTCTGAAGAGCCATCACTTCCCTGGGGAGACTAGACCAGTGGTTTTCAAAGTTCGGGTCATGACCCAGTACTGGGTCGCCGGATGCAAAGCACTGGGTTGCCTTGCTCATCACCCAGGGACCCTAGCAGCCGGCCAGTAAAAACTAGTAGTACCTACCTGTTCTGACACCACGCTGCGCCCCTGAAGTGGCCAGCAGCCGGTCTGGCTCGTAGGCAGGGGGGCCACGGGGCTCCATGTGTTGCTCCCACCTCGAGCACTGGCTCTGCACTCCCATCGCCCAGTTTCCAGCCAAAGAGAGCTGGGGGGTCGGCCTGTGGGCGAGAGCTGCACAGAGCCGCTTGCGTGCCTCTGCCTAGGAGCCAGACCTGCTGGCTGCTTCCGGGATGCATCATGGTCTGTGATGCCAGAACAGGAGGGAAGCCTGCCTCTGCACCCTGGCTGCGCCGCTGACTGGGAGCCGCCGGAGGTAAGCCTGTGCCCCAACCCCGTGCCCCAATCCCCTGCCCCAGTCCTGAGCCACCCCCAAACCCAGAGCCCCTTCCTGCACCCCAACCTCCTCATCCCCAGCCCCACCCCAGAGCCTGCACCCCCAACCCAGAGTCCTGACCGCCTCCCACACCCCAACACTGTGCTCCAGCCCTGAGCCCCATCCTGCACCAATTTTCTTCAACTGGGTCACTAGAAAAAAAGTTTGAAAACCACTGGACTAGACCACACTCTAAGAGATCTCACAGTTAAGAGGAATAAGATAATTCCTCTTCTTCTTGGGTGTTAGCACTTTTCAAATACTTGTTCAGCTGGAAATATATAATATCTTCAGATTTAATTTTGAGGGCTGCTGTTTCATCTATCCCACATGTCTCTTTTAAAGAGTATGTTACAGATTGGTACTTCTGCGGTTGAGATATTCAGATACAGAATTCTCCGGGCAGTTTAGACCTCAAATAATTCTTCCTTTCTCTCCTCCAAGTTATATTACCGTAAATAAAGGCATTGCTGTGTATAAAATATGCACAACTACGGATCAAAAGAGCACAATGGCATTTTGTTACTATTTTCAACTTTGCATTTTCCTTCAACTGATCTAGTGTGACCTTGCTATAGGTAAAATGTGTTCTGCCTCTCATTTTGGTGTTTGCTTAACAAACTCTCTCTTTAAAACTCTTCTTTTAGCTATCATAGTATTCTGGTAAAATGGTTAATCCTAAATTGTTTTTGTCTCTGTGGACAGTTTATAATCATGGCAGGGTCAATTGTTTTTAGGATGGGCACTCCCACAGACGATAGACATGATTACTGGGTAATGCTTCAAGAATCATTGCTCGCCCATTTGGTCATTGTTGCCTGTGCCATATTTTATTGAGCTAAATGGGGAAGCCCTGCTGCACTTGAGATCTTAGATTTGGAAAATAAAGTTATAGGTATAAATACACTTATTTTGCAGTTATTAGCACTGTCACGGTAATAACTCAAAATCCCCATCAAGTTTATGTAGGCAATGACAGTGGAACTAACTTTACTCCAGTTACTACCATGACTTTTGATTGCACTGGTACTTTAAAAGCTATTAGAGCTTTCCTGAATTCTACTAAGCCACATGCCTTGAGAATGTAATTTTTTTAGATAAATAGAATAGCGGTAGTTCTTTCCTGATTCTCATCAATCATTATCATAAATATTCTGACTGCACTGGTAAATTTTCATAAGACTTCTACTTCTTAGTAACGCTGGGGTATAGCTTTGGGAAGCAATGACAGGGTCAACCCATTGCATTCAGAGTCCACTGGCCAGCAGGATACATATTGTATGCTTCCTTAAATAATGTTCCTATGTTTAGATATTTATAATCACTTGTGAGGTTAAATTTGTATACATTTTCATGGGGGCCAAACACATTCTGAACATACTATAAAAGGCAGTGAGCATAGCAGATGCCTTCCTTTTATAGTGGGAATTTATCTCCCAAATACGAAATGATGACATTTGAAGAATATATTTTCAAGCATATGACCTCTGGGACATGTGTGAACCTTACCTGCTCAGTTGCTACATCTGAATCTGGGTCTCCATGATTTATCATTGGTACTTAATATTTCAGGCCACGCTGATGTTTAGCGTTACATGTGTTTTATACTGTCTATTATTAAAGCCAAGGGTGGCGCGTGAACTGTCGGCTGGGGGAGGCTAGCCCCGAGCCCTGGCCCTTCCGTGCCCCCTGCCACAGCTCCCTCCCATCACAGCCCCCAGCCCCCGCCTCCAGCTACAGCCCCCAGCCCCTGAGCACCCCGCAGACCTCCAGCCCCAGAGCACCGGGAGGGTGGGCGGCACGGCCCCAGCTGCCCCCCCCCAAAACCCGAAGCACCAGGAGGGTGGGCGGCGCGGCCCCAGCCCTGGAGCACCGGGAGGGCGGGCGGCGTGTCCTGAGCTGGGGCCATCCTACAGGGAGACTGGGGATGGGCCAAGCAGAAGTAGGAGGGCGGGGCTGGGGGCAGTACATGGGCGGGGCCACACCTGCTTGTTTGAGGAGACACAGCCTCTGCCAGTGTATGATACCAGCCGCCCATGATTAAAGCTAATGCTATTATTTATTCATGCACAATGCAGATATCGTCTGTAATGCCCAACTTACTTTTAAAAAATACTTCCCCATCAACTCTCTTTATGAGCCAATTACAAGATAACGTGCATATTAATCACAAATGAAACTATTACCCGACTGGATGTTCATTATGAGTGGGAGAGCACTTACAGCCAGTATGGTACATTAATCATTTATAAGGAGTGAGCCATTAAAACGAATCTCTCTTTTTAATATTGTAAGATGAGCTCAAAGATGATATGAAAAGCTTTTCCAGTGAAGATGTTCAAGGACTCTTCAAACTTCCTTTTGCTTAGATTGTCTTAGGGTTCCACAGTTACACACTTGCCACAGGGAGACAAGAGAGAGCATGAATGTGTCAATTATTTGGATAACGCTGGGTTAAATTACACTTAATGTTGCTATGCATACTACAAAGTACATATGTATTTTAGGCCTGATCCTACAACTGTATCTCTGTAGGTTGGTCCCCAAGTCTACCTGGCAAACTATTAATTTCCGTGGGGCTTTGCATGGTGTGACAATTAGGGGAATCTGTATATACAACTTATGAATTCTGTTTGATAGTGTCGGTTGTTTATATGTATCTTGTCAGATTGCAGACATCCATTTTGCATGTGGGGTTCTTTACCTTTTGTTTTCATGTTACCTCCATGTTGGACTGGAATTCCAAAGACTTGTAGCAAAGGGCTAATATTCAATGAAGTGCTCTCCCATTGAAATGGCATCAATCTAAACAATAGGCTGGCTCCTATTCATGAGAACTGCTTTATCAGGGAAGAGGTCACCTAGCAGTAAAGTCACTTAGTAAGGGTCTGTTATCACCTCAAGAGGCTGAACCGGGAGTCACTTGACAAAGACACTGAAAAGTCATAAAAGGACTCCTGGGAGAAGACTGGGGACGGGTACAGGAAGTATGGGACAGGCTAGAGGAAGGAAATGGGCCATCCAAGATCAGAGAAGGCGAGGTCACTTAGAAACAGCTCCGTGCTTCAGAACAGAAGTCATGCACTGCAGCCAAAGGACCTAGGATGGCCACAGACGATTCTGACCCCAGCCCAAAGAATGCTATGGGATTATGAGGAAACTGAGGCAGAGAAATACGTATAGGATTTGTTGTTTTTGTACAGAGCTGTGTATTTCTCGTGCTATTAAAGAAATAGCAATGGTGTCATTGAATCCAATGGAAAGTGTCTGTTTTTCATGTTACTGTATTCTCATGCCCCTTGAAGAAGTGAACTGTGGACCCAGAACACCATTTGGCTTGATTTCTAGAAGAGGATGTTTTTAAGCTACACGGGAAGTCTGCGGGGTCAGCATTGGTTCTAAGGAGTGGGCAGTGGGCCATGTGACCTAACCTCTGAGAAAAGAGTGCCAGACAGAAGATCTGCACCCTTAGTGTGCCCAGAGGCTCTAAGATAGGGACAGTGCCTAGAGTCCATTCAGAATCTGTGGGTTTAAAATACCTGGGGAATGCAGTGGCTGGATCCCCTCACAACCGCCTGGGGAGTGGCCTAGAGGGGATGCTTAACTGCAGCTGTGACACATGGGCCATGGGGTTTTGCCTGCACAGATGCATTTGCAGAATAGAAGCCGAGGTATCTTTTGTACCAAGGATATCTTTATTACTTAGGAAAGCCAGACCTACCTGCTTCAAAATGTCAAAGAGATAACAGAAATGGAAAGAAATGTCACAAGAATAAAGATGGAGGGCCCCATTTCTCCACTCTGGCTGAGTGGTGCTTACTCTCAGTGGAGAGTGGGAGTCTCAGGGAGCCAGTGATGGCTCCCTGATCTGAGTTTGCCCAGCCCCTTTGGGAGTTGGGACCATAGGGGCCTATACTAACTTCTGCCAGTGACGTAAGATCTGTAACAGACCTTGCACCAGGGGTCAGTCAGGTGTAACTGAGCTTTGTTTCCATGCAAATAATGTAGGACAGTCCTCCTATATTATTTGTATGGTACAGTTTGCATTTCAACTAGTTAATAAGAACCAACTCCTTATCTTTGGTCTCTTGGTTATTGAATGTTGTACTTGTAGGTTATGAACTTGTACTTGTAAGTTATCCATATATGATTCTGCTGCATACAATTCATGATCCAGAACAAGGGTGGTTATATTGACCCTATATAAAGTTGAAAGATAGAATTGCTTGAAAATAACTTCTTGTGGAAATCTTATTTAAAAAAAAAATTCAGCAAGTTATTATGGAATTGAGAGTCCGATTCATTCATTTGTCCAGTGCAGAATGGAAGGTCAAACTAAATCTGAGCCCTTAGTAAAGTAGTGTCACTTCATATTAGTATAACAAGGGGAAAAGAGATAAAATCACATATTATTAAAGCTAAGAGGTCCAAAAACCCATTTACAAATTCAAAAGCAACAACCTATACAAGTATGGTTATTATCCTTAAAATGATAGCTCTGTCCTGTATAGTGGAAGAAAGAGAATTTCTGGCTCTTCAGAATTTCTCTTGACTTGATACAAAAACTTCATTTATATAACCTTAAGGTTATGACGCTCAATGGAAAAAAGCCAGGAAATTAAATATACCATTGCAGATTCTAATGCTGTCTTTAACATGGCTGTACAATAAGTGTATTAACATTTCCTTAAAAAGTATGATAGCTATTGTGCAATGGGCAATAACCACTTTTTAAAAGATCCTAATATCACACCTTATTCAGTTAAAAAATAAAAACAACTAACACACACACACAGTACAAAGCTTCCCAGGCTGTATTTTGTTTACTTTTATAATATATTCTTTATACGTTACAGGAAAATAAATTCTAAAACTTTCAAAACTGGTGTGGTTTTGCTTTTGTTTGTGTAATTCTGAAAAAGTCCATGCTGTGTCTTTTACAGTATATTCAAAAATTTTGCTTCTACCCTGAGAACTTCTGTGTCCAGTGTGTATTGTTAAAGCAATTTGAAACTCATTTGGGTGAAAAGGGAAGTGGAGTTCACTGCTGAACTGTTCTTTTGGGCATCACAAATAAAGTCTGTACTTTCTGAGGTAATTGCATAGCTCTGTAAATACATGTCCACTATTTGGGAAGAAGGTATGGTTTTGCTCCTCTTTCTCTAAATACTGGTTTGTGTGAAATCTGTATTAGGTGTTCCTTTCAGGACGAGAATAGAAGTGTATGTTCCCAGTATCCTCTTTCTTGGATCTAACATGGGCATCCATCTCAGATTGCTTTTTCCACTACTGAAATATGATTGTACTAATTTTATCTCATCAGCCTGTATGGTTGTGTTCAGATGATGGTGCCAAACTGTCTAGCTCTGTGGGTTTCAGACACATGACCTTGGGAGAGGGAAAAAATAATCATATTGTTCAAGCCTCCTGTATCAGTTCTGAGTATGCTTTATAACATGTCATATATATCCATTTGCCCCAAACTCTTCTTGCTTTGTGTCTAGTCTGGCCACAGATTTTCTGTGGACTCATTCAAGTTCAGCCCACAGCTCAGTGGAAACTATCTAGAGAAACTCTGCCTGGAGGCATGATCAATTAAGGCAGGGGTCCTAACCTACAGCCCGTCAGCTGTACATGGCCCACCAGAGCATTTCATAAGGCTCACAGTCTGCTTCAACACAAAATACTAACGGCTGATTCATAAGTGTTTTGTCATCAGATTTACATAATTTTGGTTTACACAAATGTGTAAAAAGACAAAACTGTCCATAGAAATAACCTATCTAAATACATACAAAACAAGCTGAACTTAAAATATTAATCAATACAGGTGACTTTAAATCTTATTAAAATATATAGAATCTGTTTGGGCCATACAAGGTTGTGCTTAGGTTTATGTGACCCACATATGTAATAAGATTTGGGGAGTGCTGGATTAAGGGCCCAGAAATAGGCCCTACCTTCGTAAGAGCACCCCACACCAGCTTCCTCCTCCTGGTATGATGGATGGATGGTCGTCTTGGCCAACGCCAGGAGATTGACAAGGAGATCTTGTGACTTTGTGGGGCCACGTAGGGGATGTGAGTGGATCAGGGGGTGCAAGTGCAGCCAGAACCTCAGTAAGAGATTCTGGAGGAGCCGGAAGAGGAGCTGCACTCTGATGCACTCTGTGCAGATGTGCTTGAAAGATGCATAGTGAATGAGAGAAGGGTTTGCTGAAAGAGAAAGGAAGGTCTCATGGCTAAGATAGATGAATACTTCCCTGGAGAATTAGATTCTATCTCTGCCTCAGCTTCAGAGTTCCTAAGCATGTAATTTAAATCAAACTTTTTGGAGGCGGTCATAAATTGTGTGTTCCTCACTTTCTGGGTAAACAGCTTGAGACCCTGAGGCCTGAGTTGCAGACGTGCTGAGTGCTCACAGCTGTAACTGAAGTCAGTGGGAGCTGTACTAGAATACAGAAAGTGCTGTATAATGCTAAGTATTCTGACAAATCACGTTCTAAGCATCTCAGATTGGGCACCCCAAGTTAATGGATACTTTGGGCTTCAATTTCCTTGTGCCTCAGCTCCCCCCATCTGTAAAATGGGGATAATACCACCTGTAATGGGTTTTGTGAAGATAATTTATGTTTGTGAAAGACAGATAGATATCATACTGATAAGCAGCAGAGAAAAACCCATGTGGAAGTTAGTTAATCTGTCTTCAGAGCAGAGTTTGAATAGTGTGCAGTAAATAAGGCCTGGGGCCACACATGGGACAATGAGGATAAAACAAAATACTGAATAGCTGCTCATTGATTCAGCACCATCTATCCTGTGCACTGAAAGAAGCAGGGGTACAGTGGAAAAATATAGTATCTGATTAGGTAATTTAAGACTGTATTATAATGGATGTACACAAAGAAGCTCAATTAAGATTGCATAGGCAACCTTAATTCTAGCATTTCCTAACCTTTGAGTGCTTAACTTTCCACTTTAATGCTTTTTTAATAAAGTTTTTATGTGTGTAATGTGTGTATATATATATATATGCCATTCACTCCTCACATTCTGTTGAATAAGTGTGGCAGAATGTACAATGATTTATGTACAGCAATAATACTTAACTTTCAAAGCATCTTTCATCCAAGGATCTCAGAGTGCTTTACAGAATTTATTTAGATAAGCTTCATACTTCCCATGTGAGGCAGGTAAGGGATATATAGGGATCATTTAACCCACCACTGAAATGCAGCCAATACTGGAATGAAATGTGGCAGCTGTTTAACAGAGTACAGCATCATTACACAATAGGTTAGGCTAAGGAGGGAAGAATAATATTGTTCTCAAGGAAAATATTTTGTGAAAAAGTATTTACAGTAGCCAGTGTTTGAGTTGAGTCTTGCTAAGAAACTGTCTTTAAAAATCTTTTAGATTTTTGATTAAAACACAGAGCCCCTAACTGTACAACACTAGAAGAAATAAATATATACACTGTTTGAAACCTGGGCTACAGAATATTAGCCAATAGTATCTAGGAAATAATCCAAATGCTGTAGATTTATTTGGCTTTAGACAGCATCTTTCTTCTGCTTTGGGATTAGAAATCACTTCTTGTTTTTCCTTTACACATCATTCTGCAGGTCTTTGAGCTGTATCTCTGCTCTGTACCCCATGAGATCTGAGTCTTTTTGCTTTTAAGTTTTCCTTTGCTTTTGTAGTCAAATAACTGTCCTCTTTCATTTCCTGCTTATTAGAAGCTCCATACTTAGAAAGTAGTTATACGTGCACTCACAGAAATATCCTTTTTCGTTTGAGAACAATATTGAAACAGCATATAAGGGGGAAGATGTGTCTTTTCACTTTCTTCCTTCAACATGAGGCTGCTGGATCCCTTTCTCCGTCAAACTTCAGACCTTCATGTGTCAATCAAAATAAATTCTCTATTGTGAAAACTGACTTTAAAATTTAATGCTTGGTGTCACTGTGCATTTTGCAGGCTTTTTAATGTTGTACTGCCCTTCCCTGCCTCCTGGCTGGCTGCTGCTACTCCCATGCCCTCTGTTATCTTGGGTGGTTCAGGTGTCCCAGGGAAGAGGTCAAAGGCGTACAGATCACCCCAAATGTGACCTCCCATCTGACCTCCTGCTGACTCCTTGAGAATCAGGCTTTGAATGGGGAGGGGTTGGCCATAGACTCTACCACACTTCGTAGATATGCCTATGGGAAGAGAAGTGACTTGAGAGGAATTCAGCAGCACAAGTTTTCAACTACAACAAGCAGATCATCTGCTTAGTGTATGTTCTGGCCTGTTTCTGATCTCCTTCTGATCTGGTAGGGTTTGGGGGCTACCAACCCTTACCCCAAAACATATGCAGCCTTTGGCATGGCTTGACTTATCATTGGTCACTCTGACACCTAAGGTTTCATACAGTATGTGGAGTACCAGCAGAGATGTGGCCATTTCAGAAAGGGACAGAGAATATGAATCTCTGTGGTTGCAAAGAGAGAAGCAGCTGAAGGCTTGAGGAAGACTGAGTTGGAGCTGCAGTTCTCTGGAGCCCAAAGAGAAGAAAGTGGAGTGCATAGAGTGCAGTGTACAATCATCATAAATTCTGAAATTCATTATCATCACGCCCAGGTACCACAGTAAGACACTCAAATTCTCTGGTGCTGGGACTGGTATAAAACTGACATTGATAGACTGTGCTTGTGAATAGAAAATACTGCATCTGTTCTCATAACAACTAGCAAGAAAATAATAAGTTGACTGAATTCTATTTGCAGACTAAATTAAAGCTTCAGTTTCCAAGTGGACATTAGCAGGAGAAGTTAAAAACAAAAAAGCCAGAGTTTTAAATAATAAGACTGTAAACCTTGAGAGTGGCCTATTGTTATGCAAAATTTCTGAACTGAGCATTCAGCAGCCCTTAAAAAGTAAAGTCCTTCTGATTGTTATATTCACTGGGAAACAGGTTTAATATCTCTAATGTTGTGGTCTCACTCAACCAACATTACACATCACTTTGTAGTAGTGACTTTACCTTAGGCTAGATGGTGGAGAGTACAAAATTCCTTATTTCAATTAAAATTCGCAGTTCATAGTGTGCATTATGCTGTAATACATGCTTCTTGTCACATGAACTCCAACATTGCACTAAGCAATATAGATACCATTTTCTTTTAGACATAAGAATTTAGGACTAGAAGGGATCTCCTGAGTCATCGAATCCAGTCCCCTGCTATTGCAGGCAACCCTGTCATAATAATCCTGTTCATAAATTTATCAAACTCCATCTCGGATGTGTTTCATCTCAAAAGTGTCATGGTAAACACCACGAGTTAATTGGCATCACAGCAAAACATCTACCAAACCACTTCCTTTGAAGAATATCAGTAATCCATCTGATCTAATTTTTTCTTTGCTGGAAGAATATAGCGTTTACAGTCCATCTACACACAGGACCATAGCTAATATTTCTAAGAGAACCTCTTCTTTGAAGCATGATCTGTGCTTCTGGACTTAACTGTTGTTTTTTTTCTTACCTCAAATCTGTACCTATTCATTTAACAGCATCTATTAGAAAAAAAGATACACGAACCTCCTTTAATGAGTCTTAGAGAACATATTAAAGCTGAAACAACTTTTATGAAGCATGGTAGTTTTTTAGGAGGGCTGTAGCAGCCATCGTTTAGATAATCCAAATTTGTCGTGTCTTCTTTGCGCCTATCTTTTAGGCTATAAATTCTTTATGACTGTCTTTATCTTTGTGGCTTGTACAGCCCCAGCATACTGTCATTGCTAAACAAATAGGCCAGAATTTTGTGTGTGTGGTTGAAATTCTGGCTGCCTTAATTTTTGGGTACCCAGCCTGAGACAACTTGGCATGGACTTATTTTTTAATAAAGTAACACAAAACAGAGAGTTTAAAGGATATGAAACTGATCCTTATCAAAGTAATTTTTAGCCCAGAGCAACCCTTCTCAGGACTTTCACAAATGTATTGCTACTGAAACATGGAAAGTCATTGTGGACGGATTCTACTTGAAATTGTGTGGGGTAGTGATGTTTCTTTCTGATATGGCAGCCCTCTGAGGATTTTTGCTGGTGAAGTAGGGCTTTGTGGAGATGTCTCTCTATAATCCAGTCGGACAGTAGCGTGGCCATTCTTGGGGCACCTTTATATAATATTCAGAATGCATAAGGATGATTTGTCATTGTAAATAAAACTTCATATATTTTCAAAGAATTACTTGTAGCATTTTCCACTAAATTCTGGTAGTCTAATATCGAAGAATCCCTAGATCAGTGGTTCCCAAACGTGTTCCGCCACTTGTGCAGGGAAAGCCCCTGGAGGGCCAGGCTGGTTTGTTTTCCTGCCGCGTCTGCAGGTTCGGCCGATCAAGGCTCCCAGTGGCCATGGTTCGCTGCTCCAGGCCAATGGGAGCTGCTGGAAGTGGCGTGGGCCGAGGGATGTACTGGCCGCCGCTTCCAGCAGCTCCCATTGGCCTGGAGCAGCGAACCGCGGCCACTGGGAGCCGCGATCGGCCGAACCTGCAGACGCAGCAGGTAAACAAACCGGCCAGGCCCACCAGGGGCTTTCCCTGCACAAGCGGCGGAACAAGTTTGGGAACCACTGCCCTAGATAATAAAGCACACTGCTTTTTATTAAAATAAAAATAACTTGAGCCATGTCCCTAGCCTCTGTTTGCTACATGCTGGGAATGAGCAACAGGGGATGGATCACTTGATGATGACCTGTTCTGTTCATTCCCTCTGAAGCACCTGGCATTGGCCACTATCAGAAGACAGGATACTGGGCTAGATGGACCTTTGGTCTGACCCTGTATGGCCGTTCTTATGTAAGTACCAGGAATGCTCTCAGTCCAAAGTCATAACTGATTGAAACCCATGATGGTATCATTCTTTATTTCATGAGGGGCACACTCTTACATAAGAACATCCATACTGGGTCAGACCAGTGGTCCATCTAGTCTAGTATCCTGTCTTCTCACTGTGGTCAATGCCAGATGCTTCAGAGGGGACGAACAGAACAGGGCAATTATCTAGTGATCCATTCTCTCTCATTCAATCCCGGCTTCCAGCAGCAGAGGTTTAGGAACACCCGCAGCATGGGGTTGCATCCCTGACCATCTTGGCTAATAGCCATTGATGGACCTATCCTCTAGGAACTTATCTAATTTCTTTTTTGAACCTAGTTATGCTTTTGGCCTTCACAATATGCCCTGGCAATGAGTTCCACAGGTTGACTGTGCTTTGTGTGAAGAAGCATTTCCTTTATGTTTTAAACCAGCTGCCTATTAATTTCATTGGGTTATGTGAAGGGATAAATAACATTTCCCTGTTCACTTTCTCCACACTATTCATGATTTTATAGACATCTATAATAACCCCTGTTAGTTGTCTCTTTTCTAAGTTGAACAGCCTCTCCTCCTATGGAAGCTGTTCCATGCTCCGAATCATATTGAACGCTCTTCTCTGAACCTTTTCTAATTCCAGTACAACCTTAGATTCTTAACCTTAGTATCATGTTTGAGTCCCTTCCTCAAATCTTTGGAGACCTGGATGACTGCAGAAGAAGTGTGGAGTAGTATTAAATGGTATGATAAATGGTATTATCAGAAGTTACTTCAAAGACCAGCACAAGGCCATAAGGCACTTAATGCTCACCTAACTCATCTCCCTTTGCATTCAGAGGTAAAACACCCATTGACAGTGTGAACAGAGTCAGGCATGTGGTGAGTGCTTTTGAAAATCTCACTTGAAATGTATAGTTTTGTGATAAATTTTAATCAATTTTATAACTTCTTCAATTTCCCACTGGAATTATTCACAGCAAATAGGGCTTAAGTGAGACATAAGTAGTGTGTAGGCCTTGAGCTTGCTATCTGCACAGGAGTAAGCTACACCACAAATGCTTAGCATATTACACCACAGAGAGGGTCATGAAATATTGAGGGAGAAACACAGCAACTGGTAGGTGGACAGATGCAGAAACATTAAGGTAAAAATGTCATTAAGTAATTCCAACCTGTGAGTTAAATTTGTTGGTTTTTTTCTGGTTACTTGAGGTAAAGAGTTTTAGGATTTTCTTACAAAGGCTATTTCTGGGGCTGGAATTGGAACATAACTCTGAATGTCTTTGCCTTCTTGCGCAATAAAGCACACAATAGCTGTATGATGGACCTAAGCCTCCAGACAGGTGCACAGAGACACTGCTCCTTCTGTCCTCTTGTACCATAATTCCACACTTGATGCTCACCTAAAAGAACAGTCTAATAAGGAATAAAACAAACAAGGTGGTTCTAATTACTCTCCTGTGTGTTTCAAGATGTTGCTTTCAAACTCTACTGCAGATTGTAATAGATTGTTCCATAAGTCTGGGCAAACTGCCTCCCACAGCAGTTGCCCAGAGTTAAGTTGGAACAAATCTTCAGTGAGAAATGCCAGTTCTCAGCTTGATCACTTGTCTCTTGTCAGGGAGAATCTTGCTATCACCAGGATTTTTTAGAAGGCATTATGGATTTGCTTTCAAAATCCATAAAAACATTCACCAGGAAATCTTGTCACGGAATGAAAGAGAGTTATCTCTTGGGCCTAGAATTATTGTAAGTACTCTGCTGTAAATGACTGAAGTCTTAATTGGTTTTAGCCTAGAGTATATATTTTCAGAGGCTCATACATCTTCTGCTTTCATCATACTATTTCCTAGTTAGAAATCCATAGTTCATACTTTCTGATTCTTAGTTCTGCTTCTGTATTCAACACTCTTAGATCTCAGTAAGACACTCTTTTAAAAATATATGATAAGTTTTCAATTTTGTTTATATTGGAGAACCTGTGTTATAGGAAGAGCAGAGCATTCACTGACTGCTGGAATTAATGGTGTTCCAAATTCCTGTTCATTTGGAATTGTAGGGATTTTTTCAGTTCATGAACAATAATTTGTACTTGCATTTTCAGCGCACATACATGATGTGGTATTTTAAATACCTCTATGTAGTATTGCTTTCCCAAAACTGTGGGATATAATTGGTACATGTATTCTAATAAATAAACATTTTGAAGGGGGAAATTGCTTTTAGAATTAGACTGAACTTCCAGGGATTTTTAGACTATAGATAAAAGGTCAAATTCTGACTGGAGCTGCACATGGGCATAGATCAGAGTAGTCACAACCGAGAAACTCACAGAATGAATATTATCTGCAACAGTTCTAATTACTCTTTAAAGGCCACTATTCGGGAAGGCACATATGCATGTGCTTAACTGTGATTAACTCCACATGTGTCAGTGGGAGTCAGGGTATGTCTACATTGCAAGAAACGGTATATTATTCACTCAGTGTTAGCTAATCCCTGTTAGCTAATTTGGGTTAAAACAGCAGTGAAGACACAGCAACCCAGCTTTTAACTTGGGTTAGCAGCTCAAGTTCAATTCCAGGCTCCCCTGTAGGCTTTAACTCAAGTTGTTAACCAGAGTTAAAAGCCAAATTGCTGTGTCTTCACAGCTATTTTAACCCAAGTTAGCTAACCTGGATTAGGTAACCTGAGTGAAGAACATCTTTTTTGCAGTGTGGACATACCCGGAAGCACATATTTAAAGTTAAGCATGTGTTTACAAGTTTTCCTGACGCAGCTTTCCTTTCTTTGCCATTTTACCCCCTATATTGAAATCTGAAAATTTGTTGGCTGGGTCATTAGTTGGGCATCCCAGTCCACATAATCAGACTGTACTGAAGCAATCCGAGACCACAGGGATGGGCGTCGTGTAAAAGCTGTAATAAAATAGAGTATTTCTAATTCTTCCTGACTCACGAAGATGTATATACTGTGCACTGAAATGCTCCTGCTATAGGGTGTCATGGGGTAACTCTTTAAGAGGGAAGAGGCCAATGCACCTTTGATTGATTAGTTGAGCCCTGTTTGGCTATAAGAGAAGGCACCTGGGGACTAGAATGGGGGAGGCCAGGCGAGTCTGCCTGAGTCAGTTAGTAATGGGGTAGAATATGAATGAGAGCAGATATAGGACTTGCACTGCTTGGTCTCTGGGCGCAAGGAAAGAAACAAAAAGGTCTGGGTAACAGGAGCAGGTATATCAGCAGGCTCCAGGGGAGTGGCTGTGATTAGAATTGCCAAACCTCCAGGATTTTCCTGGCCTCTCCAGGGAGTAAAGAGTAATTTTTAATTAAACATTGTTGTGTGATGAAACCTCCAGGAATATGTCCAACCAAAATTGGCAGCCCCAGCTGTGACAGATGCCTGGGAGTTGAGGCAGAGAGAATCTGCGGGAAGGCGCTCTAGGGAGAAAGTTGTAGGAGGTGGAACTCAGCATGGATGGAAGAATCCTGCAATAGACTCTGAAACTGGAAGGACTGAGAGAGTTAAAGGGGGGGGAACCCTGGGAGCTGTAGCCCAGGGTGTGCTGGGGAGCTGTTTTTGTTTGACTATGGGTAATAAAACTGCCTAGAAAAAGACTCTGGGTGTGGCAATGTGCCCTTTGTAGGATGGGGACAAACTAGGACCTTACAGGTCCCCATTTCAGATTGATTAAAAAATCAATTAAATCAGTAGTATAATTATAACAGTAATCGTAGTGAAGTTTTTTTTACAAAGATGGATTTAAGTCTTTTTTTTTTTTTTTTTTTAATTTGACTGAATGATCAGGATAGTTTTATACATTTCTTTAGTGTAAATCACAAATTTAATTTGGTATTTTTATGCTTTGGTCTAAAACTTCCTGTTTAGTTTGCAAACATTTTTATCCCCTTTAGATATTTTAATTTTTCTTGAACTTTGTGACACAGTAGCTGTGGTTTCTGGTTTAATGCCCATTGTCTTATATATGTATAGCTAATTCAAGAGCAGAGTGGTAAAACTCATCTTTGATGTTTTCACAAAAGTGTGCATAGTGCCTGTAAGATACAAACAGAGCAGAACTGTTGAATCAGAACTTGCTCCACAACCTAATATGGCTATAAAATGTATCTGGCCTCAGAGTTTGAGAACTAGCCTGCCAGAATTTCAGTTTGGACCATTCTAAGCAGTAAACACAAAACTGTATAATAATCTAAATAGATTGTCCATTCCCTATGTTGCTACTGGCTCAACATTTATTTACTTGAATTGCATGCGTTTTATTTTTTTCAAAATAGTGAGTTCATTTTTCATTTTGTTGTTGTCACTTATTGCAAACTTGTACTATTGTTAAGAGTGGCGTGTGTTTGGGGGGGCGGGGTTTAGTGCAAAATGGGTGAATAAAATTCTAGCCCCATTCAAATCCAAGTAACCCCTTATTACGCTGCAGTTTTTGACAGTTGAAATCTGTGCCTTTCAACCTTGTACTGTTCTTTCTAATACAGTAGGCAGTAATACTTGGTTAGAACATACTGGAAATGTAAGTTGGTTTGTTTTTCCCTAAGAATGTTCTAACTCCTGTTAGAAAGTTCTGCTGAACATTGATGCAAATTATTTTATCTTTTAAAATATTGGATTATCTGAGTCTTCCAATGCTAACAACTACTCAAAAAGTCTATTAAAAACAAAGTGTGTGTCTTCTAAATAAAAATACATTTGGTAGAATACTTCTGTGGGAGACCTAGGTTTGATTCCCCTATTCTGGCCTCTTGCTCTACGGCAGAGTTTCTCAACCCATGGGTAAGGACCCAAAATTGCATCACCAGAATGTTTCAAAGGGCTGTGTGGCAGCTCCTGTCCCATGGGTCTGGCTGGGCTCACCTCCCTCTTCCAGGCACTGCAGCCTCTGGGGTCCCAGAGCCATTTAGGTTTCGCCCAGCCGTCATGATGTTGGGAGCCCGGGTAGGCCAAATTTGGGTGAGTGGCACTGCACCCTGTGAGCCAGGTCACAACTACACTTGTACAAACTGTGTCCAGTCACGGGGAGGGGCCAGATTTCAGCAGAGCTGCAACTCTGGAGGTTGTAAGGCCTGGAGCGGAGGAGAGTCAAACCCAGCCAGCCAGCCCCACAGCACAGAAGCTGCAAGAGTCACCACTGTGGGGTGAGTGTTGGGCAGGAGCCAACCCCTCTGGGAGGCAGGATCTGACCAAAATCACTCCAGGGCCTCCACCCCCAGACTATTTACTGTGTCGTGACAGGCCATAAACATTTACAAATGGGTCCTGAGCCCGAAAAAGTTGAGAGCCATTGGTTTATAGGGTGATTGATAGAGAGCATTTCAACCACCGCTCAGCAGCAAACCTTACTAGCTGATTTTTAAGAATTAACATTTACTCTGAGAGTTCTGCCATGATGCAGAGCTTGCATGTTGTAACCTATGTGTAAAATGTAATTAAAAAGTAATTGGAAAGACCCTCCAAGCTCCTTCAACAAAGACCCTTGACAACAACCTCTTTGGTGAGGTCATTATTAACCTCATGTGTTTTAATGGCTTGAGGGGACTCCCACTATTTCCCCTTTTTATTCAGTGTCATTCTTTCGTAGGCCTTAAATTGCTATGGCCTTCTCTCTCTTGAGCAGGGGTAGACCGTTCTCTCTCCAAATCTCACCTGTATTTTTCAGCTTAATTTGGCCTGCGGGTGTTGCTGGAAGATGACACACATTGCTTCTGCCCTGAGCGCTAAATGAATTGCCTCCTCAGAGTTTCCAATCTTTGCTGACTCTGGCAGTAAGGAACTCCACCTGTAATCTTCTGCAGGGTAACGTCCTGGATGGCCCTGAATAATGTGCTTTATTGAATGTCAGTAGTCATTTTAATTCTGGGGATAATTAACCTCCATGTCCTTTGAGCACCTTAGCATGTCATTAGCAGCAACAATGGGATCATTTATTTAAAGAACCTAATGACTGCTAAGGTTGAATTTGAGATAAAAGAACAAGAGCTTAAACCAGAAGAAAGTACTTGTACATCTCTACTGAGATCCTCTTTGAGACAGAAAATGTGTTCTTTCCCTCTCCATCCCTTATATGATTGATTATTTTGGGGAGTAGGGAATACGTTTCATCATAATATTGTAGGGATGGAAGGAGTTCGAGAGGTCATCTAGTCCACCCCCCTATGCTGAGGCAGGACTATGTATACCTAAACCATCCCTGACAGTATTTGTCTAACCTGTTCTTAAAAAACCTCCAATGATGGGGATTCCACAATGTCTCTTGCTAATGTAGTCCGGTACTTATCTATCCTTACAGCCAGGAAGCTTTTTTTCCCCTAATCGACCCTAAATCTCCCTTCCTGCAAATTAAACTGATTACTTCTTGACCTACCTTCAGTGAACATGGAGAGCAATTGATCACCATCCTCTTGATAACAGCCCTTAACAGAGCTGAAGACTGTTAATCAGGTTCCCGCTCAGTTGTCTTTTTTTCAAGATTAAACATGCCCAGTTCTTTAACCTTTCCTCATAGGTCAGATTTTCTAAAACTTCTATAACTTTTTGTTGCTCTTCTCTGGACTCTTTCCAATTTGTTCACATCTTTCTTAAAGTATGGTGCCCAAAACTGGATATAGTTCTCCAGTGGTGGCCTCACAGGTGCAGAATAGAGTGGAAGAATTGCCTTCCGCGTCTTACATATGACACTCCTTTTAATATACCCCAGAATTACGAGAGTCTTTTTGGCAACTGCATCACATTGTTGGCTCATTCAATTTGTGATGCACTATAATCCCCAGTTCCCTTTCTGCGGAACTACTGGCTAGCCAGTTGTTATCCATTTTCTATTTATGCATTTGATTTTTCATTCTGAAATGTAGTATTTTGCACTTGCCTTTTGTTTTTTAAATTTCCTTTATTTTAAACTTTTTTCTCTTAAAGAAGGAATTAATTAACCCTGGATAATGATATGCTAAATATTTTATAGGGATGGGTATGTATTGTTTGAGATTCCCCACTGACTTCAGTGGGCTTTGGATCAGGCCCTTAGGTCTCTAGCCCAAAGAATTTACATTCTATGTGTTTTCTGTGAAGAGCCTAGCCCACTTGTGAGTGCTGTAAAATAATAAATAATGGAGTGCAGCCCATTTGCTTTTTGAGTCCCTGCGTCATAATACATTGTATTTCTTCCTGTTGCCCAACCATCATTAATTTTTTTCTAAAGCACAGGGTCTTTCCCAATGATTTAGGTTAGGGTTTTCATTTCTGTTTCTACCCTAAGCATTGATCCTGCAAAGATTTAGGCATGTGCTTAACTTTAAGTATATAAATAACCCCATTGTGGTTAAGGATTGCTTGAGTGCTTTTGTTTAAAAGAGAGGTTTTTCTCCCCCAAAACTCTTACACCAAAGGTATTTGAACTAAGGCAGGCGACTAGTAGGTGCTGCCGTTCTCTGAAAATCTCCTTAGCCATATTGACTGTTTCTGATGCCTCTTACAAGAGAACAAAACAACCAGTCAGTCTGTAAGACAATACTCTTCTATAATCTCCACCCTTAATCATGTGACAATGTAGAGGGTATCATGTAGAATTATTATTTAGTATTGCTAACTATCCACCAGTACACTACACTCTTGCTATAATGTCCCTCATAATTAATGAATCTTCGGCTATAATGAACCCAGTCCTGGAATTGCACCTGGGACACGGCAGGGGGCTGAGAGCTCCTCTGGCCAAGGAGGAGCTGTTGGCCCCCATCATGGCCCGTGGGCTCAACGTGTCAGCCCCTTTTCCCTCTGTGGCAGTGCTCTTTTGCTATAATAAACAAATTGCTCGGATCCCCAGGGCTTTGTTTTAGCAAGAGTGTACCGTAGTTATCAGAGTAAAGCTAGTGTAAAAAAAAAAATGGGGCTTACATTGAGTTCTGAAGGTCGTGGAATTCATTCCGATACACGGAGGGAGGAAGCAGCAAGACAGTGGCCAACCAAACTTTTACAGATCAGGTGAGAGGTGGGTATTTTGTAACTGTGATGGAACCTCTGCCCCACGCTGGCAGAGAAGGGGTTAACAGAACCCTGGGGAGGCTGTGTGGAAACGGTCAATAGGAGAGGGGCTGCAAGGAACAGCCAATCAAGGTCCAGCAGGTCCATATAAAAAGAGCTGCAAGGCAGAGCACCATCAGTTGCTGCTGGAAGCCCAGGGAGTCAGGATTGCTTCCCTGGAGGGCTGAGAGAACTGTAAGTACCTTGGACAGAGCAGTGGCTGGCTCCTGGGACTGAGCAGCTGAGGCCCTGAGGCAAAGAAGGTGCTGGGGGCATGGGGAAATGACCCAGGGAAATAGCAGCATTGACAGAGGCTCAGGTTACAGAGGTGTAGCAGGAGGCTGCTATTTACAGGGTCCCCAGGTTGGTGCCTGGAGTAGTGGGCAGGCCTGGGTATTTGCTCACTCATCACTGAGGAAGTGGCTGGACTGTTGGACAGAGATGCCATCCCCCACTCCCCTGGACAACCTAGCCAGACTGCTGACTTGAGCAGAGAACGCTGCAGTTCTGGGAGCTGAGAGAGGCGCCATAGGCAGGAGCAGAGACACAGTGCCAGTGTGCAGACCGTGGACATGGGTATCGCCCTTGAGCTAATCCCCAGCACAACCAGGAGGAGGCGCCGGTCTACTGATGAGGACTGCACCCCATGACAGTAACTCTTCCTCCTCATTTTAGTTTATTTAGCTTTCTTCCCACTAACATTTTCATATATTCTCCAAACGGTAGCTGGTAAACTTGAACCTTTATTACCTTACCTTAAAGGGACATCATGAAGTAGTGATGCCTAACATTCAGATATGGTAAAAACATCTTCATGAATTTTTAAACAAATGTCAGTAAAAATAGTTGAGATCGTTTTAGTCCATAAAATATATGTATGTTAACGACAAAGTTTGTTGAGTTAGTCCATGAAAAATCTAGGGAGTGAAATTGACTAGGTTAGCTTCACTATCTGAGTGAAATGCATTCCTAAATTACATTGGAAATCTAACATTTTTTGAGTAATGCTCATAGGGACTTTGTCAAGAATAATTTTTTTAAAATGTCCTTTTAAAGGACAGTATGGGAAGTTGATCAAACCACCTCCTCCTGTTATCCTGTGCTATATTATTCTGTCCCTAGAGATTTAATTAGTGGGACTGTGTAATTTCCATTCTTAGTTTCCTTTGAGGGAATAGTGACCTGTTTCATAGAATATCAGGGTTGGAAGGGACCTTAGGAGGTCATCTAGTCCTCTGAACATTGTACAACAATAGCTCATAAAAGATTTTAAAACAAGAATTCTTGAAGCGGTACCTGTACCCTGAACCGAAAAAACACTTTCTCAAGTTGTCTTTTCAACTCTGTTTGTTTGGTTTTATCACCTTGAAGGGGACTAGAAATTCACCTCTTTAAGTAACTCTTACATTGCAAGTTTAAATATAAGTGTTCTGTTCACCTCATATCTGATCGTGTTGTTAAGGTAAGGAGTGTAGACTTGGAGATCGTTAACCAAAGACTTCTAGATCTGTGAAATTGTTTACCATCTGCTCAGTGTAAGGGGCAGTGTGTAGCTGTGCTAACCCATGAGGAGAGCAGGGAAAAATATCATGCCTCAAAGAGCCCCTTCTTTGCTCTGGGTAGAGGGTAGTGATTGGCTCCTCGCCCTCATATATAGCAGAGTAGTAGTGTCTGGGTGGGTGGTGGCTTTACTCACACCCAGCCACCTGCTTGAGGAACAGGGATGAAGATGGGAGAGGAGCCCACGCAAGGGTGAAGGAAACTGTTGCACAAGTACCAAACTCACTCCAAGTTAACAAATAAAAAAAGGCAAGGGCATGGCTGAATGACTTCTGCTTGCAAAGGACACAGACTTCCAGTAAGCTGAATGAAATGGCTGACTTTGAGGGACTTCATGCTAGTTTTCAGCTTTCCCCTCTTGTTGTCATGAGACAGATGTTTGTTCTAGTCATACTGGAACCCTGAGACAATCATAGGCCCAGGTTCTTTCAGTCACCTTTGAGAAATTCTTACTTAACGAAAGAGCTGCAGTGTGTCTGGGTCTGGGATGTTGCAGTTTTAGCTGCCCATTCTAGGAAATTGGGGGTGGGGGTGTTTTCCTGGTCTTCCCATTCAGAGATGGTTGGGAGGTATCTCTTAATGCTGTTTTGCTAATAGTCCGATCCACTTCCTCCTGCTGTCTCACATACTCCTTTAATGAGATAGTTGAAGGGTTTCTATATGAAACTCTCCCCCACTGCAGCTTTAGTTCTCACCATCTTTAGACTGATTCTTTTTCCAGAGGTGCCTTCTCCAGAGCCCTGGCAGTTGGCTGTGACTTGCTTTCAATCCGCTTTCCTGCCTTGCACTACACTAACTAATAAAGACCTTCCTTTGTTTACACTGTAAGCATTGCAGTGAGTGATTATAATTTTTCATTGTCAAGTTCTAAGACCTATGGTCAGTCTTCTGCTTCTACCGGGGCTTATTACAGAGCTCTTATTACTCCCTTTGAAGTAACTCAGTAGTGAGCAGTCCCTTGCAGCCAAGGCTGTTCTCATATCCTGTTGAAAGCATGCAGAAATACCTATTAGTGATCACTAGCATAAGCCAAGCTCTGAATGAGCTCTCCCCTGCCATCTATTGAGGAACTGGGGGCGGAAAGACTTCAGGAGCAGCCTGTATATGCAGAGACACATCTACTTTGCTGAAGTGATTAATGGACAAATTCACTTTGCAAAAGTGATCAATTCAGGGTTAAAATTCACTTTAGTCTTGAACAAGGGGAAGTGAAATGTTATCCTTTATTGTATGATTAAAGGGCAGCAGAGCTGTACTTTAACATGTCCTACCTGAGTGGGTCACCCTAATAGCCTGACTCACTAAGCAAGGGGTAAAGAAGCCAAAACCAAGTGAAAGCCAGTGGGGATGGGGGGACAGACGGTCCTGTGGACTCTGTTTAAAGAGTCCTAGGTACCATTTCACCCTTCCACTGTGGTGTTTAAAGACCAATCAGACTTACTGGAGTGTCTTTGCTTCTGCTCAGTGATCGCTAGAGGTTTAATCACTGATGAGCCAGTCTCGGGACTGAACATTAGACCTGGTATAATGTTGCCATAAAGGACAGTGCAGAGGATGCAGAAGCAGTGAGGATCCCCACGAGCTGGTGAAAGCACTAAGAACTGGGCTTAGTGACGAAACCTCAGAACATGGCATTGCAGCTAGAGGCAGTAGCTGTGGCCGGCAGCAGCAGAGACAGCAGTGAGCAGCCGCAAAGGCAGTAGAGACAGTGACAAGCAGTGGCAGAAACAACAGCGACAACGGGGAGAAGTGGCAAAGGCAGCAGCAGCAACAGTGGCAAACAGCACAAGTGGCTAGCAACAGCAGCAGAGACATTGCTCGACCTCCCACTTCAGAGGTGGGATGTGAACCCACATGAGTGAACCCTGAATTCTGGGACTTGGCTGACTTTGGACAACCAACCATGAGTGGGGTGCAGCAGAGGGAAGGAGGAGTACCCTGTGAAAGGGACACTCATCTATCAGACTTCCACATCGCCGGGTGGGAAACTGAAGCAGAGGACTACTGCCTGACATACCGTGGGGGAGGGCAGGTGGTGGGTTATGTATGGTTTGTCAATTTTTGAATTATTGTGGTATTTTCCCAAATGAATGCTCAGTTCCCTCTCCCTTTCCAAAGTTTTTTCTTTTGTTACACACAGACTCAGTGTTTGCATGTGGGGAAGTATTACCTCTGAGAGGTGCTGGGGGTGGTGGTTAATTTTCCCAGATTTCTGGATGGGGGCTCAAGCCAGTTATGTTGTGTCATGTTAAAAGGTATCAAACTTGGCCCTTGTTTCTGCCGATGCCGCCTGGCAGTAGGGTTACGCTAGCAATTCTAATGGCATGGCTTCATTTTATTTTCTTCACCTTGCTTTTTAGTAGGGCTGTACAAGGTTACTGAGGCATTGTTTATTTAACCAGCACACACAAGCACCTCAGACCTAGAACAAAGCAGCTTCTTGTCCCAGGGAATGGCTAGTCTAAGGACCAAATTGCAGCACAGGGCAGTGTGGCACCCACTGCCCCAGGGGAAGCTCTGGAAGGGATTGCGCTTCACCTTTCTGGGTGGCCTTCTGTATAAAGAAATAGCACTAGAGGCTGCACTCCCCTTTATATGTACTATGCTGATTAGGACCTGCAACTCTACATCTGTCCCCTTCCTGGTGTCGAAGTGTGTCCCTCCAAGTGTCCGGCCTCATGCCTTTACCTATCCCAGGATGGAATCCCACTCCTAGACTAGGCCCTATGCTACGGTATGCTGTGCATCAAATGTGCTTACCTAGAAGGTCTGAATGAGTTCTGGCCTCTGCAGTTATTCCCCTCAGTTGTCTGTGACCAGTGGCAAATACAGTAATCATATTGCCTTCTTAAAAAACGAAGTATTGTTTAATTTCAGCAGTAGGAACAAAATATAAGACATGCATGTAGACTGTTTGTTGTTTTAAAATCTTGTCTAAGGTTCATGATTGCCTGGGCAGGTCTACCTAATGGAGTCCTGGGTGTCAGCCTGAGCAGCTCCCCAACTACTCTTTTAGAGAAGGAGAGTATCGCTTTTAATCCAGACAGAGATCCTTTTGATCTTGGCCATGTGTGGCAAAACAAATTTTAGAATGTGGCAAGAGCCAAGAGGTAGAACTTTCACAGCTAGTAGCTCAGGCATTGTCTCTTAACATCCCTGCAGTGTTTACTGGGTTGGTGGTAGTGTGGCTTATCTAGAGTCATTGTTTAATGTCCTCACATCCTGCTGGTTTTTCTTGCAACGTCCCTATTGAACTAAGCCAACTTATTCATACAATGAGCATCCCAATAAGCAGGTCACATACAGTATTCATAAATTAATACAGAGCAGACCCACATCAGTCATAGGATCCTGTAGGAGAACATTGTTTTTTGAAGTCCTGTTGTGCCAAAGGTTGCTGGCACTCCAGTGACTCATCAGAGCAGAACTGTCTTCCCTCCAGTTCTGAATAGAGTACAGGTACATTAAATAGGATTGTTGGCATAGATGCAGGTGACATGTGCATGCCAACAGCACAGCCTCTCATCTTTCTGCTCCCTGGCAGCTCCATTCCTCAGGTACCTGCTATGGATTAAGAGAGACAAGGTAAGTGAGGCAATGTTTTTCATTGGACCAACTTCTCTTGGTGGAAAGAGACAAGCTCACACAGCACTTCTTCAGGCCTTGGAAAGATACTAGGCTGCAAACAACATGGATATGGATTCTGCTTGCTAAGATGCTTAAGCACAGGGTTCTTGACAAGGGATGGCATCATGTGCAAAGTTGTCCCTTTTTTTTTTCCCCCTTTTGAGTGAAAGCACAGCACACCGGGCTTCCCCCTTTTAAAGCGATGTTAACAGGCCCAGCCCTAATAGGCTTTTTTATTCTATTCTGTCTGTCTAAACAGGGTATATGTAAAATATGCAGGGGAAGAAGAGGCACTCGCTTAAGGGGCTTGTCAGCCTTAACTATGCTGCTTTTTTTCCACCTTAAATTCTTTAACTTAGTTTTTAAAAATCCCTGGAGGTTGTATGTGTATGTTAGGGAGTGTGAGTAACTTGACTTAATATGGTCAAAGCAGCTGAATCATTGTCCGTGAGCTGCCATGTTTGCCATGGTGATAATTTGACAGTGTGCCAGTGACTACTGCCTACCGTCTCTGAAAAACTGACCTTGTAACAACATCAACATTCTTTCTCTTGCTTTCGCTGACATGCTCCAAGCTCTGGAAACTGTTTTCAAAACAAATATATAATGAAGTATTGTACTTGTAAAAGCAATTGTGTTTCAGTCCATCAGATTATTTTATGGTGTCAGGTCTGCCAAAGGGTATGCATGAAGAATACAGTTATTCAGAAAGCGAGTGAAGGTCTGTAGTTACAAGGACAATAAGAATCAAAACAGAGCCTTCCTGAAATAAGTGTTTAATGGCAAGGGGGTGATGTATTAACTCACATTTAACAGTGATGGAACAGAGCTGAATTTGGATCCACAGCAGTATACATAAAAAGTGATGTATAAAGCAGGGGCAGTGAGCACAGCTACACAAACAATGCAAAGAACATCCAAGGCCCAAGAGCAAGGAAATGTCTTGATTTCTCATTTTTCAGAATCAAGACATTGCTGTCTCTCTTTGTATAGACAAATAGAAAATGTTCTCTGCCTAAAATACCAATCCATGTCTGTAGTCCTTATTGTAGAGGAGCCAGTTGGGCCTGGATTCTGAGTCCAGCTTGCATTGGGCATAACAGAAATGAGATAAGGGACTGTCAGAGACCCGGTTACATCTCTCCCATTCTCTTTGGTCCCAGCCCCAGGTGTGGGTTGCTGTGCCTGTAACCTATATCAGTTGACAGGGACTGCCCAGTGTCGGGATTGCTGAAGCACTTTGTGTTCTAACAACTCCCACTGTCCCTCTCCTGCCAACATGCCCTTCTGTGCCCCTAAAATGCCTTCCATGCCAGGAGCTGCAGAAGGCGCAGAGCAGGAGTTGGCTTCACTGGCTGCGCACCAGCTGAGGACTCCTGGATCCTGAAGCAATCTCCGAGAGGGCTGTTCCAGTAAGTCTCCACTGCTCCCTTTGTGCTGTTTGAACAGCTGAAATGATGTCCAGTCAGCTGTCTTTCCTCATCATAAATCCTGAAATGGGAATTGTGCTTCCCTAGCACAGATTCCATCCCCCTTAGAAGAAAGCAATAATCAAACAATAGAGCTGCCAGTACAATTTGAGGTTCATGTGTATGTGCTGTTTATACAAGAATTGGTATCCCAATTATTTTCATCCTCCGTTAAACAGAGAGCAAAGCAAGATGTGGAGTAAACCTGAGGTGAGGAGAGTTGGGGGAGCAGGAGGGTTGGGGCAAACAGCCAATCAGCACATGACAGTTCAGTCAAAACTAGAAAGTTACGTAAATGTCCTAAGGTCTCTGCCTTGGCTGCTTCTGTATCTGTTCCTACTAGCTGCTGTCTCCAGCCAACTCCCTTGCAGTTCTCTCCGCCCCCTCAGGCTGGTGAGGGGAGGGAGGAAGCACCACCTGGATTCTCACTTTCCCCAGGGTGGGAGGGGATCTCCCATTCTTCCTGCCTTCTTTAGAGACACTCTTTTCCTGTGTTGATACCACAGCTGTTATGGGGCTAAAAGGGCTGATGGGAGGGCATATTCTGTGACTGTGAGAAGTTGACTATGGGACATGCGTCATACAGTACCTCAACCCCCTTTGAAATGATTGAGCCCTCAGGGTATGTTGCAAGGCCTATGTATTCTCCCAGGCTTTTGAATTGGGGGGTAGGGGGTGGAGTTTGCTGGAAATTGTTGTTCCTAATATATATATTACATGACTTCAGTTTGATGAAAGAAGTAATAGGGCTAGTTTACGTGAGTGTCTTTGTGCAGCAATCCAGGGTGTGAATCTACAGTGCACTAGCCTGCCACCCACTAAGTCACCATGCTCTATGGAACTGCGTGTGCCGTACCGGGGTCCGTATGGCCACCTAGTGCACAACAGGCTGGTGGGCTGAGTGTCGCAGGCTGTCTTACCACGCACTAACTCTCCATGTAGACAAGCCCTCAGTGTCTGAAAAAAGAGTTTTGGCTGTCTGAAACTTGTAGCAGAAACTTAGTGCAAGATTTATAAAACAGCTGGCCTATCTGAGTACATTAATAGCTTTCTGAGACATTACTAAAATATGTACAGAGTGTATTTTTCAGACAGTGGAAAAAATTAAATCCTTCAGTGTTTTTAAATGAACTCATAATCTGATTTTAAACACCCAGTGCAGCTTCTCTTTACAAGCTGGGGCTAGAGTTTTGTTAGTGTTCAAATTACTTATTAACCTACTGTACATTAACTGCATGTAACAGGCATGCCTGCCTTCCTCGTTGGCAAGAAACACTTTTTATCAAAAGACATTCAGAGCTAAGCAAGTTCTGAGGAAATACTGTAATGCCAGTGAATGACTTTCTAAATTTTACTGACTTTCTCAGGTTTTTTCCTTTTTTGTTTTCTTTTAAAACATAGTTTAAAGTGGTTTTGAAACTTTGTGCAGGGTACTAGTTTGCAAATATAGCAATTATAGAAGATAGCAATTACATTCACACACAGGTATAGCAATGTTTCAGGAGAGTCTTAATGAATGTTTTGTGGAGGAGGATTATATGGCAGAACACCTTGAGTGTTCAGTTCTTTCATTTCCCATAAAAGGTGGGGAGGGAAGACTCCCTCATCTGATCTTTGAACAAAAAAAAATAGTTCCTCCATCAGAGCTGCATTTAGCTCACCAATGGTTACACAAGCCAAGGAGGCAGAGAGTTAATTCCTGGATGCACAGGGTTGAATAACCAAGTTGGGCAGTGAAAGGAGGGAAGAAGAGCCTCTGAGGAAGTAGAGCTGCACACCTAGCAGCCAGAAGATCAGGTTGTACACTGAGCTGGTCCTTTTCTCTTTGTTTATATCGGTGGTTCCCAAACTAGGGGTGCCACTTGTTCAGGGAAAGCCCCTGGCAGGCCGGGCTGGTTTGTTTTACCTGCCGCGTCCATAGGTTCGGCCGATCACAGCTCTTAGTGGCTGTGGTTTGCCACTCTCGGCCAATGGGAGCCACAGGAAGCAGCGCGGGCTGAGGGACGTGCTGGCTGCTATTTCCCGCAGCCCCCATGGCCTGGAGCAACGACCTGTGGCAACTGGGAGCCACGATCAGCAGAACCTGCAGACGCGGCAGGTAAAACAAACCAGCCTGGCCCGCCAGGGGTTTTCCCTGAACAAGTGGTGCCCCTAGTTTGGGAACCACTGGTTTATATAAAACTCATTATAATCCATGTACTTTAAGCCTTTGAGGAATAAACATCACCGTTTGAGAGACTTTGTTCCCAGAGCAAGGTGCTTACTCCACCATTGCAGACTTCTTAAAAATGATTACTGATTTTATGTATTAGTTGATGGATCTCCTAACAGTTACAGTATGTGAAGGCCTCTTAGGCAACCTACATTAATAAGTAAAAGCAATACTTGGACTGGACTGTAAGATAGTTTGTACACTGCTTTTGAGAGGTAGACCCTTCTATTTTGATCTGTACTAAATGATAAGCATGTACTGAATCTTTTTCCAGAAGGAACATGTAGATGATCAATGATGGATAACCATAACAAAGATTCCATTTCTTTTTCTTTAAAACCAAGAAATCAATAAGTCACTTTGAGGAGGCAGGGGGAAGATTTTTGTTTCTGGTCCATGGGGAAGTTTGTGAAATGTTTGTAGCTGCGCAGCCTGAAATAGCAACCACCACATGTGTCAAGGAGGACAAAAGTCAAACCGGCATTGTGAGACAAGTGCTTGTGTTGCGGCATTCTGAGCTTCACAAATATGGAGAATAGCTGCACTAGTCAACCACCCTTATTAGTGTTGCAGAATGGTGCCAACCTGTGCCTCAGACTACTGTCTGCTACTTTGCATTTGCATTTTAATTAGGACTTTTCCTTTCCCATTTTCTGCCCATATTTACTCAGAAGAAATGTCTGAAGGGCTCTGGATTGTTGCTTGGAAAGAACAAAGGATTTTTACGGGTCAGAAAAATGTTTTTATTTGGTAGAGAAACCTTTGCCAGCACTCCAAGCCCCCAAAACCAACCTTGCCCGCATCACGGAAGCGTATGAGGAAGCAGAGCTGCCCACAGGTTAGGCTATATCGTCTTTAAAAAAAACCCTTCAGCCTGCTCAGCAGCTGTGCACATGTAGGGTTCCCACCGAATTCATCGGGGATTTGGCCCACATAACTGACGAAATCAAGTCCCAGGTATATCTTAAAAACAAAACTAAAAAGAGAAAATCTAGCAACATGCAAACAGGGGCGTTATGACTGCCCAGTTTAAGGCGTGTGAGCATCACAGTCAAAGTCTAGAGCTCACTGCCGGACCTATACTTCCATCCGACACTTGCAAAGCATCCCTGCTGAAAAGATTCCCCAGTGGCCTGTTCAGATCAGCCCTCTTACATGAGAAGATTACCCATAGTCTGTCACGCAAAAGAATTCATCTTCCCCTTTGTTTAAACACAACCTTGTACATGCAATAGAGCTAACCAGGCAACTCATGATATTGTAATACAAAAATCATTCTTGACTACACATCTTAATTTCCCCAATCGCAGGCAATATCTCCCAGATGACTAGCAGGGAGGGGGGCCATGCTGGATGGATAGGGTTGGGCCAGAGCATAATGCACTCCAGCAGTGCTGACTAGTCAAGCAGCCTCATGAGGGTGTTATCCTCAGGTGCAAGGTAGGGCAGCCCTCAGGTTAAGTTTCCAAATGGAATACCCTCCATACCCAACCTGAATGAGCTGGGGTCTGACACACCTATATATAAAAGAGCAGCCTCAGATGGACTGTGGAAAAATAGCCCTTCTCCCCCCCGCCCGTCGCTAAATATTGTGGACTTTGTCTCAGCGGACATTGCACTTGAGTGGCGAGTCCTAAGGGAAATAGAGCCAATGTAAAAATCTGTGCTCCGCTGTCTAAAACTTAGTAGTCTGATAGTAGACTTGCTAGACCTCTCTCTCTCTGCATTATGATCTTGAAGGTACAGAAATATATAATTTACCAGGTGTTTGCCTTTCTTCATCCATCCTTCATTTATACCCTACAGTTTTGTCTCTAGAAATAGTTCTGTTTGTCCCAGAAGCTAAGAATTTATAGGGTTTCTAAAGAACATGGAAGTGTTTATCCCCACTCACTTTATTATGGAAAACCTTGCTTTGGCAGTTTCAAATTGGCTCAGGTCAGTTGCTACAGAAGGATACAGAATAAAAGTCCAGTGGAATCATTGCGTTTATACAGGTGGATTCTGCTTTTGATTTACACAGTATCTCACTTTATGCTGATACAATAGGTCCCACACCTACATGTGACTCACTTTTGGAGTAGAGTAGAAACTCTCTTGTGAGAGAATTCATCTCTCGTAACAAGCGAAGATCATTTTGAGGTCTCAGCAAAGTAGGAATAGGAAAATATTAATATTTGTGAATTGTTTATTCTCCAGATTTTGCAAAAGAGGCCTAGTCTTGATGAGCATCAGTCAGAGGTGAAAGTAAGCCAGTTCGGTACGGTGTACCGGCAAGAGACGGTACGGCGGACTGGACCGGACCGGCTTCCCCAGGCAGGCGATTTAAAGGGCCCGGGGCTCCCTGCAGCGATGGGAGTTCCGGGCCCTTTAAATCACCTCCCGAGCCCTGGGGCAGCAGCTGGAGCCCTGGGCCCTTTAAATCACCGCTGGAGCCCTGCTGCCACTACCCTCGGGCTCTGACAGCCGGGCTCAGGCTGCAATTTAAAGGGCCCGGAGCTCCGCTGCAGTAGCAGCGGCTGGAGCCCCGGGCCCTTTACATTGCTCCCACCCCTGGGGCTCCCAGCTGCGATTTAAAGGCCCCGCCTCTTCCAGTTGAGGCCCCACCCCTGCTCAGGACTCTGGCATACTGGTAAGTCCTTTAAGTTACTTTCACCCCTGGCATCAGCACATGCTACCTTCTGCTAATTTGAATTACTGAGGTGTTCAGGAGATGGCAAAAAAATCCAGTGTACACAAAGAGGCGAATCACAATATTGAAAGTAAACAAAGACTTTTCTCATAGGCTTTTACAGCAGCTCCATGTGGAAACTGAATCTTAGTCTCTGCATGTGAAGTCCTTATGTCAATTCCTCTATCAACATGCTCTTTTTGTTGAGGTGGGTGGGGTTGGAAGTTGCTTCATGTATATTTTTAAGTTACTGTATAGTCTTGATAACCTACAGATCTTGATTTATTGCATCAGTAAATAAATGATTCAGTCAGTAAACTAAATGGGAGAAGACTTTTATCCATTGTATATGACTAAAAAGAAAAGGAGTACTTGTGGCACCTTAGACTAACAAAGTTATTTGAGCATAAGCTTTCGTGAGCTACAGCTCATGAAAGCTTATGCTCAAATTTGTTAGTCTCTAAGGTGCCACAAGTACTCCTTTTCTTTCTGAGAATACAGACTAACATGGCTGCTACTCTGAAACCTGTATATAACTAGGAATCCTAGTACTGTATCTGTGTGTGAGTTGGTTGGCAAATCTATACATTCCATCACTAGATTATACCTTTCATATGGTTTGGATGGGAAACATGGTTTTCAACAATGGCATTGTTTGGAAAGCAATTGCAGTGCTTTCAGCCTGTTTTTATGCGAGAGCTGTATTTGGCCATTATTTCTTTTTAAAGTCCTGCTAGCTGGGTGGTATTTTTCTTTTGAGTAGTAAGGACTGAGAGTTAAGCACAATTAACTACAAGGCCCAAGGCTTTTGCAGTTGTTCTAAGGATCTGGAGGGAAGGGATAAGTTTGAAGGAGAGACTAGATTTATTGCTCAATTAGAATGCATCTTAACGATTGTATGAGAAGCTTGAGCGCTATAAATTTTCTTTTATTAACCGCTTCCATAATAACAGCCTATTTTATAGACTGCCTTTGCCCCTTCATGTCTAGGGGAAAATGTTTACTAAAATAGCTTTAAAACGAGTGGGTTAGAGAGGGAAATAAGGTACCTTATACCAAACTCAACTTTATTTCTGGTCACTTACATTTTAACAGTGAATCCTGTGCTCCGAGCCAAGTTGTAACAGTAGTTGCCATTCTCTAGTCTCCTTTTATTATGTAGTGTTTTAGGGAGAAGTCACTGGTGGTATAGCTGATGGAATACTAAGGGCTAAGTGTTCAGGTCATGCCAGTATATTGTATGAGTGAGAGGCAAGTATCAACTGGTTATTTGGTTTCCATCAAATTGTCAGGAGCATAAATATCTTTGTTAATCCTAGTAGTGGGAGTGACGGCTGATCAGGAAAGGGGGCTTTACTCTTATTTGGCACTAACTCTGCAGAGACGGAGACAATGTGTATATTATGTGGGATAGGTTCCTTGTTGCCTTGAATATTGTACAGTGTGAGAAGAGCCAAGTACAAGTGACACTCAGACTTTATAGAACACACCCTGGGTTTAATATGTCTACTCTGCGTTCAGCTTCCTTAGGGTGAGCAGGCAGAGCCACAGGTCCTGGTTATGGTAAAGATGCTCTGCCCCTGCAACCTTCCCCTCAAAGTCCAGCAAGGACCCTAAGTCAGCAATGGAGCTTAATACTGGCTGGCAGAAGCTTTAACTTGCGTCTGAGCCGGCACTGGCTATGAGAACTAGGGAGCTGGAACTGGCTCCCTACTCTGCTTTCCCCACCCTCACAGGTGCAGGAGAAAATTGAGCCCACTATCTTTTATAGCAGAAATATAGAAAATTGTAAAGCCTTCATGAACACAGAGTGAAGCCAAATAAAATAGAACAGGTTTTCTTCGAGACCAGCCCACAGAATTAGGGCCTCAGTCTTCAAACATTTAGTACTGGGTGCACGGCGGCACTTGTTGCCATAAGTCGTCCTTTCAGGTCCATTGTTAAAAACGATTTCCTTCTGAAAGCCAGAAATAATACACCCAGACATGAAATGTTGCCTTTATAGAATTTCTTAGCCTGTAAAGCAAGCCTCTTTCACCTCACTGAAATAACTTTAAAAATAAACGGCTTATGAAATTAACAGACAATTATTTATGTGACAGTTATCTTTTCCATTTTGGAGCATTTATACAATAGGTCCCATACGCTTGCCATTGAAGCAGTTTATGCTGTGCGTCCAACCCCACTTCATTGAAGTGGCTGTGAAATTTTGCTCTGTCAATTGGAATAGGATCATGCCCTATAGATGCTACTTGCTGTGGTTCCTAGAAAGGAGAAAATTATAAACACTGTTTTTCCTCCAGTATTTGTAGTCTTGATTTTTAAGTAAATACATCAGAAGAATTGTGAGCTGAAGACAAATATTTGTTAAGGTAAACGTGAATTCTGCTGATTTGTAAATCTTTTTTTTTTAAAACTGCTTTTACGTTATTGTGAATCTGCAATGTTTATCACAGTAAAAATCTATCGCATGTAGTGTAAACATATCCTGGTGGACTGATGCTAGATTTTTGTAATAAGGTTTATGGCATATAAAAGGCTGTGGGGCATGTGCAGTTGGAAGTGATGCAGTTTATATTTTGCCGCTGGCCCTGGAGTATCATGGTGTAAAAATATTTCTATATGCGGTCTCTATTGGGAATTACTCTGTTCCCAGAAAGCCTTCGTTTTTAAATGCAGTCCTCTTGGTCTGTTTTGTTATGCATCTCTTCACCACAGTGGAATGAACTGTCATACTCATGTTAGCTATGGTTGTTTGGAACTGTGATGCTTTATGATCTGCATATTTTCAGAAATGCTGCAGTTTCCGTAATGACCACTGCATAGCTTGAGAAAGCAAAATACCAGGATTCGCGCATATGTCATATCACACAAACAAATACTTAATTTGTATCCTTGCACGCTAGTCCTGATGGAGTCCTCAATACTAGTAAAACTGAAACTGTTTTAATTAGCTATGTTCATTGCTGTATTTAACTTGGTTACTTCAAGTTCCTAGAAATTTTTTCCTCCCTCCCTCCCTCCCTCACTTGCACTCTTACTATTCACCCAAGCTATTTATATGGAGATCAGCATAGCAATTTATCAGCCATTTCTAATATGCTTGGATCCCAAGAGGACAGATCATCTCTGGCTTGTTGGTCACATGTGTGCAACATTTAATTCATCGGACCGTAGAAATTTGTAGGCTGTAGCACTCAACATGGAATCCTCCCCAAGAATGAGCAAATGGTACAATGACCTAAGGGCTTCTGTCCCTTCAGGGAGGGTGTTGTTTTTTTTTTTAAAATGTGGCTGGATTCTGTTTTGGTTTTTTGTTTTCCTGCTGATCCAAAAAGTGAGTGTCCTGGTAAGTAAATAGCCAGATGTGGTAGTTCAGATAGCTTTCCCTGTGCCCAAATAAGTGAAGAGCTATCTTGGGGTCATGAAGGAGCGGTGTTACTTGTGGTGAGCACTGCTTTTAAGGAGTTAAAGCAATAGTTAGCCTGAACTCCCTCCTTCAATGGCTGACTCAGCCCCCTCTTTTTTTTTTTCCTTGCAACAGCTCTTTTTTGATCTGCTGATTTGGATGTAATCTTTGTTGCTGCCCTTACCCCTGCCCCCCCCCACTCAAAACCCGCCTTTCCTTTAATGATGGGAGGGGTGGCACTTGCACTGGAAAGTAAGTGTGTGTAGTTTTTGTTGTTGTTGCACTAGAATTTTGAACACTTTAGAGTTTGTATTTCAGGTAAACTGCACTAGTGAGGAACCTTTCCTCTTATCGTTGATGTTTATATATCACTCAAAATGTGCACAGAGGGGGAGGGAGAGATCAATGGCCCTTGCATGAATGGGTGGAAGTTCATAATGTTATAATTCCCTCTGGGTAAAAACTCCACATTGCCTTTTAAATTTAAGTAGCCAGAAAACAGGATTCGGACTGTTGGATGCCATTCCACCAGACATGGAAGTGGAATACTCATTCATCTTCAGGAAGGCCTGAGTTTAGTCTTGGAAAGGAGAGGGAAAGCAGGCCACTAGGCATCCTCTTGAAGATATGAATACAGGTGGGGTATGGTGGGTAGCAAGATGCTGGCTTGGTCTCTCCTCCCTCATGGAAATCACACAGCAGATAAAGGTGGGCTTATTGGATGTGGGGAAAGGAGAGCAAGTTGTGCATGGAGTTTTGTAAGGCCTGTTGAAGAAATTGTCTTGAACAGGTCTACACTGGAATACACAGTTACTCCTGTGGGAATTCTGCGCCACTGCACAATGCAGAATTTTGCAGAAATTAACAGTGTGTGCATAGAATGTCCTTTCCCCACCACAGAAATGGGCTGCAGTACTGCTAGCTGCCACTAGGGGCCACTGGACCCAGCAGAGCCCAGCTGGCACACAAGATGCTGTTGGGGGGAGGGAGAGGGGAGCTAGAATATTCCAGGCAGCTGCAGTTCCCAGCATGCCCTGAGGGAAGGAGATGGAGGTGCACAGGAAACTCCATGCAAGCCTGGAACCAAGCATCAGGCTGTTTCTCCCTCTGGATCCTTGGGCTCTGCGGGGCAGACGGGGGGGTATCTGGGCTGGGGCGTCTCACAGTCGGGCTCTGTGGGGGAGGGGGTGTGGGTGTCTGCCCCTGTCTGGGCACTGCGGTGGGGAAGGGGTCAGAGAAACAGGAACTGGGTTGTCATAGGGGGTTTCTTTAACTCTCTACACCTTGGGGAATTTTTGTGTGTCTAGATTGTTACAGACATACTTGCTGACAGGTATTTTGAAATAAATTACCAAAATAATTGAAACTGGTGTTTTCTAGGGTTGTTGCTTAATCGCAGTTAACTCACATGATTAACTCAAAAAAATTAATCGCAGTTTTAATCACTGTTGGACAACAGAATAGAATATCAATGGAAATGTATTAAATATGTTTGGATGTTTTTCTACATTTTCAAATATATGCAATTAAAACACAAAATACAAAGTGTACAGTGCACACTTTATATTTTGATTACAAATATTTGCATTATAAAATGATAAAAGAAATAGTATTTTTCAATTCACCTCATACAAATACTGTAGTGCAATCTCTTTATCCTGAAAGTGCAACTTACAAATGTAAATTTTTTGTCCCATAACTGCATTCAAAAATAAATATAAAACTTTAGAGCCTGCAAGTCCAATCAGTCTACTTCTTGTTCAGCCAGTCACTAAGACAGACAAGTTTGTTTACACTTACGGGAGACAATGCTGCCCACTTCTTATTTAGAGTGTCATCCGGAAAGTGTGAACAGGCATTCGCATGGCACTTTTGTTGCCGACATTGCAAGGTATTTACATGCCAGATGTGCTAAACATTCATATGCCACCTCATGCTTCAGCCACCTTACCAGAGGACATGCGCCCATGCTGAGTTCATTTTTTAATAATAATAATATTTTTTGCGACAGAACTCCTTGGGGGAGAATTTTATGTCTCCTTCTGTTTTACCCCCAGTCTGCTATAAAAATGAAATTTATGGCAGTCTCAGATGATCCAGCACATGTTCTTCGTTTTTAAGAACACTTTCACTGCACATCTGATAAAATGCAAAGATGATACCAATGTGAGATTTCTAAAGATAGCTACAGCTTCAATCCATGGTTTAAGAATCTGAAGTGCCTTCCAAAATCTGAGGTGTGGAGCATGCTTTCAGATGTCTTAAAACAGCAGCAGTTCAATGTGGAAACTACAGAACCTGAACCACCAAAAAATAAAATCAGCCTTCTGCTGGTGGTAGCTAACTCAGATGATGAAAATGAACATGCATTGGTCCACACTGCTTTGGATCGTTATCGAGCAGAACCCATCATCAGCATGGACACGTCCTCTGGAATGGTGGCTGAAGCGTGAAGGGATATATAAATCTTTAGTGCATCTGGCATGTAAATATCTTGCACTGCTGGCTACAAAAGTGCCATGCGAATGCCTGGTCACGCTTTCTGGGGACACTGTAAATAAGAAGCGGGCAGATGTAAATGTACATCCTGCAAATGTAAACAAATTTGTCTGAGAGAGGTGGCTGAACAAGAAGTAGGATTGAGTGGACTTGTAGGCTCTAAAATTTTACATTGTTTTGTTTTTAAATGAATTTTTACGTAATTCTACATTTGCATGTTCAAATTTCATGATGGAGATTGCACAATAGCACTTGTGTTAGGTGAATTGAAAAATACAATTTCTCGTTTTTTACAGTGCAAATATTTGTAATCAAATATAAAGTGAGCACTGTACACGTAGTATTCTGTGTTGTAATTGAAATCAATATATTTGAAAATGTAGAAAACATCCAAAAATATTTAAATAAATGGTATTCTAGTTAACAGCACACTTAAGTATGATTTTTTTTTAGTTGCTGGACAGCCCTATTATTTTGACAAATAACATTTGCAGAATTTTTAATTTTTTGGTGAAGAATGCCCACCAGGAGTAATATTCATGTGATTTGGAATGAAAAATCTGAGGATGTAGACGAACAGGCGCAACTAGATTTAGCTTGTTTATCAGATGATTGTTGGTGAGTGGAAGATGGTGGGATTGATGAGCTAGGATGACTTATATTAGCAGGTCTGTACGTGGAAGACATCACAGCACTAGGACATGGTCATAGCTATTCTCCCTTTACTTTTCATGAGCACCAAAATCAGAAATCTAGTTTTAGTATTTTTCAGACTGCTTTTTGCACTCAAGTGGGAGGTTCTCCATATGTTCCCAGTAGGGAGTTTGGAGCAGAGAGGAGCCTTGAAAATAACAGCATTGGAGGTTTGGGTGGGTTGTGGTGGTTTGTTGCCAAATCCAGATTGAGCACCCAAGTATAAACTACGCCAGATATTTGTTTTCACAATTTTCTTTTGGCAAAATAAAAGAAAGCTGGGCCTGAATACAAAATGCCTCATTCAGCAATAAACTGATAAGCACTATTTCCAGTGTTGTTTTGATAGCATTTAATGAAGTCAGTGCACAGTTGAAGATGTCTTGGCATGGAGAGATTAGGTCTACACGCTGAAGTTGTTCATGAACAAGACAGCCAGGGTAAATTTTGGCTCAAGACAGAAAGGAATCAAGGTTTGCCAAATGAAAAATCAGTTTTAAAAGAAAATATCTTCAAATTTCCCAGTTGGTTCTAAGAACAGAGTGTATATAAATTAACAATGACACTGTGTTAATTTTTACTAGTTTTATCTTTAAATGTCAGGCGGAAATCTCTCCTCCTAACAAGGAACTCTTATAAACTAGAAGTAATAGTAGGTATCCTTCGGTCTGGAGATACCATGGGTATGTGCAGGCCAGTCTTTAGGATTTATGGAGCCCTATGCAGTATTAAACTGGTGCCCCTATGTCTGACTTGGGGCACAGCCATCACCCTCGCTCACGGATCTGCAGAAGAACCCCCCCACCCCCACCCCCACCCCATTGCTGACATACCCTGAGTTCGTAGGCAGCAGACGCTGCGGCAGCCTGGCGGGGGGTGGGGATGAGGCAGCAAAGGATACTGAGCCACCAAGCCCACCTCATGGCGGCAGAGAGTCACAGTTCCCTGCAGAGACCCCCATACCCTTTCCCTCACGCAGAATACCAGCGCATTCGGCTCAATGAATATGGCCTCCGCCTAAAGAGACTGCAGCACATGCTGGGTGTGCAGGAGCCAACCCACTCTTACCTGCTGTCCCGGTGGTGCCCCAAATTTTCGGGTGTCCTACACAGCAGGCATACTCAGCATATGCTAAGGATGGCCCTGGGTATGCGTCCCTGCAAGGTTTAAAAACTTTACTCAGTTGGTTTTATGGTAGCTGTGGCTGAAGAGACCCACTCGAGAGAGACCCTCTCTGCCACATCTGTCCCGTTTAAAGGTGATGTTTTGACCCTTTGGGCTCTGCCTTCTGCAGGTTCTTTTCACCTCTGCTAAGCGGGACTGCTTCCTCTCCTAACCCTGGAGACCTTTGTTAAGCTCTTGTTTCCAAAGGCTGTGGTCTTGAGTGTGATCTACTATAAATACAATTTGAGTGGATTGTATTTTTAAGTGATCAGGGGTCTGGTCTTAAGGGTTATCACCAGGAGAGGAAAAAAATCAGCGAAAGCACAAACCAGTTCATATAAGAATTTTTCAGTTCTCCATACTTAGTTTTACTGTTTTTACATCTGTTCCTATCTGCATCACTCCCACTGTTTCACACCTTGGCCTCTCCTAGGCAAAGACTGCTGATCTTCTCAATTTGAGTGGGGAATTTTGTGGTGTAGAAAAGCAGTGGGAGAATATAAAATTTATTTACGTTTGTGAATAAGTAGGAAAAGAACCCAGATTTCTAGAGGTGAAAATGAAGCACATTAGCTGACTAAACCCATATTATAGTTTATAAATTAGTAAGATAGTTGGAGTAATTCTAAAATCAATACCAAAGCTTAATGTTCTAAAATCTTAACCAAAAAGGTGTATCCTTCCTCCCACCCCTGCAAGAAAAAGAGCTCACCTGTTCTAGTAGCTAACTTTTGGCAGAGTGGACCCCTGTCTCCAGTGCTACATTTCTCATCCATTGTCCTTAATGTGTGAAAATATGCGCTTGTGATGAATGAGGGCAAACTTACAAGTGCGGCCCTCTTTACAGGACATCCAAACCATTAGTTTGGACACTGAAATTAGCCTGTCTTATATCTAAGTGCCCATATGAGGGATTTGGAGGTTCTGCTGAAGTACCCACACCTGTAAATTGCAAACTTCAGAGGATGCTCATTGTACTTCATCAAGTGTATAGAGAATTCCTGGAAGATTCAGTGAAACAGAATAATCACCTAACAGTGGTGGTTTTAGAACTCCTGTTCCCTTCCCTCTCTAAAGAACCCTGCATTTCAGTACAGTCCCAACAGGAATGGCAGGCCTATTTTACCTTAAGTCATGTGATTCACCCAGTCTTCATAGTCGCATCTTCCTCAAAGTTGTCACTAGGGAGGTTTTTACATTCATCACAACTCCATTTCTCATACTTCTCTTCCATGCTACTAACAGACGGATGCGGTAATGCTGCTACATTATTGTAATTGCCTGATGGTGGCTTATATATTTCATATTCTCTTTCTGAGTAGTGTAAAATTTGCTGGATTCATCTATCTTTACTTTTATTAATTTAAAAAAAAAATCAATATCCCTTCAGAGATTTAGGGAAAATACTGCATTCCAATGCATTAATTTAAAAGTGCAACAAGCCCTTGAATGATAACCAAAGGTTTATTTCTGTTTAACAGGGGGATCATTTGCTATGGGGAAGGGGGGCAGTTGTCCCCATTGACCTTGGCTGCCCCCTCTCCCCAGATTTTTCATAATTCTTTGTTCCATTAGGTCTTCTACTCTGCCCCTACTCCCCAACTTTGCAGCATATAACCACAAATAATGTTCTATATGCTGGCCCAACTTTTCCCCATCCCAGAATTATTCCGAAATGGTGTCCCTGCCATTAATTGTTAAATCTATGTCAATGAAGGACTTAGACCATGTTTAATGCCACTCAGTGGGCTCAGTGAGACTCTACACATGCTTATCTTTACACTATGTGAGTAGTCTGAGCAGGGTCAGAGCCTTAGTTAGCTCCATTCAAGTATAGTAGTAAGGAGATTCAAATATCGGAAACATTTTGTCAGTATCTCCTTCCTATTGGTCTTCCAAACCTGCCTAGAAGTAAGTTACTTGAGAAGAGAGTGCGAAGTTTCTAGCTAATGATGTCAGAGGGGAAGAAGTAAAGAGACAGCAATTGAAATAAAATAGTAACATCAGTTTTAAAATTACAGAAAATATCTCCAGTTTCTTGACTTCAAAAAGGTGAAAAGGACTCTGTCAACTTGAAATCTACTCAGCTTAAAAACCAAAAAAACCCAGTTAAAAGTAGTTTCATGTACTGTCCTTGTCCCTCAACTCCCTGCTCATATTCTTGATTTCACAATCCCCTTTTCTTTATTTTAAAAATGTTTTGTTCCTTTCTCCTGTTACTATATGGAAAGTCCACATAAACAGGGTAAAGAATGAAACTGACTAGACATAACAGGCTGTCAAAAGCTCAGCGCAAACTGAAAAAATCAGAGGAAAAAATATGTATTTCATTAATCTCTTCAATGGGAGTCATTTTAGGTGTAACAGCAGATTAAAAAGTTCAGACAAACATGGTTTTGGTTTTAACTTGACAGTCCCTTTTCAGGGCTCTTTTATAAAGATAGTTTGGTCCTTTAGAAAACAAAATAAACTAGGCAGGTTATTGCACCTTTAGGGCAAAAACCTCCATAGCACTTACTAATTTAAAAAAATAAAGGCATGCCATTACAGCTCCACAGCACAATACAGATGCTGCTTGAATAGGGATGATAACACTGCAATCGAGAAAGGAAGCACGCTTACACAATCTGCTAGCTGTCTAGGTATTTGTACTGTGCTCATTGCCATGGTTTTTGAGCACTGGTTACTTCAACTATTAGAGGAATCTTTGCTAGTCTCCCATAGACATTATAGACCCATACTTAGGTTCCCCAGGTCCTGGAATCTTATCACGAGGCTGGAATCTCAACTTTCATTTTTTTAAAGAAGTTTCCCAGCCCTCCTGGCTGCGAAAAGCTCAAAAATGTGAACTGAGCATAACCCATTCGGTAATGCTGCCTGAGTCTGCAGAATGCCTGAAACTAGGTCTGGGAGATATGAACTGGCCCGTACATCTCAATGGAGTGTTTTAAGACCCAATACTATGGACAGTTCTGTCACCATGACCCCAGTAGAGAACTCAAGCAGAGAAGAACGCAGTGGCTCACACACACATACACTCCAGCTGCTGGGGTAGGTAGTGTGGTGAACCCCCCACCTCCCCTGGGGGAGGAACCTTTACTGTTGTAGAGGATTGGTGTGTCCCTGCTTCCACCACTCTAAGGGTGGAGGTGGGTAGATCACTGGGGCATAGCCCGGAGCATGCCATGCTGTGGTGTGCCTAGTGCCCTGGGTTGCCTTAATCCAGTCCTGCATCCAGCATCTTCAGCTGTTCTTGAATAGAGTTTGCGAATTGTTCCAAATTTGTACGTTGACCTGGCAATTCTAACAAATGAACACCGTGATGAGCTCACCTGTAGGCAGATGTAGCCATAATAATCATGAGGCAATAGCCTAAGGATTCCAAAGTGCTTTACAGAACTTTACATATGGGAATCTTTACACCCTCTACTTCCAGAAGAACACCAAATTTATGGTCCAGAAGTGAAGAAGAATGTCCGATCCAATTGAAACTTCAGGATGGAATTATAGCAAACAGAATCTAGTTGCCAAAATTACAATTTGTGTCAGAACATCAAAGTGCAATGGGCTCTTTAATGATAGGTGATCAGAATCTTTGCTTTATAACATGATTTTTGGCAATTAATTGATCTTTAAATATTCATGGTAAATAGGCCCAATGGCCTGTGATGGGATGTTAGATGGGGTGCGATCTGAGTTACAGAAAATTCTTTCCTGGGTATCTGGCTGGTGAGTCTTGCCCATATGATCAGGGTTGAGCTGATCACCATATTTGGGGTCGGGAAGGAATTTTCCTCCAGGGCAGATTGGCAGAGGCCCTGGAGGTTTTTCGCCTTCCTCTGTAGCATGGGGCACGGGTCACTTGCTGGAGGATTCTCTGGACCTTGAGTCTTTAAACCACGATTTGAGGACTTCAGTAGCTCAGACATAGGTGAGAGGTTTATTGCAGGAGTGGGTGGGTGAGATTCTGTGGCCTGCGTTGTACAGGAGATCGGACTAAATGATCATAATGGTCCCTTCTGACCTTAATATCTCTGAAACACCTTACTGGAATGATATATCAGCACTGCCTCAGAGGGAAGCGTGCCACCTACTGATTCACAAGCACACCTTCTGGCATCCCAGTTTGTCTTTGTGGTTTCTATTCAAAGATTGACAAGGCTTGACCCTTTTTAGCTTCTGAGATCTGTACCACTCATAACCTCAGGTAGTATGACTACAGCAATATAGATCAGTAAATTCATATCATGAACTTAAAAAAAACAAACAAAAAAACCCAAACTTGTTAGTACTGTCTCAATTGCCTTGGAACAAGAAGAGGTTCTGGGGAGTGTATCTTCTAGGCTTGTGCTGATTGAGCTCTATATTCCTATCGCTGAAAATTTTATCTTTAAAGAGGGAAGAGCTTCATTTATTTGAAGCGGACAGTAGGTATACGGTAGTAAACTCCAATCCATTGTGTATGTGTGTTTGTGTCTTCAAACACTGTTTATCATCTGACTTCTGAAAGACCCATACAGCCTGTAGAATCATACATGCTCTATTTTAAAAAATAAAATAAAATCTATTGTAGATCATGGCTGTTTGCTCCTAAAAACATGCATGTGCGCGCAGGCGCACACACACATCAGGCTCAATGTGTATGTGCTGCAGTACTGTTGTGGTTGCCTAGCAACCAGTGGGAGGTATGTCAGAAAGCAAGAAGAGCTTTAAATGAATTAACAGAAGCATTCACGTTAGTTTCAGATGGGTGGCAGGAGACATATTGCTGGATTGACTAGCCCAGATGGTTCTATGTCCTGATTATGCTGATGCTCTCCTAGAAGTCACATGTTAAAATACAAAGATGAAAATGTTGAATATAATATTATCTCTTCTGGAGCTTGTTAGTGACCATAGAGGCAGAGGGACCCAATTTCTTTGTAAATAACTTTTTAATAGTGTGCATTAAGAAATGCTGAAAGAGTCAGTTGTCTCAACGAAGAGTTTCCTGAGATGGTGGTGATCTTGCATGTTTGTTCCAATTTCTTGGAGATACTTTAATTTTCATTCTTGCAACAATTCTAAATAACAATCTGCAAACACTTACTCCCAAGCACACCGTTGTGCTTACTATTGTGAGAGGTGCCAAGGAGTTCATTGGGACTACTGGACAAAGAAGGCACTATATTTAGTAGTGAATATTTTCAGGAATGGGGCATGAGTATGTAGTCTCTAAAGGCAAGAAAACCAAAGGCAATCCTGGTAGTCTAGAGGTGGAAAGTAAATTGGGGTAAGTCAACCTAAATTACGCTACTCCAGCAATGTAAATAATGTAATTTGGGTTGACGTAGCTAGGTTGACTTACCCCAGTGTCTTCACTGTGCTCTCCCGCCGACTTACCTTACTCAGGGAGCTGGAGTACCAGAGTCGACCAGAGAGAGCTGTGCCGTCAATTTAGCAGGTCTTCACTAGACATGCTAAATCAACATCCGCTACATCGATTGCAGCAGCATCGATCTCTCATCTTAGGGCAGGTCTTCACTACTGGGGAGAAGTAATCTGCCATTCTTCCAAATGCAAGCAAGGGATCACCGAACACTGAAATGTACCTAAGACTGCAGTGCGTAGCCAGTTCAAGTTCTGTGAGCCAAGAAAGGGGAGATTTTTAAGTTGTCCTTACATACTCTGAATAACTACCCAACTTTTTCCACCAAATTCTGACAAATAGTTAGTCAAGTAGTCAAGATGTAAGGGTTCAATTCCCAGCTGTATCAGAGTTCCTATGTGTCCTTGGACAAGGCATTTAATGTCTCCGAACCTACATTCCTCATCTGTAAAATAAGGATAACAATGATTTTCTACCCCTCAGGGATGCCGTGTGAATAAACTAATTCATATTTAAGGAGCTCAGTGATAAGGGCTATATACACAGCGAGGTAGATAGAACCCTTCTGTGCAACAGTGGAAGTTCCATGGCGTTAGGCAGTTTCCTGCACTGTGGGCTAACGGGAATAATAACTTGTGCCGTAAAGACGTGAAACAGAGTTCTTTGGCCCTGTCAGCAAAATGGCTTGAAATGTGCAACATACTCAGAACTAGTTGTCAAGCCCACTTACCAGCTATTTCTCACATTGGTTTAGGATTATCATATTTGAAGTTCCCGCTTTCCAGTTGCCCAGGTCTGAAGGCAGCACCGTCACCAGAAGCAGCATAGAAAGGTGGCAGTACCATACCATGCACCCTTACTTTTGCGCTGCTGCTGGCAGTGGTGCTGCCTTCAGACCTGGGCGCCTCTGGCTAGCAAATGCTGCTGTCCAGCTCTGAAGATGGCGCCAGAAGTAAGGGTGTCAAATCCAGTAAACATGCATGTTGCTATTAGGGCATACTAGGACTTGTAGTTCTACCAGAATCAATGTTGGAAAAAGGACGAGCAAGGAAAAATCAGGGACATTTGTTCATATTTCAAAAATCCGCCCAGAGATCAGAGGACCAAAAAAGGTGTCATGTCCAGGAAAACCAGGACATATGGAAACCCTACATTGGTTGTTTCTAGCATGGTCTGTCTGTCCAATGTCAAGAGGGAGTTTTCTGTTTTTGAGAACCATGCTATCTACCCTCCTCTCTGGCAGTCATGTCTTGTATCCACCTTAGGAGTGGACACAGTGTTGTACCTGTGCTTGGCCGTAACCGTGTAGTATGAAAAGTTTCACACATGGTTACAGCTCATCAGCCCTGTTTACACTAGACTCATAATCCTTTTCCACTAGTGCTATCTACCACTCTTGCACCTGCCCTCATGTTGGCAGTGGTGAGAGCTCTGGTGTACGCTAGCCACTGGTGCCATTTTAACTGCAATGTCTCCTAACCCTATTTAGTGGACACAGTGGTTAAAATAGTGACACCCAGTCTGTGCTAGTGTACTCTCCCACCTCTGGAGCTGTATATTCATAGCAATAGTTGGGAAATATTAAGAAAAAAATCTAGCGTGGATACAGCCATAAGTAAACAGGACATTTGAACATTTTTTTTGCAGTTTACATAGGTAGGCCATTGATGTCAACGTTTCTGGTGGATTCAACCCAATGAGCACACACAGTATTGGCCCTCTTACTTCGGGTACTTCTAGCTAGCAAAAACTGTAAAATATATTTGACGAAAAGGTTTCATGTTAATTCGTGACACTGTGGCTGTCTTTTAAAAATCTCCATGGAGACAGATCTTGTTAGATCAGGTTTTTAAATGGTTTTCTGGTGACCTGAATAATTGTGTACTTTCATCTGAGGTTCTCAAAGCGTTTTACAAATATTAACTAATTAAGCTTCACAACAGCCTTTTGAAGTAGCTAAGGATTATCCTCTTGGCAGACAAGGAAGCCTGAGCCACAGAGAGGTTAAAGGCCAGTTTTGAACCCCTTTACTCTCACTGGCAAGCGAGTGTACAGACAAGTAGTCCCACTGGAATTATGTGAGTAGCTGTTCCCCAATATGTAAATAAGAGTGAGTTGCCCAAACCAGGCCTCAGTGGCTTGTCTCAGGTTAGAAAGGAAAAATGTGGTATGGCTGGGAACTGAATTCAAATCTCCATATTCTTAGGCTTGTTCTTTAACCATTAGCCCTTCCTTCTATAAGACTTCAAGGACTGGAAAAAAATTGTGGCTTTTTTTTTATTAGTGTCACTTCAATTCTAAAGGACTCTCCTGCTCACTTTCTCTCATCCTGCAGCATGTAACATACTTGTGCATATTAAATATATTTAATGTGCACATGAGGTTCTCTGTGCCCTTTTCATGTTCAGATTCAGGACAAGGATGTGGGGCTCAGGTGGTAGATACAGTGTCTAGATTAGTTTTAGATTACTGCTTTTTGCCCAGATCGGCAGTAGGGTTTATCCTGGTGGCAGTTCAAAGCTCTCCCTCGCCCTGGAGTTTCCATCCCTTCCAACCTGGACTGATTTTGAAGCAAAATCTTCTTTTCAGCGTTCAGACTGACAAGAGACTACTTGCTTATTGTGGCCACACTCCACAATCCTAAATTGTTCAAGATGCTTCAGTTCACATTTGATGCTGGAACCACAACCAAGGGTGAAGTCAGGGGAGGGATATGCTAGTCATTGAATGATCAGATTCACTTCTCCCAGGCTTTGGTCCAAAATAGGCTGCATTTGTTGACATGCTGCAAGAGTGATCTAGTTTCTCTGGCTTGAGGAGATACCTGCAGGTATGGGGCATTTGAAGTCTCCAGGAAGGTGTGACGTTATACTCCCTATTCTTTATGAAAATATGCTTGTTGTAGGAATATGACATAACTAAAATATGCTTTATGCAAGATAACTCTTGCAAGGTATCACAGGAAGACTAAGCTCTTTTACAGTCCATTGTCTCTTGCTGATGGGCTTTTTCATTGTTGTACCTGAAGTGTTAGCAGTGGGCGTCACCCAAAGTGGCATAGTTGAAATACAGATACATAGTCAATATTCCTAATTTCAGATACAGAAATGATACATGCGTGCAAATTGGATAATCACATTTAGTAAATTATAACCTTTCCAATGACACCTTACAAGAGTTTTCTCTCATAAAGCATATCTTAGTTATGTCATATTCCTACTACAAGCATATTTTCATAAAGAATAGGGAGTATAATGTCACAGAAGGGACTGTTTACTTTATTTAGCTGCTCAGGTGATTAAGCCCCCCTCACTTCTCTTACTTTTTTGGCCCTGCTCAGATTGCAACTGGTTGGAGTCGGGGTGATGAGAGCAAGTTGCTATTTTCCCAATACACCCTGCTGGGAGCAAATGGATAGGGAGGGCATGATGAAAAATGGGTACGTGAGTTTGCCAGCTCTCGCAATTTAATTGCAAGCATCATGATATTTAGTGTTTTTTTTTTTCTTAAAGTCCCAGCTTTTCATTTGGGGTTCATTTAGTTTCTAGCCTCCATTGTTGCAGAGAAGCCTGGATGTGACCTGAGTGTAACCTAAAGGCTCAGAAACCAGAAGGCAAATAAAACCAAAAATGTATGAGTTAAAAAAAACTCATGGTTTTTAAGCCATTCTCCTGATTCTTTGAGGCCTGAGTCATAACTTTTAAATGTTTTGGGGTTGGCAGTCTTGAGTATGGGAATGATCTGTGCTTCCTCCCTACCACTCACTGGCCTGAGTAGCTGATTGGTGTGTAGGGAGGAATAAGTTCTCCATGAAAACATGATAAATGAAGTAATTTACACCCTTCCTAGAGCAAGTAGGGAGGAAGTGGGACTCTTTTCTGCTCCTGGTGTAGCACAGCTACTCATTGTCCCATGCTGAAAACCAATCATAAAGTTATAGTCTACCCCAACTGCTGACCTGGGCTAGATTCATACAACAGTTGACTGTTTTGTTTTATGGGTCATGGTTGGTTTTGCTAGTTTTGTTTTGTATGGTGTGGGTATTTTACATAATCAAGTGCCGCTATAATGGTAGGAACAGGTGCCTTTTATAGAAATAGCATTTCTAGCAGGAAAAATATTTGCAAAACAACAAATACATTCATCACAAATATAAATAGTAAATTATTTTATTAAGCAACAATGTGCTTGATGCTGTACAAGAAAAATTAAGTCCCTAAGCAGAATGTATTTAAAAGAAAGCAGACTTACCTTCATTTGAATATATTTCACATTGGCTCAATGTCTTCTCTCTCTTCTTCCCCCTCCCCCCCAGAGGAAATTAACTTACTGTGTTCCACAACAATAAGCACTTGTTGCTTCAAACCACAATAGAACCTTTCCTTTCAAAAGCAAACATCATCTGGAAGCTAGTTCCTACATGCAACAGGAACACTTTTTTAAAAAAAATGCCTACCAGTTTTAGAGATAGTGAAGGTTTCAGAGCTATTCCCTAGACTCGCAATGAATGGGGAATACCATTCAAACTGGCAATTCTTCTAGAAGAAAAGAAATTTTTCAGTGAGCCCACAACAGTTAGACACAGCTCAAAAACAAACAAAAAAACCCGCAGGGGAGGGGGGGAAAGAGTCTTGGGGGAAGCAGTAACTGTGAGTGACACAGTCTGCTTTTAGCTCTTGCACTCAGAGCAAACATGAATTATTCAAAATGTGGCTCTATTAATCTTTGCTTCATCTCCCTGTGTGTAAAGAGATAGCAGATGCTGTATTTCCAGTGCAGTCACTGCCTTACATGCCCACTCAGTAGGGTATTGCCATGAATCATAGGCTATGGAGACTTTCAGTGGGACTTTCAATCATCTGAACTGGGTTTTTTGTTTATTTCAGAGAGAGAGGAAATACTGCTATACAAAACCTTTTTCTTCGTAGTCATTTTCTGTTGAAACAGGTGACTTCCTTTTAATACTCTATTAAGCTGTTTCAATAGACTCTTTTTTGCCTTGCCTGCTTTCTTAAGCCATCAAAAGTACACATGAAAGATAGTAAAATAGGCATCCTCCATGGGAATTTCACTTTGCTTGCAGCTTATGTATTTTGTAACTTTTCATTTAACGTATTAATCAAAGGGCTTGTAAGTAAATGTATAGCAACCGGAACTGTATTCAGATGTGTAACTTCAGAGCGTGTTTTAAAGCCTATCAATTCCCCCAGGTTTTTCCTGAGGTAAGGGTGATTTAGGGAAGAAATTGTCTGGAAGGGGATACACGAGAGGGTAAAATGCCATTCTGAGAATGAGAGGGTTAATTGTGGTTATAACTCTGTTCTCTTCTAGATGTATGGATAAAATAGACAAGATATGGAATACCAGGTAGCATAATTTAAAATAAATAAATAGCTGCATGTCTTTGAGGCATAGTAAGGTGATTCATCCAGAAACTATGTTGCTATTTTCAAACTTGAGAGGCTTCTGTGGCAGAGATTCACCTGGGGCTCTGTACGCCCATAAAAATATAATAGATCTGAGCTCAGAAACTAGCTTTTATCGGTTGTCTTAAACTAAAGATGCCTCCATTTGGTTCTGAAAGTTTCTTCATTTAAGCTATAGGAGTTTAATTTGACACTAGATTGGCTCCTTTAATAAATCTGAGTAGGAGATTATGGTGGTGGTGGTAGCTGGCCATCTTTCAAGATACACCCCCCACCCCAACCCCCCATCTCGTGCTACTGTCATATGGCTTCTCTATGGCTTGGCTTTCAAATTCAGGCATAGGACCGATTGGGCAGGAAAACTCATAGCTTGCGGCCACAGTAGTAGTGGAACTTTTGCTCTTACTTTGAGCTTGCTTCATGAAGGGTTGCCATGCTTCACCCTTGAAACAGTTTTTGTAACCCTGGGAACAAGAGAGAGACTCTAACTCAAATACCCAGCACATCAGTACAGAACATTACTGCTGCCGCAGCTCTTTAGACTACCTTAAAGTGAATTTAGTTCCTATGAAACATGACTGACATCCCTGCCAATGTGCCATAAGCTTGACTTGGAGGAAACACCTACTGGTGAAAGGTGCCCATGTCTGTCTAATTATAGTGTCTCTCCTGCTAAAAATGATGCTAATTAGAATGGCAGTCATGCTGAGGACACCTGTACGTTAAGGATTTATTTGACACCCTCTGTTTGCATAGGCCTCTGAACAACCTTCAGATGGTATCTGCTTTTAGCCTCTGATTTTTGGCTAGATTCACGCTGGTAATTAAGGTTATGTGAGTCTCTGCACTATAGCAAGTGTCTAGCCTAATGGATCCAGTTTCAGGATTGGGGCTTGACAGTTGAAAGATTCCATATTCTGTGACAATTCCAGAACCATCCAGTGTCCAAAGACCATATTTTACTATTACTATGGCTAGTGTTACTATGAAAACTGTCATCTGTGAATTCATATAGAAATGTAAACAATCCACATTTGAATCAAGCAATTTCGCTGTGGTTAGTGGTAATATAATGGTAATGAATAGTAAAGTCTTAATGTTGATTCTTTCACATTTTCTGAAGCAATACCGTTCTGTTCGACAATTAAGCAACAATGTACTGTAAATCTTTCCCAAGGCCAATATGCTAGAAATAGTGCCTCTGCCTTATTTCTGTATTTGATGATCTTCGTCACCTACTATGCAGCTTTACTGTTTGTAGTTCTGTTGAGCGTGGTTATGTAACTGCATTTCCTACAGAGGCAGTGATCTGAATTTTGAAACTGCTAAATAGCAAAAAGGAAAGGGGGACTTGAGACTAATAAATTTATTTGAGCATAAGCTTCCGTGAGCTACAGCTCACTTCATCGGATGCATTCAGTGGAAAATACAGAGGGGAATGCATCTGATGAAGTGGGCTGTAGCTCACGGATGCTTATGCTCAAATTTATTAGTCTCTAAGGTGCCACAAGTCCTCCTTTTCATTTTGCAGATACAGACTAACACAGCTGCTACTCTGAAACCTGCTAAATGGCATGAGCAGATAGATAATAAGCTGTTTAAGGGATCAGGGCAATTTTACATCACTCAGTTTTCTTAACTCCTTTCACCCCCCCCACCCCCCCCAAAAATGACATTTTTCAATTTTAGAGTTTCTTTTTAGACTTTCACAAATTTAGGTCTTGTAGGTAGCAGAAGTCTATTTGGATTAGATTACTGCACAAGAAGAGCACCCTGACTTTTACAGGGCGGGTGAAGGGGAAAATAACTTTTTGTGACTCTTTTGTATTGCAGCAGCTGGATTCAGTGCTGCTATGGCAACACACCACATGATGAGGTGTATTAGATTGCTCTGCGCTGAGTGTAAGGGGGAGAATGAACACAGCTTTTTATTGAAGTTAAAGGTTACTTTGGAGTTTCTTGTGTAGAAATGTGTAAGGTCAAATGCTATAGTTCCTAGCATATGTTGTACTCAAAGAGAAGGATTAAGAGCATGCTGCTATATTAAACCGCAGACTAAGGTAAGGGACAACTGTATCTATTAAACTGATGTCCTCTTACCTTCTCTGAGGCAACAGCAGAACTTCCTTGGGTTTTTCCTCTTAATTTTTCCCCAAATATATTACCTACTGATTTTGCTAATGTGGGAGTGTGAACATGTGGTCAGATGTTTATAGATTTTGGGAGATTTGTTTTGCACTGCATAGAGATGAATATTAGAATCCTAGGTGGTGGTTTCCCTCAAATCAGTGCGAAAGTCTGAGGATTTTCATTCTTGTTTTAAAAAAAAAAAATCTATCTTGAAGCAAAACTGAAACAATTACATTTCTTAACTGCAGAGTGGTTCAGAACATCTGTCAGTCAGAATCCAGAAATATATTTATCTGGAGATGTCTTGCTAGCAACATTTTTAGCAGTCTGCATTTATTAAGACTTTTTTTTTCTTCTGCTTCATAAATGCATATGAATTCTCTTGTTGTTCTTTGCTTCAGATTTCGTGATGTCTGCTTGAAACAGTCAGTTCTTTTGTGTAGTGGATCCAAACTTTAGCACACTTGTAGGGATGAGACAGAAGCAAGAACTGAGCAGTGCAGTTGAATATAAAATGTTTGCCCCTGTTAACCATTCATCCAGGGATAGGCAGATATAAACTGTTAATGGCATGGGATTAACCTATTTAGTAAGAGCATAGTCCCAGTTCAATGAAGCATTAAACTTCTGTATTTTCTACACAGGATTATTTTTTTTCCCCCAAACATACCTTTCTGAAAAGGGACAGGCTTTCAGAGGCCGCCATCCAAAAGATGCTATTTGAAAGTGGGAAGGCAAAACTCTCACCCAAAGATGGGCTTGGAGACCATTTACAACTGTGATTAATAATAATGATCTAATTTGAGTTAGATTAGGCAATGCCCACCCTGCCTGCCCTGAGGAGCCTCCAATGTTTTGGAAAATGTCTGACATGACATTTCAGACATAGTTCTTCCTCAGTGTTGTACCCACAACTCCTCCATTATATAGTTGCCCTTCTCTCATGAAAGACCAGAGGCAGTTAATAGAGCTTCACATAAAAATAACAACTGCCCTGCACTTTGACCCTCTAGAAATGCTGCCTCCATAGAGAACAAAACCACAGCAAGGGCACCTCCATTATCCAAATGCTGTTTATATTGATTTGGGGTCAACGAGGAGTCTAAAGATGTGTGGCTGTTTATAGTTTTGTCAAAAATACAATATGCAATCACTTTTGAGAGGACAAATTCTATATATTTGGGCAGGGAGATGGTCAGTGTGACAGCATCATGGAGTCTCTCAGTCAGAGTCTGACAAAGTAGCAGCAAAAGATGTGCCCTCCTCACTCCTTCCACACAGTACGTAACAAAAAAGTGGAAAAACATGCTGTCTTCACAGCCTGAATAAAGAGTTTTCAGTGCCTAGTCTGTACCTCCTCTCCCAGTATTACAAAAGATTAATATCACCGGTTTAGAGAATGCGTTGGAGGAAGAAGTCTCTGTCTCATTGCCACAGGAATGCTTCTAATTTGGCTCCAGTGGGAACTTTCAACTGGTGTAAAGGTGAGGTTTCCCATCCCTTTAATGCTTCGGGGGCAGCCTTAATTACGCTATAACTGAGAAAAGAAGCCTAAATGGTAAGGAACTTGCCACAAGGAAAGAGTAAGTGACCATTACCCTAGATCATAGGGAATAAGTAGGCATTTCACAAATTTAAATTAGATTCCTTCTGTAGGCTTCTGTAATGACGCGACTTTTAGCAGAGCCTGAGAAAGAAGCAAGCATTTTATTGTGCCTG